>NC_090241.1:2345000-2685000 GCF_024489055.1 Chanodichthys erythropterus | reverse complement strand
CTAATTAGTTTCCCATTCGTTAATCATACAGGCGAGAGGGGTGAAGCGATCGATCAGCTGTGTCTTGGGGTTTAATGTATGTGAGTTTAGATGAGTCAGAATCAATTCTCCTTGCTGTGAAGTGGAGACTAACGTGTGCCAGAATTTCCAGTGCCGATCATACAGTGTTGACTTATTTTTGACCTTTTGAGTGGTTTAAAGGTGGGGTATGTATTTTTTCAACAACACTGTTTGGAAGTCGACACCAACAACAAATGTCTAACCAATCAGCGTTAGGGGGCGTATGGCGGTCGAGGAGACAGAATGAGCAAGAGGGAGATTTGAGGGGGGAAAAAATGCAGAAAGAGAAATGATGAGACACAATAAAAAACAGCTCAAAAGAATAGAATTGTTTTTGGGTTGATTTCAAATATCAACAATGTCCAACAGCATTGTTGAAAAAATACCTTTAATGGGTCTGTAGCTGGCATCAGAGCTGTTATGCTGTTACTTGCAGAATCATGTTTTGATATCAGGGAGGTGTCAAGTACTGTCATATGTTACGTATTTGAAAAAGTAATTCAGATATTTTGTTGTATATTTAAAAGTAATGTATTACTTTAATAGTTATTGAAAAAAGTAATCTGATTACATAACTGCCGTTACTTGTAATGCATTCCCCTCCAACACCACATTCGGCAATGTATAATATAAGGACGCGCAATGCTAGGTGATTAAACCAAGTAAACTGATTACGTATCTCATGTTACTTGTAATGCATGTTCCCCCAACGCTGGTCACACTTGGTTTAACCACCGGGGATGAACAAGCTAAAGGCAGTTGATATGCAAATGAGTCATGCTAATCGCAGTTGTGTCTTTTCCTCAATGTGGTGGTTTAAGCAAGCACATTCATGATTAAATTAGATTGAAATGGAGACGCTTTTGACTTAATTTGTGTAATCTCGTGTACACTTCTTGTCAAAAGTTTCTTATGCTCGCCAAGGCTGCATTAATTTGATTAAAAATACTGTGAAAACAGTAACTTTGTGAAATATTTTACAATTTAAAGTAACTGACTTCTATTTTAATATATTTAAAAATGTCAGTCCAGTCTTTAGTGTCACATGATCTAATATGCTGATTTAGTGATGCATTTATTATTGTTAACTTATCAATGTTGAAAACAGTTCAACAATATTTTTATGGAAACCATGATTTTTCAGCATGATTTATTTGAAATAGATATCGTTTCTAACATTATAAATGTCTTTACTCTTTTGAATTGAACTTTAATGCATCCTTGCCTAATAAAACTATTAAATTATTTTTATTTATTTATCCTACTTACCCCAAACTTTTGAATGGTAGTGTATTATGGTTTCAACAAAAATATTAAGCCACGAAAACTGTTTAAAAGTTGATAAGATGAAGAAATATTTATTGAGCACCAAATCAGCATATATTAGAATATTTTCTGAAGGATCATGTGACACTGAAGACTGGAGTAATGGCTGCTGACCATTCAGATTTTAAATATATTCAAATAGAAAAAGAGTTATTTTAAATTGTAATAATGTTTAATAATATAACTGTTTTACTGTATTTTGATCAAATAAATGCAGCCTTGGTGAGCAGAAGAGACCTCTTTCAAAAACATTATTGATAACTTTTAGTGCACATGGTTTTTTTGTACATGCATGTAGAATTCAGACAGTCAGATTTAGCAGCCATCAAGATATCTACACACAGAAAGAGATGTTTGTTGAGTGCAAAATCATCACTTCAGAGACAGACGGAGCAATTAAGGACATCCTCCACTTCATTTTGCTTTCCTGCTGACATCTATTTGTAAGATGTCCACTCACGCACACACACACGTGCGCGCACACACACACCACCCCTTCCTTGTCAGGGTAAATGGGCCCCAGTTCTCTACCCTTTTGACCTTAACCTCTCTAGAACATCCTTTTCTCCCCTCCCTCACTTTCCTTACGAAGCATGTTTCATGCTATTCTTAATTACTGACACATGAATCTCTGCATGGAGTCCAAGACAGGAAATGGGAGGATGGAGGGCGAGAACCTCTGTAGTGAGTCTCTGCAGGCAGTGTCACTGTTTCTTGTACATTTAAGATCATTATTAAGCAGCTATTTCGATGATTCATTTGGTTATTGGCAGACTTTTGCCAAACAAGAACTTGAACTGTTTAAAAGTAGAGCCTGCCAGCTTAATAAAATACCACCCATGACTTCATTGTTTGTAGCTTGAATCTTTTATATGGTTTTAGAGATTGGTTTGGTAACTAAAGTTGTGGATTTCAACCCCACATGATCTGAACACTGAGACTGACACCATTATGGCAGTGAGCAAGATGACTTATCCCAGATAATTAAAGACCGTTCACACTAAGAACGTTAACTATAATGATAAATATATTAGCTCTCACACCAGTCTATTTATTTAGTTATGTCGTCTGCATCACAACTGTTTGGTTACCAACATGCTTCACATTTATTTCTGTGATTAATTGTGATTAAAAACATTGTAGTTTTTTATATTTGTATATTGTAATCATTTCACAGTTACTCTCCAAATGAATGTAGAAACAACTTAAAGACAGTATATTTTATATATTTAACAGCATCTTTTTATGAATGAAGGCCAGTATCACTGATACTAATACTACTACTGATGTCTCTATGAAATTAATCAATTTCAACATTTATTAGGCTTAAAATATATCTACTATCTACTTTTAATTTAAGTGAACTTAACCCTTGTGCGGTCTTCGTTTGGGGGACTACACTCGTGGTCTTTGGGGTCTCTGGAGACCCCAGGCAACAAAATGTAATTTTGTAACAATATAATATATTTTTTTAAAAATCAATTTAATTTTACTCTGTTTATTAATGTTTTTACTCAACATTTGTGCAGGTTTTGGAGGAGTTTTGATATATTTTATATTTATATAAATAAATTAAAAAATATATTTTTTTTAAATAGGTTTTTATGCAAAAGCAGCTTTTTATGTAAAATTCACTTTATAAAAGGCTCAGATTTCTAACTTTCATTCATGGGGATTACATGGATAATTTGACATGGTTTAGTGTAAGATTTTTGCCCATCTTTTGGATAATGCAGTTATAAAAGTAAAAAAAAAAATATCATTTTTACCAGTAGATGGCTGCAGAGCTCCATTATATGCTATGTGCTATTTCAATAACTGAAAGATGTCTTTTCACAAGTTTTTTTTTCAGTTGGATTCATATCTAAATGTTATGAAATCACAATTATAACAATAAAAATTACTTTTTGTCAAAGTTTAGCATTTTTTGTACTGAAAAAAAAAAAAAAAAATCTGTTTTTCAATAATGTCATCAATAATGTAATCTCCAGAGACCCTGCTTCGATTCTGGACAAAATCCATTCTCAAGATCAGAAACAACGCACACCACACATAGACAGAAATGGTGGCACACTTCCAAAAATGCAAAAAACATCCTCAATACAAAATGGACATGCTCACACACACACACACACACACACACACACACACACACACACACACACACGCACACAAAAATAAAAATTATTTATTTTACTATTTTATTATTTTTATTATGAAATTATTATTGGAAAACCTGATTTTGTCCTGTACAAAAAATGCTAAACTTTGAAAAAAAGTAATTTTTATTGTTATAATTGTGATTTCATAACATTTAGATATGAATCCAACTGAAAAAAACTTGTGAAAAGATGTCTTTTTAGTTATTCAAATAACACATAGCAAATAGTGGAGCTCTGCGGCCATCTACTGGTAAAAGTGATCTTTCTTTTTTTTTTACTTTTATAACTGCATTTTTTCAAAAGATGGGCAAAAAATCTTACACTAAACCATGTCAAATTATCCATGTTATCCACATGAATGAAAGTAAGAAATCTGGGCCTTTTATAAAGTGAAATTTACATAAGCTGTTTATGCATGCACAACCCATTTAAAAAAATATTTTTTAATTTATTTATATAAATTTAAAAGATTTATATATTTAACAGCATCTTTTTATGAATGAAGGCCAGTATCACTGATACTAATACTACTACTGATGCCTCCTATGAAATTAATCACTTTCAACATTTATTAGACTTAAAATATATCTACTATCTATACTTTTAATTTAAGTGAACTTAACCCTTGTGCGGTCTTCGTTTGGGGGACTACACTCGTGGTCTTTGGGGTATCTGGAGACCCCAGGCAACAAAATGTAATTTTGTAACAATATAATATATTTTTTAAAAAATCAATTTAATTTTACTCTGTTTATTAATGTTTTTACTCAACATTTGTGCAGGTTTTGGAGGAGTTTTGATATATTTTATATTTATATAAATAAATTAAAAAATATATTTTGTAAATAGGTTTTTATGCAAAAGCAGCTTTTTATGTAAAATTCACTTTATAAAAGGCTCAGATTTCTAACTTTCATTCATGGGGATTACATGGATAATTTGACATGGTTTAGTTAGAAGTTAGAAATCTGGGCCTTTTATAAAGTTAAAAAAATTTACATAGGCTGTTTATGCATGCATAACCCATTTAAAAATATATTTAATTTAATTTAATTTATTTATATAAATTTAAAAGATATTGCAAATCCTCCAAAAACTGCACAAATGTTGAGAAAAAAACATTAATAAACAGAGTAAAATTACTTTGGTTTTTAAAAAAATATATTATATTGTTACAAAATTACATTTTGTTGCCTGGGGTCTCCAGACACCCCGAAGACCACGAACGTAACTATTTTTTTTTTACAATAACATAAAAACAAGATATCACTTTAATTTTTTTTTTTTTATCTTAAAAGTGTTAACCACCGTACAAAGTCTCATGCCATTTGGACAAAGAGAACTTTTTTTTTTTTTTATTTGAGCAAACATCATTTGTGGGTGAAAAAGACCCCAAAGACCGCACAAGGGTTAAAACAATCTTCACATAAACCCATTATAATAAATCAAACACTTTACAGTCTTCACTGCATAAATTATAAATGAAATAAAGATTAATCTACAATTTTCCCTATTATCTTTGTTCTTTGATGAATATTAATGACAGACATCACAGCAACTGGTTTATTAGGCTGCTGTCACTTTAAGAGCTGCCGCTGCCGAACATGACGCAGATCTGATGTGCATCTCATTTCCTCACAACTCTTTGTTCTTTTAAGACATTATTGAACTCATTTAAGACTGCTCTTATGAGGATACTCCACAAAACTGGCATTTTGTCATAATTCTGTGTGTGATTGTTTGTTCAAGTGCGAAAGAGAACTCGAGAACCGCTGAGACTGAATCACTGAAGTCTCATTTCCAATGACATGATTCCTGGTCTATGCCACTTCTCAAACTGTTACAGAAATTGAGGTTCCAGGCCAGAAAAAATAGTTCAACCCTTGGCAGAGAACCAAGTCTGGCACTAGGAATACACATTTCGGTATAAAAGGACACTGAGATGAAATTCGATTTTTGTGGAATCAATCATATGAACTGTTCAGAATCAAAAATTTAAATCAGACCTGAAAAATAAATAAATGAATAAATAACCACACAAAGGTTTGGAATGACAGTAAGACGAGTAAATAATGACAGAATTTTTAAATAAACTGTACTGTACACACTGCCACCTCTAATGGCTCATTTCCTTAGCACTGAAAGCGAGTCAAAAGCGTGTCATGGCCATACAGACAGCCTCAGCACTTGTCCTCGGGTGTCACTTTTTAAAAGCACATCCTCTTCCCCAGTCCATTGGCCTATCGATCCTCAGTGGACAGAGTGAGGACAGCTCTCTCACAGGCTCTTTGTTCTCTCAGTGTGGATTGATAAATGTGCTCATCCGCTGTCTGTGAGGTGAGAACAGTGTGTTTATGAGATACATAAATGAGGTGTGTGCACAGTTTTCTATATTGCTCACTCTATCGCACACAAACACGCGCATGTGCTGGTGTATTGGTGTTTTTCACCTGCTGGCCTCATAATCTCATCCGTGTCTGAGGTCATTCAGTCAATTCAGCTCCGGCTTTCATCCCTGCACCCAATTTGCAAGGTTACCTCCCCTCTCTATTCATCCATTGTGACAAGGTTACCCTTTCTCTGGCAGCCTTCATCTGTCTATCCCAGGTCTTTTTTCTTCACATCTGTGTATAAAGATTTTCTCTCATTGAGAATCTGTGAGCTGAGACTAGGAAAGAAATGGAAAATCAAAAGGATAGTGAAAATTATGTCATGCTTACTCATCTCCACGAGGTTCCAAACATGTGTGACTTACTTTCTTCCGTGAAAGGCAAAAGGGGAAATGTTGAAGAATGTTCGTGTAGCTCTTTCCAATACCATGCCCATGAAATGAGATGGACAGAAGTAATAAAACATCACTACCACAATATAATAAAAGTAGTCAGTTTGACTCGTTTAACATATTCTGAAGCTGTATGATACACACTAAAAAAGGCTGTTGGGTTAAATGTTTGCCCAAAGTGTTGGGCAGTTTTATTTAACTCAACTATTGTTTAAAAATGACTATATGTCTGGCTTAAAATTAACCCAAAATAGGTTGGAAATTGAAAATCAGACACATAATTACTAGAGGAAACAATAATAATCAAAAGGTGAACATTTATTAATTTGTTTAATTATTATTCATTATACACTCTAAAAAATGCTGGGTTAAAAACAACCCAAGTTGGGTTGAAAATGGACAAACCCAGCAATTGGGTTGTTTTAACCCAGCGGTAGGGTTAAATGTTTGCCCAACCTGCTGGGTAGTTTTATTTAACTCAACTATTGTTTAAAAATTACTGTATTGCTTAATTAAAATTAACCCAAAGTATGTTGGAAATGAACATTTATTAATGTTCAATGAATAATTATGAAACGATAAACATTTATTAAATTGCTTATTAATAAATTTGTATTAATAAACTATTAAACTATTACATTTATATTAATAAAATATTAAAGCTTATTAATAAACATTCACCTTTTGTCTATTATTGTTGCCTCTAATTGCATCTGGTTTTTAATTTCCCAACTATTTTGGGTTCATTTTAAGCTAGCCATATAGCAATTTTTAACAATAGTTGGTTTAAATAAAACTACCCAGCAGGTTGGGCAAACATTTAACCCAACCACTGGGTTAAAACAACCCAATCGCTGGGTTTGTCCATTTTCATACCAACTTGGGTTGTTTTTAACCCAGCATTTTTTTAGAGTGTACGTATTAATAAATGTTCATTTATTAAACATATTAATAATTCCCAACATATTTTGGGTTCATTTTAAGCAAGAAATACAGTAATTTTTAAACAATAGTTGAGTTAAATAAAACTACTCAGCAGGTTGGGCAAACATTTAACCCAACTGCTGAGTTAAAACAACCCAATCGCTGGGTTTGTCCATTTTCAACCCAACTTGTGTTGTTTTTAAGCCAGCAATTTTTAGGATGTAGGATTATGTAAAGAACAGACAGAAATTGTTTGTGAAGTCGTTCACTGAAAATCATTATTCATAAATAGTAAAAAATTGTGTACATTCAAATATGATGTCAAGATGTGTTGACCTCAATGGTGTTTGGTCACGAGACACACAATGGGTCTCATTCATGAAACATTCGTAAACATACGAGTAAATATGTGAGTGATTTGCGCGTAAAGAGACCTTCCCGAAAACTCTTCTCCTGATTCACAAATACTTTGTAAACGTCAGAAGTGATAGTGAAATTTGTGTGTGTGTTAATGAATTCCAATCAGTCGTAAATGGGACGCGCGTGCACGCTCATTCTCAATTACCATAAATCCCGCCCATTAAATTCGACTGACAACTATATATGGGCATCATATTATGACACCAAACAAAGGATTTTGGTCATTTGGGGCCATTAGTTTGCCCAGCCCTATTGAAATCAATCAATTAATTATTTGATTTAAGTGGTCCGTTTGCAGATGCTATTACTGGCTCTCACAATAAAAGTAAAAAGAAAAAACGTATGTGATTACTATATATAATATTTTTTCGAAATGCTGTGTAAATATGTACCTTATTAAGGTGAATTAAAATGCAGCCTTATTAATGAGCAAATCGTTCGGATGTTAAACGCACTATTTACGCGTGGCTGGGAGCAGGTGTAGATTTCTTTCGTACCAACTAAATACGAACAATTTAATGAATCCGAAAATTTACGCCAGAACCACTTTACACACGATTTACACAAAAATTCGTTCTGCTCGTGTTTCATGAATGAGACCCATTAACCAGTGACATTTGATGTCATTGACATCAAACTGCTCTGACATATTGATGTCATATTTGAATGTTCGTTTAGATCCGTGGTTCTCAACCCAGCCCAGTACTGGCCTCAGCAAACTTTAAATGGTGCCTCAACTTAAAATTATTAAAACAATAAAAATATATAAAACAAAATTAAATAAGACTAAAAATCAAGATTTCACCCCTCAAAAACATCACCTTTAACCTCTTTTTCTCATGCAGATTCTATGAAACTCATTCAGGTCTATTTTCTTTGGTTTTAAAGTGTTGTTCTGTCGAGCTGAACACAAAACGAATGGATTAATTTTAGTATGTTTGGATAAGCTCTAATGTTTTATGCTCATTCTTTATAAAATACTGTATAGTGCATGTTGTGATAAATAACATCACAGTAAAAAATATTGTGCAAACAGCCTTCAATAACCATGTTCTCCTCTGTTTCAAGAGAGGTTTGTGCTCGTCTTCACCCCTGTTTGAACATGCGTGATTGGTGGCTTGCTTCTCTTCCACTACACACACCTCTGGGGCATGACACATTAACATTTAGTGCCAGATTTGTAGAAAAATATAGAATAATTCATCAGCCATGGCGATCAAAACCATTGTGTCTTGTGTGATGAGTGTTAAATGTTCTGGTGTGGCAGAATTGTGCGTACATTCACTTGTTTGAAAAAGTCTGCCAGATGATGTGAGTTGAGAAAACAAGACTGTTATTTTGAATTTGAATGTATAGTAGCCAATGAAATCACAGAAGGGCCTATGAATGAAAGGTTTGATTGTCATTTTGCCTGTAAACAGCAGCAGAATGACTCAATCTCCCCAACCAACCCTAAACAGACAGACTAATGTTTGTTACCGTGAGTGTTAGAGAACACGCTTGACACTTGGTGTAACTGAAAGTGTTTGAAGCCTAATTTGCCTAATTTCCAACGTCAGTCTCAACTAAGTATTTGAGAGTTTTATTTTGCATAAATCAGTGAGACCACATATGTTTCACACTGGTTTTAGTAGGGCTCCAGACTACGAGCAAATGGTCGCATTTTGTGACTTTTTTTTTTTTTTTTTGCCGTTGCGACTACATTTTAGATGTAGCACTGGTGCGACCGCAACATTTGCCCAAATGATAAAAGTTGCCATTTCTGTTGCATATGGAAAAACATCAAATGGCAAACAAAAGTGTACTGAAACAGCTCTTCTCATTCAAACTGGCCGATCTCGATGACGCAACACCGTTACTACACTGTGCTGGGAGATCCAGTGAGGAAGGGTTTGAATTCGCTGCATTACTAATAACATTTCAAATTCGGTGCATAATTCTCTGTTATAAACCATATCGGATCAAACAGCACTGATGTTGAAACCAGGAGAAAAATTGTGCATGAATGAAGTTTATAGAAAGCTTTTCATTCCATAAATCACCAGCCTTCACCATGCATTTAAAGGTGCCATTGAATGTTTTTTTTTACAAGATGTAATATAAGTCTAAGGTGTCCCCTGAATGTGTCTGTGAAGTTTCAGCTCAAAATAGCCCATAGATTTTTTTTAATTAATTTTTTTAACTTCCTATTTTGGGGCATCATTAGAAATGCGCTGATTCAGGGTTGCGGTCCCTTTAAATTGCACGCTCTGCACCCATGGAGCTCGCGCTTGCCTTAAACAGTGCCTAAACAAAGTTCACACAGCTAATATAACCCTCAAAATTGATCTTTACAAAGTGTTCGTCATGCATACTGCATGCATGCGTCGGTTTATGTGAGTATTGCACACTGTTATATTGTTTACATTTGATTCTGAATGAGTTTGAGGCTATGTTCTGTGGCTAACGGCTAATGCTACACTGTTGGAGAGATTTATAAAGAATGAAGTTGTTTATGAATTATACAGACTGCAAGTGTTTAATAATGAAAATAGCGACGGCTCTTGTCTCCGTGAATACAGTAAGAAACAATGGTAACTTTAACCAAATTTAACAGTACATTAGCAACATGCTAACAAAACATTTAGAAAGAAAATTTACAAATATCACAAAAAATATCATGATATCATGGATTATGTCAGTTATTATCGCTCCATCTGCCATTTTTCGCTATTGTTCTTGCTTGCTTACCTAGTCTGATGATTCAGCTGTGCACAGATCCAGATGTTAATACTGGCTGCCCTTGTGTAATGCCTTGAACATGAGCTGGCATATGCAAATATTGGGGGTGTACATATTAATGATCCCGACTGTTACGTAACAGTCTGTGTTATGTTGAGATTCGCCTGTTCTCCGGAGGTCTTTTAAACAAATGAGATTTATATAAGAAGGAGGAAACAATGGAGTTTGAGACTCACTGTATGTCATTTCCATGTACTGAACTCTTGTTATTCAACTATGCCAATGTAAATTCAGTTTTTAATTCTAGGGCACCTTTAATGCTAACTGTAACCATGGTATTGTGGCAGAAATAGTCAAATGTTTGTACATTAATTTCATGGTTCGTACAGCCTTTTCAGAGTGAAATTCAAGCTCTTTTTTCAAGGACTTTCAAGTGCTTTGCACTTTCAGTATTGACCAAATCTGATAACATAAGCACCACGACGCATGCATGTGATGCTGACGCAGGAGCCGGCCAATAATGAGACTGTGTTCGGACATGACAACATGACAACATGACGTGACAACTGTGTAACAGACTGATAGGGAAGAAAAAAAAAAGGTACAGAAGGTACAAAAAGTATTCTCGTCACGTCATAAAATTAAGGTTGAACCACTGTTGTCACGTTGACTTTTAACAATGTCTTTACTACATTTCTGGACCTTGAATGTGGTAATTTCGTTGCTTTATATGGAGATAAAAATCCTCTCGGATTTCATCAAAAATATATTAATTTGTGTTCTGAAGATGAACGAAGGTGTTACGGGTGTGGAACGACATGAGGGTGCTTCTGCTCTCAAATGTTAGTCTGGAGCCCTGCTTTAATGTGACTCTAAAATCCAGCTGTTGGAGTTGCATCCTGCTGTCCTGCATTTCCATGGAAAACTTTGACCTTAAAGCCTCTGAGCTTCTGTCTTTAGAAGATTCCCACTATTTTTTTTTATTTTTATTTTTTTTTTCTCATGTCACAGTATGCTAACAGAGAACATCACTGCTTTAATGAAGCATTGGGATCATCATACCTGAGGGACTAAATATTTGAGGTTTCTCTTTATAAATGTGTCCTTTGAGAGACGGCTGCTTCCTTCTGATTTTTCTTTCTTCTCTTCCTGTTTGTTATTGGTGATAAAAAGGGAAAATGATCTAATATTTAAGAGACTTACTGACCTTGGCACACAGTCATGTTGGACTAAAGGGATTCTCTACATGATATAATTTGTTTTAGTTTTTTATAGAGTATTATTGCACATTGCTTACACTACACCACATGACCTTTTTTTTCCTGAGAAATGATCATGAAAAAATATGCCAAACTACTGTCATGAAATTAAAATTCACACTATTTTCCGAATGCATGACTTTTATCTTATTGGGAACAATTTATCCATTCATAGGTTTTATTGAAATATTTTTTTACCTTAATTTTGTTTATCAAAATTCTTTTTGGTGATGTATGCAAGATTTCTCCAATCATTTAGTCTGCTTAAAGCCCTCCCTTTCTTACAAACGATTGCAATCTCACATCCAGCTGATCTACCTCAATCCAATCAACAACTGATTAAAGTTTGGTGACCAGGGCTGTGTTCGAAATCGCCCCCTATACCCTTAAATAGGGCATTATTTGAGTCTGAAACCATAATGGACATCATCAAGTGCACTCACTCAATCCCATAATGCACCACAATAACGAGTGTACAACTGATGTGCACTCAATGGCTAGAGAATACCCATAATGCACTGTGAGAGTCGCACGCTGACTCATTTTTGACTAGGTACCCCCCAAAAATATCAAAATGACATACTCAAAAAACATACATTTTAATGTATCTTTGAATAATTTAACAGATCCAGACACGATTCTTGTCTCGTTGACCCATATTTGTTGTGAAGTAATTTATAATTTCCTTTCCTATAAATGGTTAAATAAGTTTTGAAGGGGAAAAAAAATCCTGCACACACAGTTGCTTAGATTTAGCTCCAGACACATTTCCTCCTCATTTGAATGGAAATGCACCATGTATGAATGCACATCCTTGGCATCCCTGTCTCACAACACACTTAAAAATACACATAGTCTATCATGCTGCTTTTTGCTCCTAAAAGTAGGCCACCTCCACCCTCTCCTGAACACGTGAACACCTGCACTCTCTCCTCTTATTCTTTCAGAGAGGACGTTATTGTCATTTTGTATGCTCTGCAGGTGTGTATTGAGATGGAGGGGGGAGTTTAGGGTTGGAGAGTGAGTGTGTGTTGTTTACGAAGTAAGGAAAGCAATGGTGAGATGAGTGTGAAACCGGGTGCATGGATCATCTGGTACAGGAAGGAAACTGCTGGGTACTGATGTCTGTGGTTATGTGTTACTGTGTGCACATGTAAATGTGTATTTCATTTCCATACAAGGAGTCAATTTTAAGTCATGGGTCAACATCTCTCTTGTTTGGTTTGATCATTATGTGTTTATATAAGCAGGAACACTGAGGTCTGTATCACATCGCACATTTATTTTGCTGCCCATTCGCAGAATTCACAATGCCCACATAAGAGGTACAGCTCTGCGTAACAGAAGCATTGGTGCAAGTGTTTCGGACTTCTACAAAACAAATTGAAAATGAATTGCAAGGCTCTGGATCTTTAGAAAAGCATGGTTTAATTTTGCCTGGTTGTGATGGATGAGGTTTAAGAATGTGAGAAAGAAAGATTAAGGACACTAAGAGGAAATGTGGTGTAGGGCTGCATGATATCATGATGTGCTCATCAGCGACGTTCACGTCGCAGGATGCGTGATGCCAAGTATATGGATCATAATTGCACCATGGTTCGAAATGCATGTGATCCCCTGATTGTGTGTATGAATTGTATTGTATGATTTATTCTCAGATAAATCATATGCACGTGTTTTAGATCCAGACAGTTTAAATGTTCGATTTCAAGTGCAAGAAGACACAAAAAAGAGACATGACTTTCTCATGTCACAGTATGCTAACAGAGAACATCACTGCTTTAATGAAGCATTGGGATCATCATACCTGAGGGACTAAATATTTGAGGTTTCTCTTTATAAATGTGTCCTTTGAGAGACGGCTGCTTCCTTCTGATTTTTCTTTCTGCTCTTCCTGTTTGTTATTGGTGATTAAAAAGGGAAAATGATCTAATATTTAAGAGACTTACTGACCTTGGCACACAGTCATGTTGGACTAAAGGGATTCTCTACATGATATAATTTTTTTTAGTTTTGTATAGCGTATTATTGCACATTGCTTACACCACACCACATGACCTTTTTTTTTTTTTTTTTTCTAAGAATTGATCATGCAAAAATATGCCAAACTATTGTCATGAAATAAAATTCACACTATTTTCCAAATGCATGACATTTATCTTATTGGGTACAATTTATCCATTCATAGGTTTTATTGAAATATTTTTTTACCATAATTTTTAATCAAAATGTTGTATCTTGATCTTCCTGTGAAACAACAGACTTCTTTTTGGTGATGTATGCAAGATTTCTCCAATCATTTAGTCTGCTTAAAGCCCACCCTTTCTTACAAACGATTGCAATCTCACATCCAGCTGATCTACCTCAATCCAATCAACAACTGATTAAAGTTTGGTGACCAGGGCTGTGTTCGAAATCGCCCCCTATACCCTTAAATAGGGCATTATTTGAGTCTGAAACCATAGTGGACGTGATCAAGTGCACTCACTCAATCCCATAATGCACCACAATAACGAGTGTACAACTGATGTGCACTCAATGGCTAGAGAATACCCATAATGCACTGTGAGAGTCGCGCGCCGACTCATTTTTGACTAGGTACCCCCCAAAAATATCAAAATGACATACTCAAAACATACATTTAAGAAGACACAAGAAGATTTCTTCAAGAGGACACAAAAAAGAGAACTTAATTCTGAACTCGCAAACACCGAATTCCATTGTCTTATGTGCTTGAATGGACAAATACACACAAAATTGTCAAAATGCCCATCTCAGGGAGTATCCTCGTAAACACAGTTGCTTAAAGGGATAGTTCACCCAAAAATGAAAATTTGATGTTTATCTGCTTACCCCCAGTGCATCCAAGATGTAGGTGACATTTTTTCTTCAGTCGATCAAAAATGATGATTTTTAACTGCAACTGCTGCCGTCTGTCATTCAAATAATTGCAGTAGATGGGAACTTCATCTATAAGAGTGAATAAACCTTGCTTTTATATTATATAAATACTTTTCGGTTTCTCACACAAACCGATCGTTTCGTGTCTTAGGACATTAATGTGTCGTCACGAGCCGCAGGGTTTCATTTGGATTTGTCTAAGCAAGGTTTATTCACTCTTATAGATGAAGTTCCCATCTACTGCAATTATTTGAATGACAGAGGGCAGCGGTTGCAGTTAAAAATCATCATTTGTGATCGACTGAAGAAAAAATGTCACCTACATCTTGGATGCACTGGGGGTAAGCAGATAAACATCAAATTTTCATTTTTGGGTGAACTATCCCTTTAAGGCTTACGTGAACATAAACAATTGAGAAGGAAAATGGATGCGTATCATTATATTTGATCCATGCACTCTGCCTTAAAGTGACAGTAGCCTAATATTCCTGCTGCTGTCATTAATGTTAATCAAACAAAATACAAAGAAAAAATCACTTTTGTAGTTTAACAAAGATTAATTATATTGAATTTATGCAGTGTTATTTTACATTTGATTATTCAGTTTCTATACCTGACTACTGTTAGACTTACCTGAAAAACAAAGCACTGTTTATTTTGTTTGTGTCTTTGTATTTAATTATGCTTGTAAATTGTTTATTATTGGCTCTGCTGATGCAAAATCACCCCAGTTATTCTAGAATGATTCATTCTTTCCAAATAGAACTGGTTAAAATGTTTTCAAATCGCAATACATAAATAAAACATTGCAATGCCAGTTTTTTTTTTTCTTTTTTTCAAATACTGTGCAGCATTAATGTGGTGGGCTGCAGTAATTATATCACATGACACGTATTGTTTCAGCAGGAAATGATTGGTATTGAATATGAATTTACAGTGTTAAGCAATATCCCTGCCCTTTCTCTTCTATGTCTAATTAGCAGAGCTCAGAGGCTAGAGTTTTACATAATTACTGTGTTTGATGTCTAATAGCTCTTTCTCTTTCTCAGGCCTGGGTAAAACGAAACGCAAAACGAGCACACGGGAAGCCTCTCCAACTCCCAGCACGGATGAGTACTCGTCTAATGGGGGCGGGGCCGAACGAATATACGACCTGAACACTCCAGCCGTGGCGAAGTTTGCCTACAATGCGGAGCGGGAGGACGAGCTCAGTCTGGTGAAGGGGGTGCGGCTGATGGTGATGGAGAAATGCAGTGACGGCTGGTGGAGGGGCAGCTATAACGGTCAGGTGGGCTGGTTCCCCTCCAACTACGTCCAGGAGGAGGAGATGGAGGACACGTCGGCCGACTTTCCCGCTGTCTTCTCCTCACAGCCGGGCCTCAGTAACGGTCAGGGCCCCAGAGTCCTTCACACTGTTCAGACGCTCTACCCCTTCAGTTCCGTCACGGAGGAGGAGCTGAACTTTGAGAAGGGCGAGACGATGGAGGTGCTGGAGAAGCCAGAGAATGACCCTGAATGGTGGAGGTGTGAGAACTGCCGTGGGCAGGTGGGTCTAGTGCCAAAGAACTATGTGGTTGTGCTCAACGATGGTGCATTATCGACAGCCTCAGGCTCCAATTCCCAGCAGAACAGCCACACGGGGCCCTCCCACACGGGGAAATTCGCCGGAAAGGGCTGGTACTATGGCAACGTGACACGGCACCAGGCTGAGTGTGCGCTGAACGAGAGGGGGGTGGAGGGAGACTTCCTGGTGCGAGACAGCGAGTCCTCTGTGAGTTGAGTCTTTATCTGAATCTAATCAAAATGCAGTTACCAGATAACTGCTTTCAATAGCTGTGAATGGTCACTTGAGTGCTGGGCAGTTATTTGTGTCCATGGTGTCATTTGTAGAGCCTGACTGATATGGGTTTTTGGGGGGCGATACCAATATTAGGGAGTAAAAAAAGCCCAAAATCAATAAATCAGATGATATTCTTATATTGGTGCAACAGTTGATATTACTCACAGTTCTGTATTCATCACGGTTTTAGGCTATACCGTTCGGTATGTGCTATGAAAATAAGAACAAATAATCAAACTACAAGCAAAAGCAGGTATTTCAAGTATCTAAGAGTAGTTTTCAGGTACAGAAAATGAATAAAATATCACTGCATATTATCTTCACTGTATAAATTAAGTAAAGATTATTATTGAAGTTACAAAGGTCCCATTTTATATTAAGTGGCCTTAACTACTATGTACTTGCAAAATAAGTACAATGTACTTATTGGGTTCATATTGAATTGCAAAACACTTTTGCAGCTATTGAGGTGGGATACGGGTAAGGTTAGGGACAGGTTTGGGTAGGGGTAAAGGTTAAGGGATGGGTCAACAGTGTAATTATAAATGTAATTACAGAAATTAATTACAGATGTAATTACATGCAGGTGTTTTTAAAATATAAGTACAATGTAAAAACATGTATGTACACAATAAGTGCATTATATCAAATGATTAATTTAAATGTAAGTACATAGTAGTTAAGACCACCTAATATAAAGTGGGTCCGACAGCAGGAATATTAGATTTCTTTCGCTTTAAGACATAATGCACGATCCAGTACATGTACTGTTACTCATGCTTAGTATTTATCGTCTGTTATACGTTCACTTAAGATATAACCAACTATTTTTGCTAGGATACTCGCCAAAATGGACGTTGACAATCTTTGTGTGAATTTGTCCGTTCAAACGCAAGACTTGAAAGAGAACTCAGTATTTGTCTGAGATAAGCATATAATGTCCTTTTACAAAGTCTTGATTTTGTTTTTGGATTCTACTAGAATTAGGGCTGGGACAATAAACTGATGCATCGCAATTCATGGATCAATTCTCAGATATTCCGAATGCATCACGATTCTCTCTGGAATCGATTCTGAGCTTAGTTTTTAACAGCAGATGGCGCTCTCATAAATAATCATTTATGAATGATTATTTTAGATTTAAGTTTTGTGTGTAAGGAATTGGACACAAGTGTAGTACGGCTGTTTCTAAAGCATGCAGTGCCATCTGTTGTTAAAAACTATGCTCAGAATCGATTCGAGAGAAGATCGCGGTGCATTCGGAAAATCTTAAGAATCGTTCCAGAATTTTTTATCAATTTGCGATGCATCAAATTATTGTCCAACCCCTAACTAGAATAGGTTTTCAAGCTTGAATGTTCAAAAAACACCTTATTTATCTCATATTTGTCATTGTTGCATATTTTACCTCTCTTCCCTGTCTGTCAGTAACACGGTTTTTAGTTCCAGTCTCTTTAAAGTCCTCCTGAAAAGCACAACGTGCTCTGATTGGTCAACTGGATCAGTGTGTTGTGATTGGTTCAGAAACAGTGTGCACTAATAGAGAGAATAACTCCCTTTAGAGTGACTTTGTGCTTTGTAACTGCTTACATTTTTCATGCTCAAACATCAACATTACACACTGAAAGTTAAAAATGTAAAAAAAAAAAAAAAAAAAAGCATAATAGATCCTCTTTAAGTTGAAGATCACTTACTCGATAATTACTAACACGAAATAAAATAAATCAAAGCTAAATCCCTTCTAAAAAAATTAATTAAATTTGTTCAGCAAGCTTCATGGTGCAGGTTAATTTGGTGTTAATTTGTCAATAACACAAAAAATGACTTGTCTGTCCTGTGGAGTCATCCGAAAACACTCAAGATGGCAGCTGCTTCAGCAGTAACATGTAATTAAGTAGTTAAAATGTCAGTTTAATCAATCTAAAATTATATACAGTTTAATGTAGCTAGATTTGGATGTTCTATATATCTATCTATTTTGGATGCTCTATTTGTATAATGCCTGTTATTGTATTGTGGTTTTGCCTTTTGATTACTCAAATTACACAGATTAATTTTGGCATTAATGGACATGAACAGCTCAGAGTAGAACACTTGTGTTGTCATTTAGTAATTACGGTAATTACAACATGTAGTAAAGCACCATGTGTGTCGAGGTCAAAAAGTCTTTTAGAATATGAGATCATTTGAATTTATAACAAGTCGAAGTTAATTCAGGTCGTAAAATGTCATGTGGTGCGAATCCCTAAACTTAAATTAATTGACTTTTGCATAAAGTTCATTTTACTTCTGCAAATTAAAATTAATGATTTCAGTGTGTGCATGTATTCAATGCGTAAAGAAAATGTGTTACTTTTTACATGACATTTCAGAGCTATTAAATTGAAGTGGTGGTACTTAAAAGTGGTATATAAGTTTTTTTTTAAGAGCAGCATGATTGCAAAGAGCACATTTTTAAAAGCTTGACATTTCTTTATCGTGCACAAATGTTGAAATGAAAGTGCTTGTCCATCTAGAGCAGTTGTTTTCAAACTGTTACAGCATATTTGGGATGTTTCTTTTATTGCACATACCCAGCTCAGGTCATGAAGTACTGTACCAATCAGCCGATGAGTTAATTCAGCTGTGTTAAATAAAGGAGACATCAAAAATGTGCCGTGAATGTGAGACAAAAAAAATCTAGGGCTTATGGCGCCATCTGTAGGCTGAAGTTCACTAATGAATATTCTGTTTCTTTCTCTCTAGCCAAGTGATTTCTCAGTGTCTCTGAAAGCAGTGGGGAAGAACAAACACTTCAAGGTGCAGTTATTGAATGGAGTTTACTGTATCGGCCAACGCCGCTTCAATTCTATGGATGAACTCTTAGAGCACTACAAGAAAGCTCCCATTTTCACTAGCGAACATGGAGAGAAGCTTTACCTGATCAAACCCCTCCAGTGACCTTCCACACACAAATGAGCCTTACAACCAGACCAGATCTGACCTCACACTGAGCCAAGTGATCTGCAGCTCCTACTTAATGCTCATTTCTCACCAGCAAACAGGGGACTTGCCAAATACTGACCCACAGGAGAATCACAGGACTTAACTTGACTGTTGATTTAGAGTAATGATGCGACGTGTCCTTTTTGTGGAGGAATCCTTTCTGTTCCTGTGTCTCCATGTTACTTTAGCTGATGATCTTTTCTCCTGAAATGGTTCACGAAATGAATATCGCCTTTTCCAAGTGATAATGTAAGCATTTGCCCATTGCCTTTTGACCGACAGCTCAATTTCTGTTCACACTTAGCCAACATCGAGACACGTGAAAGACGACAGATGTGGCCTTCATCTGATACAGCCTGAGACTATTTTGGCAGCACAATATTCAAGGTTGTCACGGGACAAGTGCAAGGATACAGACCCAGAGGAATTACAGGAAACTGTATGTACATAGGAGTTGCCAAAGAGAAAGTTGGTGACACTAGTCGCCCCCTGCTGGATGGACTGAGAAATGCCAACAAGAGGGTCTTTATAAGATGAATGTTTTGTAGATGCTTAACCAAATGTGCCACCTTCACATTCAAGCACCGCTCATTTGATATATATATATATATATATATATATAAGAGAACTATATCCACCTCATTCAGATTCACACATCTGTATCAATATTAAAGTGTTGGCATAGACCTTATTATAGCAACACACTGTTAGTTTCAATTTCGAAAGGGCACCATTCAACAAGAATGGTTTGGTCTATTTACTAATGAGTCCGTTCATCATTTACTTTCCAAATTTTTATAAAAGTATGGTACGTCTGAATGTTACTGAGCATTGTTATTTAAACCATGTTTATTTAAGGAGAGAATAAAGCTGCAGAGAAGGACAATTTAGTCAGCTACGCATCCATGATAGCTGTGCAAAAAGTTGAAATACTTTTGTGTAATTAAACATTTTGCAAGAGTAATGACAAAGCTGTGTGGTTTTTATGGTTTCCTGATAGCATACACTACCATTGGACATATTTTTTTTTTTGTACTGTTTTGAGAGATCAAAACCTAAAAAGATCAAAAATACAGTAAAAATATAACAATTTAAAATAACTGTTGTATGTATGTGAGTGTCTGTATATATACAGCAGCCTTTTTTGATCAATTTAATGCTGAGTATACTTAATACGGCACAGTATTCTGCCTACCTTTTAACCCTAGTGCACTGCGCGATTTCTGGATACACCCTTGATGGAGCGCGTCAAAATGACCATAAGTGGATTCAGTGCAATTCCCCAAAAATCACACTATGAAAAACAACAAAGATTCAGGTAGAAACAGTAAACTTTTAATATCAACATTAGTCAAATATTACAACAACAACAACAACAAAAAAATCTGAATATGATTTATGAAAATGTTTTTAACCATTTTTTTATTTTTGTTTTGACAAAATTTGAAAATAAACAGTATTGTGACTTGTTTGCATATTCTTTTTCTTCAACCTTTTCATTTTTTTTTTTTTTACATTTATGCTCAAAACATCATAACTGAACAATTTTAAGTCTTCATCTTTATTTATAAAGAAATCGTTTCAAAGCAGCTTCCCAGTGATAACAGGAAAATGATGCATTTCAGCTGAAGTCATTTCAGCGTTGATTCAGTTCAGTTGTAAAGATTGTCAATTAAGTTAGTTCATCTATAAAGCATTTCTGCAGAAAACAGTGATGTCATCGTCCAGCTCTGTTCAGTTCTCATACAAGTGTCAACACTTTAAAGTTGAAACTTTATTTCTTGTTAATTTAGCCACTGTATCAAATAAATATATAGATTTGTATTTGTTCTCTTTTAAGAGAGTTGAGAAGTAAGCAGATCTAGCACTTTCAAAGGCCTTTCTGTATGCAATAACACTTTCCTTCCACAAAATGCGAAATACCTCCTAGTTTTGTTATCTTCCAGATGCACTCCATTTACAGGCTGCTCTCTTATACCATTGGGTCAGACTATATTCTTTAAACTTCTTTAAGCTCAAAGGAGCAACTAAAGTCTAAAGTGCCAGAAAACAGAGAGTCAGTAGTTTCTGTTGCAACATTGAGTTCTTCTATATGGTATGCAGAGGAGTAAACTGATCAGGAAGATTATTTATAAAGCAATCTTTCGTGGTAGAAGTGATAGTTCTACCATATTTGTAACGGGGAGTTTTAGTAAACTCCCCGTTACTAGTAAAAAAACAAAATGGCAAAATAACCAAGAAATGTGTGTCTGTACATTTGCCTTAGAGTGTTAAAATATGTGGGTTAAAATGACCCATGAACATCACAAACGTTCAGTATGTGTGTCAAAACACATCAGTGTGTTGAAAGTAAACGTTGCATACATGTTCATGAACCTAAATGAGAAAAAGTCACAAAATGTCAAGAAAAAAAAAGGTTATTTCCAAAATTTCAAAAATCAAAAAATGTATCTGCTTCCTCACATGAGGGTTAAAAAAAATAAATAAATAAATAAATAAAAAATGCAATATGGAAACAGGATGCTAGTTATCTCAGAAATTGAGAATATTACTTGCCTTTATTTGATTATTTGCCTTTGCACTAGAAAGTGTTACTTTTTGACAGTTTGATCAGTTAATGAGTGGCAGAGTAGGTGTTCACAGGTGTGATTACTTAGTTTTATTAGAAGTTTGACAAAACAGGATATTGCAGCACAAAAACACAATTACTTTTCTTTTAAGCAGCACAACCTGAAATGGTACGGAAGAGGATTAGGGCCAAGCAATAATAAAAAAAATAAAACCATCTCTAGATTAAAGTTGTTACATTTCAAGAAAAAAGTCGAGATAAAATGTTGAGAATAAAGTCATTAAATTATGAGAAAAAAGTTGTTTAATTACGAGAACAAATTCGTTAAATTATAAGAAAAATGTCGTTAAATTTCGAGAAAAAAGTTGAGATAAAATGTTGAGAATAAACTCATTAAATTATGAGAATAAAGTCATTAAATTACGAGAAAAAGTCGTTAAATTTTGAGAAAAAATTCGTAATTTAACGAATTTGTTCTCAACATTTTATCTCGACTTTTTTAATCTCGAGATGATTTTATTTTTATATTATTGCTTGGCCCTAATCCTCTTCTGTAGTAATGTGTCAAACATAACATAATAAAAGTTCGGTACATTTATAAAACTATTTAAATGTGCATAGAATTAAAAAAAAAAGAAAAGAAAAAAAGAACGGTTACATTCCCTATTAGCAGCACAAGCTGAAATGTGTCGACATCACACAGTCAAGGCATCTTATATTCTATATATATGCCATTTATAAAAGAAAGTTATTGGGGTTATTGTGACACGAATTAGAAAATCAAGCTGGGTACATTGCATTGTGGGATACAACAGTCTGTGCAGTGTGCTCTGTTGTAGGCCATCCAGTTATATACATCCACTATACATTCTGGATATTATTTGCATATTGTGCACACTACTACTGTTGTTACTACACTATTACTACTAGTAGCATGTATATGAGTGTATCCTAAAAAAAAGTCTTTGTGTTTACACATGCTGGTCACTAGAGGGCGCTGCTGGAGTATTCTATCATTGCAGAGCCAAATGATATAACAGGTTTATCAGGGGTTGGCAACTTTTTGGAATGTTCTGTATTAATCGTGCTGTATTAATCAGCATCTTAGCCACATGTTGATATCGCTAGAAACATGCAGAATATTTATTTTTATAAATAAAACTTTATTTTAATTTTTTTATTAAATAAGCTAATCAATTATAACATACACATCCACTTTCTGGTCACTGCAATTTTGCCAAGTAAGACATGTTCCTGGATCAACATCTTCATTCCAATTGATTTAAGAGACAAGTTTACCATTTATGTCAAGTTTAGGCTTGCAACCAGGGTTAGGTGCTTCTACATCAATGTTATTCACCTATCTTTCCTCTCTGATTTTAGGGATGAGTTATGATTAGGTTTAGGGGTAGGAATAGGGTTAAGACTAAATTTTCAGACTGGAATGTTGTTCCAGGATCAACAAAATATGTTGATCCAGGAACATGTCTTACTTGGCAAAATCACGGTGACCCCGCTTTTATTTACTTTGCCTATGTGTCTGTTATCCAACAGGAGATATGGTACATATGGGTCTAATTTTCCTGCTTCAGAGGACAGAGGTTTGTGGAAGCTCGTTTCTGCAACAGAATAAAAAATAAAACGGGTAATTGTGACTTTGTCTCACAATTCTGACTTTTTCTCTCAATTCAGAGTTTATATCTATCTTATATACTTGCAATTGCGAGAAATAGTCAGAATTGTCAGCATCATTACTCCAGTCTTCAGTGTCACATGATCCTTCAGAAATCATTCTAATATGCTGATCTGCTGCTCAAGAAACATTTATGATTATTATCAATGTTTTTTTCAGGATTCCTTGATGAATAGAAAGTTCAAAAGAACAGCATTTATCTGAAATACAAAGCTTCTGTAGCATTATACACTACCGTTCAAAAGTTTGGGGTCAGTAATTTTTTTGAAAAGAAATTAAAGAAATTAATACTTTTATTCAGCAAGGATGCATTAAATCAATCAAAAGTGGCAGTAAAGACATTTATAATGTTACAAAAGATTAGATTTCAGATAAACAATGTTTATTTCTATTCATCAAATAATCCTGAAAAAAATATTGTACACAAATATTTTGTACAATTGTACACATTAAATGTTTCTTGAGCAGCAGATCAGCATATTAGAATGATTTCTGAAGGGTCATGTGACACTGAAGACTGGAGTAATGATGCTGAAAATTCAGCTTTGATCACAGGAATAAATTACTTTGTGAAATATATTCAAATAGAAAATAGTTATTTTAAATTGTAATAATATTTCACAATATTACTGTTTTTACTGTATTTTTAATTAAATAAATGTAGCCTTGGTGAGCAGATGAAACTTCTTTTAAAAACATTAAAAATCTTAGTGGTTCCAAACTTTTGGACTGTACTGTATATATATATATATAATATGTTACACAGAACTGAGAGATAAAAAGGTGCAGTTATCCTTCTTCCTTGGCAGTAACAAGCTTTTTACAAGTTTGACTAGGAAGCTCACAGAAAATAATCAAATGGAAAACTGAATACTACCTTATGGTAAACATTTCTACATCAAAATATTGGCGCTGTTCTTCCCTTAGTGCTTTGATGATCAAAAGGGACATATTGCTTTTAGAAAATTACTTTTTCATAAGTTGAAAATCTACTTTTCAGTAGGCTTTTCATGTTGACTACCACACAAAACTTAAACTTCAACAGATACACCGCAAAATCCCCAGAGTTAAATCAACTCTGTGCAGAGTACAGATGGTCCCTCTCTACATAGGTTTAAAGTAACACTACTGAAGCAGAGTTAAAGTTAAAGCGATTAATTAAGTGATGATTGAGCATTAGTGATGAACACCTGCTGTTAACAAGCAGAACCACTGAAGAAAAGGGAAACACAAAAACTACAACTGACTTTAACTCTGTTTCAGTGTTACTTTTGAATCTGTGAGACATACAGACAACATTGCATTCTAAAAAAGAGAGCTGAAAAGCTTCTCGGTTCAGTCTGGGAATTTTTGGGCCGTAAGGCTGCTACTTTAACAAGGGATTCTTTCAGCTGTGGAGAAAAGTGTGAGAATCCCTTGCAAACAAAGAGCTATAGAGTGAACGAGCTGAGCAATGAAGGGTATGACATATGAAAGGTCCATGTGAAAGGTAAACATGACACTTCCAGCCCTGATTTGGACTTCTACTTAAAGGTCTGGGCATCCTGACACACCTCAGTCAGATCCAGCTACTGCCGGCAGACAAACTCATGTAAGATTCATTTCTGTGCTTCCTTTAATACAATATTTTTGTGTGCGTGTTCTGTGTGTGAATCTCTTATATTATAGCCTGTTGCTTTCAGAAGGTGACCATGTTTCGTCTCTCACTCTTTCTGTGTGTGGTTTGGCTCGGACTGCTCTGTCTCACAGGTAAGAAATCCTGACGCTTTGATGACGTACACTGCCATTCAAATCATTTTGATATGTATATATTTTTAAAAAATCTAAGACTGCCTTTATTTGACCACAAACACCATAAATACCATGAAATATTTCAAAGTAAAATAACGTTGTTGTTGTTTTTTTATTATTATTATTTTATTGTTTTTTTTTTTTTTTTTTTTTAATTGCTTATACACTGTTTCTCAAACTATGGCTCCTTTTCTCTAAACTCTACACACAAAAGCCACAAAACACGCACACGACCTGCAAAACATCACGCATCTCTTGCAAAAGCACTTCATTCAAAACTATTTTAACTCTTCTAAAAATGGTCTTTTTGTACAGTGACTCTACACACAAACCATCAAATGATTAGCCACATTCACTCCAAACAACATACGGATGTGAAAAGAGTAAAACACTACTCTCTTGTGTCTTTTGCTTGTTCAGTGTGCGGTGGAGTGTGTTTGTCACAGCACTCACACATACATGTATGTGCATAACTACACTGTATTTACAGTATGCATGCACAATTGTTGTACAATTGATGAACTTTGCAGTTATTGAACTGAACTAAATCAACACTGAACTGACTTGAGCTGTATAATGACACTACTGGGTTGTTAGAGCTGCTTTACATCAGATTTTGA
Source organism: Chanodichthys erythropterus (assembly GCF_024489055.1). Classification (NCBI taxonomy): domain Eukaryota; kingdom Metazoa; phylum Chordata; class Actinopteri; order Cypriniformes; family Xenocyprididae; genus Chanodichthys; species Chanodichthys erythropterus. The sequence continues at coordinate 2,658,947 of NC_090241.1, read as the reverse complement.
ACTTGTTCTTCTCTGGCCAGATGAACAAACACGGTGTGGTTTAATTCCAGTCTGTATGCAAGTCAGATTGATGTAATTCAGGGTATTTCATTCAGTTCTTTCTGACTGAAGATCGAGTTAAATTATTACTGCAAACTCTGTAACAGTTATAATGCATTATAATACTTAAATGTTTTAAACCATGTTTTTATTATTATTATTTTTTTTCAGTTTGTGTGCTTGCAGTGTACTTACACAAGAAAAGGTTAGGTTTAGGGTTACTACCTAGTTATTTTAGTAAGTACAAAGTTCGCATGATGTGCATGCAGAACAAGACTGTAAAATAAAGTGCTGTGAGTAATAATGTATTATAACTGTTGCTACAATTGGTAATGAAATTAAACGTATGATAAGAGATAAAACATATTATATGGCATATTAAAAAGGCATTATTATGTATGCATTATAATGCATTAAGAAAAGGTTTCAAAGAAAGTGTTTCAGAATTTTTGTTTTAGCATTCAGTTCAAGATTTCAGGATCTAATGTGAAGCTGTTGTGAGCTAGACAAGAATGGCAAAATTGCATAAATATCATAAAAACAGCTAAAGGCTATCAGATTTGACGTACTTGTTTAGCTGAACTATTTTGGCTCTGTTAAATGTGCTGAAACCCCTGAAAGAACACTGGCAGAACATTGAGAACAGACAAAAGCTCAACTGTTCCTCTCAAACATGGAACTGCTTACCGACAGCTCTGCTTCTTTTTACCTGAGTGTGAGTGTGTGCGCGAGTTTACAGGTCGGCTGCTGTGAACATTGAAGCTGTAACAGACAAGGATAACAGATGAATGGGAGCTAATGAATAATGTGACATCCTTGGAATTAAATCAAGACCTTCAAAAGCACACCAAATATGCATGAACTGCGACTCTCTATATAGCTAGTTTAAAAAGACTAAAATTTGTTCTTTTCCTCAGATTTACTGAAAACGAGGCATCATCAGAATGATGATTAGTCTTAAATTAAGATCAATGCAGTAATTTAAAAGTCACATTGCCGTCTGCTTTCGTGTCACATTCTTTTAATGCTTCACTAATGGCCTACATATTCCCCTTTATTGGTTTGTTGCCTTGAAATACTGTATATTCAATGTCCCTCTGTTTGTTTCCTTTACAGGGGCCGAGGAAAACCAAGGTGAGTTTTAAATCACTTTATAAACTATTTCATTTGTAACCACACTGCAATTGGGTCCTAAACTATGACAAAAAAATGCTGGAAAAATATAAAAAATTGATAGAGCCATATAATTTCTTCAAAAGGAAATGTTAAGTAGTTTATATTTCATAACTTTGTTTATATTAAAAATAATCTATTTTCATGTATATAAAGGCAGCAGAAGAGTCCATATTTCCGTGTTTTAATAAATGACCTGTGTCCATATTAGAGCAGCAATAATACTGGAGGAGGCATATTTCACAAATGGATCCCGGTGTGCTTCACTTTGCACATCTTTCACAATAAATCCATTCCTCCCACTTATGGAAAGCAATTTATTGTAATTTGGGAATCATCTTTTTTTCTGCCAACTAAATAGCGAATGTGGCCTTTCTGACCACAGTGGGTCTTTAAACCCTGCAGGGTCTTTCTATTCCACTGCTACTGAAAATCTATTGGTTTAACCATTAAACAAAACAAAGACTTTTCTTTCTTCAACAATTACAACAACAAAAGCATTGAAGAATTTTAAGTGTGTGGTAATTCTAAGAATTGTAATTACATGCATGAATCTGCAGCATTTTAAATATTGTAACAAGTTAGATCAAATTAACTCAAAATAAGTCTTGCACATTGCTGTGGTGGTTTCTGAAAGTTGCACCATTGTCACTCTAAAAAATGCTGGATTAAAAGCAACCCAAGTTGGGTTGAAAATGGAGTGATTGGGTTGTTTTAACCCAGCCGCTGGGTTAAATGTTTATCCAATGTGCTGGGTAATTTTATTTAACTCAACTATTGTTTAAAAGTGTCTGTATGGCTGGATTAAAATGAACCCAAAATAGGTTGGAAATTAAAACTCAGATACATAATTACTAGTCATTTAGAAATACGCAGGGTTCACTCAAAGCAGGGAGAGTCTGCTTTTAGCTGTTACGCCAGCCGCAGCTGGAACCAGCTTCCAGAAGAGATCACACATTCAAATCCAGACTCAAAACGCATCTTTTTATCTATGCATTTGCTGATTGTCTGGACTGTTTGCACTTTATTTTATACGTATTATCTTTTTATTCTTTCAATTCCTTTTCCTGTTTTTATTTCATTTTTAATGTATTTTATATCTTTTATGTATCATCTTTTAATGCATTTTAAATATTGCTGTCTGGTTGAAAGAGCTGGGAGAATTAGGAAGAAAGTGATTAGGTTAAAATTTGGTAAATTTGGATAAGGGGACAAACCATGGGGAAATTTAAGCTGTAGTGCATGGTTAAGGTATCTCTGGATTACAGTCAGAGATATCTTACAGGGGAAATTTGAACTGCGTCGCATAGAAAGGATAAGGGGGATTAGGGCTGTGTGGTGCAGTTTGAGGTGTCTTGGCAAAAGGGGAGATTGAAACTGTGTTTATCAGTTTGAAGTGCCTTAACAGGTAGCAGTCCTGTCGTGTGAGGAAGATCCATTCTGATCCGCTCTGATGGATAGATCCGTTTAGATCCACTCTGATGGACAACAACAACAACAAACTCCCTGAGACTTCCTAGCTCTTCCATCCAGATAGCAAAATTCTCTGTTTTTACTGTTATTTCTATTCCTTATGTTCTATTTTTATTATTCTTTTTTATGTAAAGCACTTTGAATTACCATTGTGTGTGAAATGTGCTATACAAATAAAATTGCCTTGCCTTGCCTAGAGGCAACAATAATCAAAAGGTGAACATTTATTAATAAGCAATTTAATAAATATTTATTGTTTAATTTTTATTCATTAAACATATTAATAAATGTTAATTTTCAACCTATTTTGGGTTCATTTTAAACAAGCAATACAGTAATAAAGTAACAATAGTTGAGTTAAATAAAACTACCCAGCAGGTTGAGCAAACATTTAACCCAACCGCTGGTGTGTCTATTTTCAACCCAGCATTTTAGTACCTGAGAGTAAACCACTGATGTTCTGTAGAAGGATCTGTTCTTTTATCGCTCTTGTTGACCTCTTTTCTCACTCGACCTACAGCTGAACCAAGGGAAAAAAGGAATGTGCCTAACTGGGCAATGACATCTTCAGACTTTTTCGGCTGGATTGAAGAGCTGCGTTCTCATGCTGGTTATGACAAAATCGAGGAATTGGCCAGAACTTTCTGGGCTCACTTCCCTTCTGCCAGCCGCCTGGGTTACGACCCTCCCGCTCCAGAAGAATAACTCCATCTGAGTCTGAGTCTGTGTTATTGAGAGCATTTGCCCCTTTCATTATGGCACAGCTCTTGGAAAAAGAGACAGACAGACTTTATTATTCAGCTAGACTTGATTTGAGCCAGGGCAAGATACCCTGAGAACGTTTTTTTTTTTTTTTTTTCTTGATTAAATGTTACATAAAACCTGTTTTGTACTAGCATCCAAATCAAGTAAAAGTGTTTTGTTCACAAACTGTTTTTTATTGCTTGGAAAAAATAAATACTTGGTTTCTTGTGCCCTTATTATGCTATTTTATTTCCTGAAACAACTAGTACAAATACTGGTCAAAAAGAGTTGTCCCTAGTCTCTTAATGAGTCATGGGTGTGTTTTGGGGCATGACATGCAATAAACCAATCAGAGTCTCATCTCCCATTCTCTTTAAAAGCCAGGTGCGCTTGCACCATGGCGGATTCGCTCTTTACATGGAGTAATATAGACACCCTCACCCTGACAAGTCAATTTAAATACATGTGTGTATTGCCAATTTCATTCATCATTACTGTAATTCTAATACATGTATTGACTATCCTTTATGACAGGCAGTATAACACAATAATAGTCTTTTACATTGTAATCCTTTTATTTTTAGTATTTGTCATGTTTGTGTGCTGCTGCATGTCCCAATGTGTGTAACAAGCAGAGTATATGTGCGTTGTGTACTCGCATATAGGTGCATATTACTAACGCTCTCTTTAAATAACAAAAAAATACTGCGTCATTGACTTTAGACCAGGTTTAATTTGGTCAACGGTGCAGTTGTTTTCAGTTCCTCAAAATAGCAACACGCCAACAATGCACCTGAACACACCTTGTTTTCAGACCAGCACTCCCATGGGAGAACAGATGGACGCAAGTGCATTTGATATTTAAACAACATGGCGCTGGACATGAAAATGATAACTGCGTCGGGCTGAATCTAGCAAAAAACACTTGCGTCACACCTGGTGTCACATTGCGCCGAATGTATGATAGGGCCCATTTATCATGCACTTAAATCTTTGAAATTTTGCAGACCTTTTACATTCTTAAATGGCTATATTACACACTACATGAAAGGTGATATCCAAAAAAAGCACAATAGGGACACTTTAAAATAAATGTACTCTACCCATTTGCACCTGCTCCAAACTCAATTAATATAAATATATGCTGCACACAGTAACAGAAGAAGGGCAGAGCTGTTGTTCAGCAGCACAACAGAGCAGGCAGGTGTTCTGTTATCAGGTGGGAATGCAGTCCAGGTGCAAAGAGATGACCTGTGAACAAGGGTCATCTCCCTCAGGATAAGTTCATGCAGGAACATGTTCTTATGTGTTTGACTGCAGCAGAATAACTCCAGTCAGATGGATGCTAGCAGTATACTATCAAGTGTAACCTTTTAGAAAATACAAGGAAATATAAACTCTTATATCATGATCTTTTTAAATCAAACTTTCTTTAGGCTTGTTTGGATATTAATTGACTTTGTGGTAGACAATCAGATTCAATTAATTTACAATAGTTAAAGGATTAGTTCACTGTTAAATGTAAATTACCCCAAGCTTTACTCACCCTCAAGCCACCCTAGGTGTAAATGACTTTCTTCTTTCTGATGAATACAATTGGAGATGCATTAATAAATATCCTGATGCAAGCCTTACCAAATGAGTATGAAGCTGAAGAAAGTCTCCATCTACATCCATCCATCATAAACATACTCCACACGGCTCCAGGGGGTTAATAAAGGCCTTCTGAAGCAAATTGATGCGTTTGTGTAAAAAAAAAAAAAAAAAAAACATATTTAACAAGTTATGAAGTAAAATGTCTAGCTTCCGCCAGACCGCCTTATAGTTACTTACAGTTAGTAGAATGTCTAAAGTGGACCTTGAAAATAAAGTGTTTACAAACATTTCTTGTAATTTAAAAAAAAACAAAAAACAAAAACGAACTTTTCTAGACTTTTGACCAGTAGTGTATATTTTGCACTAATTAAGATCAGAAAAATCTGATTAATTAACTCACTTAGACATCAATGGAAACTCCACTAACTTTATTAAGGCTAACATTTGGTTCATTGTGTGACATGAGAACTCTGGTTGTGTCTCTGTCAAGAGTTGGTTCTGCATTGCAGGTTCACACGCATAAACATACAACCAGGAAGCTACTGCCGTACATTTGTGAAAATGCCACAAGCTTGATGTCCTACAGCGTGCAGCACTTCAAAGCTGTGGCAGGAAATTGAGTTTGAAAGAAAAAGAAAGATGTTTATTGCATCTGGAGAAACATCTGTCTCCCTCCCAAGTTGTTTTTGCCTCAAATATATCCCCTAGAAAAACAGAAAAAGAAATAATGAGCATAAAATAGGATTACTAGAGTGACAGCATAAAATAAATATTCAACAGCCGGTTTGCTGAAAAAAATCAATTCAATTCAGTTCAGTTCACATTTGTTTGTATAGCACTTTTCACAATACAAAGCAGCTTTACAGAGAATGCATGTCAACATTACAATTTAGAGAATCTGGTGTCGGAGGTGACTGTCCAATGTATGTCATTTCAGAAATGTGCATATATAATCATGCAGTTAGCTAACAATGTAATAATTTAGGATAATAAAAAGATGAATATGCTGTTATATTCCTGTCAGATATTGATAAATAATGGTATTTACTGTATGATAATCATTCTTACAGCAAGAAGACTATGATGACAATCTTTGGTTACACTTTATTTAAAGGTGTCCTTGTTACAGTGTAATCATATGGAATTATGAAAAGAAGAAGAAGAATGAGCTTTTGCCAAGTGTTCACAAACCCATGAGGAATTTTTTGGCACATATATGACACAAAAAAATAAACAATAATAATAAGTTATACATCTTGAACAGAAGACTTATGTACAGATTTGCGCATTAAGTACTGTATGTACAGCTAAAATATGTATATGTATTACACAATATAATTACTGCCTCTCTCTAAATTACTGAGAATAAATTATATATAAAAAAAAAAAAAAAAAAAACAGGTGGCAATTGCTGTGTTAGCTGTTCAAGCTGGAGATAGCATGGGGGAAAAACTGTTTTTGATCACAAAGTTTGGTTTACTTAACGGGGACCTATAATGCCCCTTTTACAAGATGCAATATAAGTCTCTGGTGTCTCCAGAATGTGTCTGTGAAGTTTCAGCTCAAAATCCCCCACAGATCATTTATTATAGCTTGTCAAATATTTGGGTGTGAGCAAAAACACGCCATTTTTGTGTGTGTCCCTTTAAATGCAAATGAGCTCCGCTTTCCAGAAGAGGGCGGAGCTTTAACAGCTCAACAACAACAAAGCTGGAGAATCTCACGCAGACAAAATGAGGATTGTCAGTAACGGTGTTCAGCCTTACATTGTTCAAACCGGAGTCGACACTGATGGAGAGACTCAGGAAGAAGTTACAACTTTTAGAATGAAACTGAACGTTTCTGAATGGTTAGTGGATAAATTTATGTAGATGCTGTGGAGTTGATTCAACTTATCCACTAGCATGTGCCGTCATGTTCATCTTTTGTGTTGAATTGACCCTCGTTTGTGAAGCAGTCCGGCGTAAAATGACGGCATGACAACAACACTCTACTACAACAACTCTTCCTCTTCTCTAAAGCAGCCCAACATGGCATCAAACCCTTTGTTGTGTGTTCTTGGTGGCGGGGTTTATGTAAATTTTTGGGTAAGTGATGTTGCCAACCCAGGAAGAAGCTCGTTTTAGTCCTTAAACAGAGAATTCTTTAAAGGAAAATATCTCCCTATGTTCAAACAGCAACATTACACACTAACTAAAGTTTAAAAAAGTGAAATAATCAACCACCCCTTTAAAAACCTTGAAAACATCCTTGAAACAACTGGTACAAGCAATCAAACCACTCAAGCATCAAACATCATGCACACTGTGGTATTTGTAGGGGGCTTTCTGCTGGCTTCCTGTACACATTCCTCTACAAGCGCTAACAGGTCGCCTGTAGGAATGTTTGCCTGTTCGTCCAGGATGGCACCTTGTCACTCATCTCACCCCAGACCAAATCCTTCTCCAGCACACAGTGCAGCCGCAGCTGACAGAACAACAGCATGTCACTCCACAGCCTCTGTGTGCAAGCCGTCCTTCTCATAAGCGTCCTGTCCGTCTGCTCACCCTCAGGTATGTCATTTAAGGCTTTCCATAGTGTGTTTGGGCTCTCAGACGCCACATTTCAGAAGTGACTTCATTAGTTAATGAGGGTTTAGTGAACTTACAAGCCTTGTAAACAGGTTTTGTGAAGTGAGATCAAATGTAAAGGCCTGAAACTCAGTTACTTATGCATTGTAAAACACTGTTGAGTTCAAAGTCTAACATTTTACAGTGCCCCATGATTTAGGGTTGTTGTTTTTTTTATTATTATTATTTTAAAAAAAAATGTTTAATATGTTCTTTATTCAGTTATCATTAGTTTAATTTAGTAAGGATATGGATGCATTGCATTTTAGAACTGGACATATTTACAGTTTAATAGATTTACAACTTCTTTTACAACATTTATTGTAAAAGTAAATGGAAAGAATGAGCTTTCCATTTACTTGGAAATTAAATGGAATTAAATTAAGTGGAAATTTTTCAAAATTGAAAAATATTCCTTTTGTAACATGTCAACTCCACAGTGTATTACAAGGGAATTTGTCAACAGAAACATTAATTCAGCATCAAGCTGCAATTATCATGGATCAAGCATGCACGGAGAAACAAAATAGCAAAATTTGAAAGTACAGATGCTGTAAATGATGTACATGGTTGATTATATGGTAATTTTCAACTTTCTAAATCACAGTTGCACATCTTTAATATAGCCCCCCTTGCACAACAAATTTATGAAATTTGGCGTGTTTCTGATTTCAGATTGTTTCAGTTGTTTATATAGACACAGCATCATACACTGCATGTCTACACCAAGTTTCATAGCCATTGGCCATTCAAAAAACAATGTACTGGCTGTTAAACTTTGATTGGCTCAAGTAATCACTTGTGCAATGCAAGCATTTTCAGTGCCCCCTACAGGAAGATTTTGTCCTGTTGTTTACAGCAGGGGTGCCCAATCATGTTCCAGAGGCCAGTTGTTCAAAAAGTTTAATCTGGATCAGAATGATCTGGATCTGGAAATCCCATGTTTTGCTGTCCAAGATCATGTAATCCATCGTAATTTTGTGCTGGTTTTTCAAAGCAAAATTGGATCACCCTGATCCAGATACACACTTTTTTAGATGACCAAATCTGGATAACTAGTGCTCTATGGAGCACCTGAAGGGACATGATGATAAAAAGAATATGAGATGGAGGGCAAAAAAATAAAAATAAAAATTGTGTAGCGTTCACACGAGAAATGTTGCGTTCGCTCACAAACAACTTTTGATTGGTTCATCTCTTATGATTGTGCCAATGTCGTTTACAAACAGTGATAAAAACAAACAAACAAACAAACAAAAAACACTTTGAAACAAATATAATATTTTTGTTTGATACTGTATTTACAGCTGTTTGGAGATTATTTTATGGCGCCAAAATGTCATTTTTAGGCTAAATACGTAACCTAATGTCTACTTCTAATTTATTACTTTAACAGTTAAACTAATCAAGAGCTATATATATACAGTTGTGGCCAGAATTATTAGACCCCTTCATAAATATGATCAAAGATGACTCTAAAAGTAAATCTGCATTGTTTAACCTTTTGATCTTTAATTGATAAAATTAGCAAAAATCTAACCTTTCATTGAAGGAAAAGAATTGAAAGTGGGGGGAAATAACATTATGAAATAAATGTTTTTCTCCAAAACACGTTGCCCACAATTATTAACACCCTTTTATTCAATTCTTTTTGCAACCTTCTTTTTGCCAAGATAGCTCTGAGTCTCCTTCTGTAACGCCTGATGAGTTTGGAGAACACCTGACAAGAGATCAGAGATCATTCCTTCATGCAGAATCTCTCCAGATCCTTCAGATTCCAGCTCCATGTTGGTGCTTCTTCTCTTCAGTTCACTCCGCTCATTTTCTTTAGGGTTCAGGTCAGGGAACTGGGAAGACCATGGCAGAAGCTTCATTTTGTGCTCAGTGACCCATTTTTGTGTTGGTTTTGATGTTTGTTTTGGATCATTGTCCTGTTGGAAGATCCAATCATGGCCCATTACTGGTTTTGATTTTTTATCTGTTGATATTTGATAGAATCCATGATACCATGTATCTGAACAAGATGTCCAGGACCTCCAGCACAAAAATCGGCCCACGACATTAAAGATCCAGCAGCATATTTAACCGTGGGCATGGGGTACTTTTTATCCATGTGTGCACCAAACCCATCTGGTGGGTTTGCTGCCAAAAAGCTCTTTTTTTTTTTTGTTTCATCTGACCACAGAAGCCGGTCCCGTTTGAAGTTCCAGTCTTGTCTGACAACTGAATATGCTGGAGATTGTTTCTGGATGAGAGCAGAGGATTTTTCTTGAAACCCTCTGGAACATCTTGTGGGGATGTAGGTGCTTTTGATACATTTTTTTTAGGCTTTCTGAGATTCAAGACTCAACTAATCTCTGCAATTCTCCAGCTGTGATCCTTGGAGAGTCTTTGGTCACTCAAACTCTCCTCCTCACCGTGCATTAGGATGATTTAGACACACGTCCTCTTCCAGGCAGATCTGTAACATGTTTAGTTAATTGGAACTTCTTAATTATTGCCCTGATAGTGGAAATGGGGATTTTCAATGCTTCAGCTATTTTCTTACAGCCACTTTCTATTTTGTGAAGCTCAACAATCTTTGCTGCACATCAGAACTATATTCTTTGTTTTTTCTCATTGTGATGATTAAGGGAATTTGGCCTTTGTGTTTCCTCATGTTTATACTCCTGTGGAACAGGAAGTCATGGCTGGACAAGTTCATGTTCATGATCACCCCGGTGAGCTAAAAAAAATTAATAATGAATGGGAATATACTTCAGAGATATTTTACTCTAATAATTCTGGCCACAACTGTATATTTTATTTATTTATTTATTTATATGTGTGTGTGTGTGTGTGTGTGTGTGTGTGTGTGTGTGTGTGTGTGTGTGTGTGTGTGTGTGTGTGTGTGTGTGTGTGTGTGTTTGTATATTATGTAGCCTATAGTATGATAAAAATGTTGTATTTTTTGACCAGTTTTAAAATGTTATTACATTTTTGCTCCTGAAATCCACCCTTCTGATGAGATCAGTATAATCCAGATTTTTTGGATCAAAGATATCCCAATCTTACTGAGACACAAACTGATGATTTTATCCATGATCAAAACCAAGATTGGATTTCGTTATCTAATCTGATTTCAAAATCCTTTTTTTCCCCCCTCTCCTTTTGAACAACCCATTTTCCAGATTTGATCCAATCTGATAGCTGAAATCCGATCAGATTACTTTTGAACAACTGGCCTCATGAAGATCAACCTGCAGAGTTCAGATTCAACCCTGATCAATCACACCCGTCTGTAAATATCAAGTGCTCTTGAGATCTTAATTAGTTGGTTCAGTTGTGCTGAACAGTTGTGTTGGAGCTGAACTTTGCAGGAATGCCGATTTCCTGGAACAGGATTGGGCAGCACTGGTTTACAGAATGTATTAAGTGTTCTGAAGCATTTTATACATATATTAAGCTGACACAACTGATATTGATATTACAGATAAATCTACTGTTACTTTGCAGTGGGTAAAGAAGGCAAAGAGAGACAGACAGCCGTGGTATTCAGAAATACTCTGATCACATCATTTATGAAATGACTTACAGTCTTATTGAATATCAGCCTTATATTTATCATATAAATCAATGTGATCTATTTTCAATATATTTAAACAATATTGTTTGCTTGTTTTAGGTGGTTCATCTGAGAGTAGACTCCACAGGATACTCATGAAACGAGATGGTGAGATTGACAGCTTTAATTTTAAACATTTTACTGGTTAATGATATATGGTTTATTAAGGTTTTTATCTGCATATTCCACCTAATCACACCCTGCCCATCATGCCAGCGGTTCAGTCATTTACCATAAATCTTTAATTATAGCCTGATGCCCTCCTGATGCCTTCAATGCCATCAATTTCTTCACACTTGTCCAGAATTCCCCATCAGCTTCTGACCTCCAAAACTGACAGAGATTGATGGCTGATATGTTCCAAGGGAAGATAACATGTACGATTATAAACTAAAGACATTGTAGATATTTATAACATGAAGGTGTGGAAGCTTTGGGCTGTAGATCAGGTCAGAGTCTCTCTGTGTCATCGTCAGAGCAAGATAATTGGGCAGGGGTGCTGTCGCTTTAGGCTGTTATCATCCTCTGTGCTTAAAACACATGTTTCTTTTTTAAACTGATCTGGGGTCTGCTCTTTTAGAATGCATAAAAAACCTACACAAATGCGTAAAGGGGGTCAAAATGACCAATATTGGAATTAATGGTTTTCTTTTAAAAAAAATGTTTATTTGTCCTATTTACTTGTGCATTACAAAACATATAATTTATTCTTTTTAAAATGCAGTTGTATTTTTTTTTTTCTTAATCTAATTTAGATCTTCTGTAGAGTATATTCAAGTCTGAACCTTCACTTCCCACATTACTCACAGATCATGACAATGATATTTTCAGATACAGAGAACATTTCACATGAGATTTGTACCTTTCTAAGCATAACTTTTATGCAGAGTTTGCACCTCTTCTTTTGTTTGGTTCTTCAGCTGTCCTTTCTCCACCCATCTGCATCTGAAATCATACTCTCTGAGTAGTAAAGTGTCCATTGTGAACTTCAGAATTGTGGCAGAAGTATTACATCATCCGGATACATTTTTGCCTACTGTTTTATGAATACCGTGAATTCAGACATACTACTCATTTCACATGCTGCTTTTCACCTACTTAAAGAGTTAGTTCACCCAAAAATGAAAATTCTGTCATCACTCACCCTCATGTCATTCCATCTTTGAAACACAGATGAAGATATTTTAATTAAATCTGAGATTTCTGAATCCCCGAAATTTCTGATCCCCCAATTAAAAGTCAGTTCACCCAAAAGTCCATAAGAATCGATGAAGAATGCTTTATGAATGCTTTATATGAGGAATAGATTTTATTTGGCTTTTATTCACATATAAACACTGATCAGTGAACGTACATAGAGTACTCATATATGGTAAACGGAAGCTCAGCTGTACTTGCTTAACATGTGAGGCCATAGAGTGCCTCAGGGATGACGTGTTTTTGTAGGCCGACCTGGAAGTTAGCGGCGCACGGGTTCCTTCGATTGAAAGCCTATGCATTTTTCCCATAGACTTTTGGAAAATCGCAGAAAATTAGCTCTGTGTTTAACAAAGGGTTATGACACTTACACGTTTTGTCTGTCAAGATAATCTTTACAAGTTAACACAACATTTATAGATTTTGAAGCCTAAATAAAGTCGTCAGATATAAAAGGCTAACAGTAGGCTATAAACGGACAACAGCACACCATGGTCGCGGATCAACGTCGTCACCACCAAGCTTCCTCAAACTTTATTTAGAAAACAACTTTATTTATAAACATGCTCACTGATTATGATTTGCGCTGTGTATGAATACTTATCCACTTTTTCATGAGAAATGCTGTCCAAATGTCCTGTTTGTCATGATGATGTCTAAAGTCCCCGCCAAAGGAAGTAGTCCCTTTTAGCAATTTGTTAGCAACGGCCAATTTTAAGACACGGTAAAAGTTTAAAAAATCACAAGTGGGTTATAACTGGTGTGTTTTATGTAAGCGGGACTCAAACCCGTGTCAAAACCATGGGAAGTGGGCGCTCTAACAAAGAGGCCTTGTGATCAGGGGAGTGAGGTTTTACACGCACAGCTCTTACCGGCCTACATCCGTTACATTTGTACTCGCTGATCAATGTTTATATGTGAATAAAAGCCAAATGAAATCTGTCCTTCGTATAAAGTGATTGTGTTTATTCAGAAAACTTAGATTAAACCACTTGATTCATACAGTACAGTCCAAAAGTTTGGAACCACTAAAATTTTTATTGTTTTTAAAAGAAGTTTCGTCTGCTCACCTAGGCTACATTTATTTAATTAAAAATACAGTAAAAAACAGTAATATTGTGAAATATTATTACAATTTAAAATAACTGTGTACTATTTAAATATATTTGACAAAGTAATTTATTCCTGTGATCAAAGCTGAATTTTCAGCATCATTACTCCAGTCTTCAGTGTCACATGATCCTTCAGAAATCATTCTAATATGCTGATCTGCTGCTCAAGAAACATTTATGATTATTTTCAATGTTGAAAACAGTTGTGTACTTTTTTTTTTTTTTTTTTAAGGATTCCTTGATGAATAGAAAGTTCAAAAGAACAGCATTTATCTGAAATACAAAGCTTCTGTAGCATTATACACTACCGTTCAAAAGTTTGGGGTCAGTAAGAATTTTTATTTTTATTTTTTTGAAAAGAAATTAAAGAAATTAATACTTTTATTCAGCAAGGATGCATTAAATCAATCAAAAGTGGCAGTAAAGACATTTATAATGTTACAAAAGATTAGATTTCAGATAAACACTGTTCTTTTGAACTTTCTATTCAACAAATAATCCTGAAAAAAAAACAAATTGTACACATTAAACGTTTCTTGAGCAGCAGATCAGCATATTAGAATGATTTCTGATGTGACACTGAAGACTGGAGTAATGATGCTGAAAATTCAGCTTTGATCACAGGAATAAATTACTTTGTCAAATATATTCAAATAGAAAACAGTTATTTTAAATTGTAATAATATTTCACAATATTACTGTTTTTACTGTATTTTTAATTAAATAAATGTAGCCTTGGTGAGCAGACGAAACTTCTTTTAAAAACATTAAAAATCTTAGTGGTTCCCAACTTTTGGACTGTACTGTATATGGATTTTTTTACAATCTCTTTGTGAACATTTTGGGTGAATAGACTTTCAGTGGAGGAACAGAAATCTCTCTGATGTCATTAAAAATGTCTTCTTTTGTGTCCTGAAGATGAACGTAAGTCTTTGGAATGACATGTGAGTGAGTAATTGAAGACAGAATTTAAATTTTTGGTTGAACTAAGCATTTAAAATCCCTGGTCTGTTTAAATAGTATTAAATCAGATGGGAAGCATCTGTGATCTCCAACTTGCTGAACCTGATTTCACCAAGTGCACAATATTCCTGGATCAGCCCTTTGGTAATCCTGGAACAACATTCCAATCAAGATTTGAAGGACAACCAGGGTTAGGTGCTTCTATATCAGTGTTATTCATCAATCATTCCCTCTGATTTTAGGGATACCTTATGAGTAGGCTTAGGTTTAGGGGTAGGGATATTATATTTTCACAAAGGAATGTTGTTCCAGGATCAACAAAATATAGACATGGACGTGGACGTGATCAGGATGTCCTGACAAAATCAGGATGTGCTTATGACTCTGACCTTGAATGTTTTCCTGTTTTCTTTACAAAGCAAAGGAGCTGGAAGCCAGGCCTAAAGCACAGATCGCAGTGTCGCAGTCCAAGGCTAAACAGTTTCTGTCAGAGCTTCACAGGACTAAGAGAAATGTGTGGGACCGTAGCCGCCCCGACGTCCAGCAGTGGATCCAGCAATTCATGTACATGGGCTATGATGAGGCAGTGAGTAAAACAGTAATCACTCAAATGATGTCAATTAGCATAAAGCTATCATATGCCTCATCTTTTATTTCAAAGTGCATTAAATATTCACACTGAAATTTTGATATAAGCACTGGATGTCAATTAGTGTAAACTACAAAAACGTGAGTTTGTGGTGATGTAATTCACATGCATATTACGTGTTCAGTCTATAGGCGCGTAGTGTTTCTTTACAAAGTGACATTGCTAACTACTGGTCTGGAATGCATAATACAGCGTTTTAGATTTGTGTGAACTTTGGGGTCTGTACGTGTTGTTGTGTAAACATACCCTATAATACAATTACAATTGTTCCTCACAAAAGAATAATGCATTAATTCAGAAGACCGGGAATTAAAGCGTTTCTCTTATGCTGGTTCCTAATTTTGTTTTATAGGTCTCCAGCAATAGGTTTACATGCGTCTAAACTAAAAAAACAAAAAAAAACCACATTTTTTCAAAATATACACTGAAGCATCAACTCTTTTCTCTCAGTTTCTAAATTGGTTCAATAAAGGATTTAGTTTCTCTAAACCCCTACTTTCTGAAAGCGTACTCTGTTCTCATTGGTCAGTGGCCCATCCCCAAATTACGCATATGGTCAAAGAAGATGTTTTGCAGAAAGCCAGTGAAGACCATAGGCTGTAATTATGCAAATATGTTTAGGTTAATGCAGGAAGTAAGACTGGAATGACTGACAACTCCATCCAAGCAGTTCAGAATTGGTTCTTTCTTTTAAAAGACAATGACTCCATTAATAATGCACTTTGATATTTGAAACATTTACATTCACAAACAGCTATATTAGACACTACAAGAAAGGTAATTTCCGAAAAAGTATAATAGGGGCATAGTTTATGATGAAGACAATCCGAAATATATTAATAAATATCCTGACACATCCAAGCTTTATAATGGCAGTGATAGGGTTCAATGAGTATGAGCTGAAGAAAGTGCTCCCATCCATCATAAACGTACTCCACATGGCTCCGGAGTGTTAATAAAGGCCTTCTGAAGCGAAGTGATGCGTTTGTGTAAAAAAATATCCATATTTAAAAAAGTTATGAAGTCGAATATCGAGCTTCCGCCAGACCGCCTTCCGTATTCAAGTTATGAAGAAAGTGTAAACTGGCGTCGCATCAATTGCACTTTTTCTGTAAGTTTAACAGAGAAGGCGCATGGCGTAGTGTACATAACCTAATATTGCTGAGTTCAACATGTTCCTGGGTCAAAATTTTTGTTGATCCTGGAACAACATTCAAATCAACCAACCAGATTTGAGGGACAAGTTTACAGATTATGTCAAGTTTAGACTTAAAATCATGAATTGGTGCTTCTACATAAGTGTTATTCATCTATCATTTCCCTCTGATTTTTGGGATAACTTTTGGGTAGGGTTAGGTTTAAGGGTAGGAATAGGGTTAAGAATGTTGTTCCAGGATCAACAAAATATGTTGACCCAGGAACATATCTAACTCAGCAATATCAGGACATGCACATAGCGTAAGCTTTGTGAACTGCAAGAGGTTTACACTTTCTGCATATACATTGAATATGGAAGGCGGTCTGGTTAATTTTAATTTTTAAAGTGAACTAATCCCTTATGTCTTGTTGACTACTTTTATGATACATTTATGGTGCTTTTGTGTCCTTTTTAAAGCTTGAGTCCTCATTTTTTGTAATTTTTCAAAATGTTTCCTTTTGTGTTAGATGCAAGAAAGAAGGTCATGAGTTTATCTATCTATCTATCTATCTATCTATCTATCTATCTATCTATCTATCTATCTATCTATCTATCTATCTATCTATCTATCTATCTATATATATATATATATATATATATATATATATATATATATATAAGTCTGAATCTGAGCTGCCATGTCACTGTAAGTGCATGTGACATGTTTAGTTGTGACACTTTGAGTGTGAGTCTGGTCTGCAGTGTGTATTGATTCCATTCCTTCTCTTTCCTCATTAATTTTCTGTCAATTTTTGTTGTGTCTGTGTAAAAAAAGCCCAAATGTAACCTTTTCCAAAGAGTGTAATATCTGCTCTCATTCAACATTTATGTATTTCCAGAGACTTGAGACTGATCTCTCCTATTGGATGGACCAGGCCAGATCAAATGACCAGGGCCGGCAGCATCATCATGATGAGAATGCACCAATGAGCCAACAGGACCCCCGTTCCTACAGACAAGGGGCCAACGTCAATTATGACTACTATTAAACCACTTTACAAACTATCTTGAACCTAACATTCGCTGTGAGAATTAGAATCCATTCTAGTGCAATGTATATACCGCACAACAATGTCCCGTATATGATGTGTATATGATTTTTAAATCAAGTAGTTTTTAAAAGTAGTACTTTCGTCAAGTAGGATTATGAGGAGAAGCAAATCGAGTTTGGATAATAGAGAGTGGAATTAATGCACAGTGAATAAAAAATGACAGTGTTTTTTTTTTCTTTCTTTTCTTGTTTGTATTCTATGATTGCATTGAATCCTGACTGTATTGTAAATATAATGAAAGTGGCTACATCTTGAATAAAACTTCAGTGAGGTGACAGACATTATGACACACAGACTTGCGTAAGCATGTACAAAAGGATGTCAGTTGAATATAAATATGATTCATTTAACTGCGAAATGAATGGACTCAGATTTGCAGACGTAATGATTTCATAACCTGATTCATACAAAGGCCACAGCATCTGAGGGCAATATAAACTTCTTTTACACAATACTAAATAATAGACAGTCCATAGGCTAAATAAACATTCTAAATCTATTGTTCTCAAATTCAATTTGTCAAAGGGGATTTTCGGAATCCTTATTGCATGTTCTAAAAAAAAAAAAAATAACCAGACCTAAATGCATTTGCAATATTACAAGAGAAGAATGGTGTTCACAGCCATGCTAATACTGACTAATTCCAAACCATCTCAAAGCAGAATCTACAGTTGAGCAACACAGTAGTGAGGTTTCCATCCTGATGGATCAATGTTGTGATCAAATCGGTTCTTTGAATGATTCAATGACTCAATCGCCCCCTAGTAATGCATAATGGCTTGAATCATCTTATGTTTGGAATTGGTGACATTATTTTAGGATAAATTTGATGTTTAGAGAGATTATTTTCAATGTCACATGCATCTAGATTATATTCAGTTAATCTTTAAGTTTATTTAATTACAGTCTTTGGAAACTTATTTTTTCCTTTTTCTGTATTTCAGTTTTACTCTGTTCTACTTGTATTTGAAGTGGTGGTGCTTATTAGTGGTGCTTATTAGAAATGAGCTCAACTTTCTTGTGGAAGGAGTTAGCTGTCTGGCTAGCTGAAGAAGGAGAACTCTTTTATGAGGGCAGAATGAGTGGAAAAACCAAGAACAGACCATATTTAGTTTGTTTTGTAGGCCGAATGTCTTTGAAAAATGACGCATGGGTCTTTGAAAGTTATTGTTGCTCGGATTTGTTGAGGTCTGGTCAGGGCTTTGAACCGATTCAAAGAATGAAAACAAAAAACAGAGATGAAGAAATAAAATTTAATGAACAGAACAGAAATTCTGAACAGAAATGCTTATTTAAAATGACCATTAACTGGTTAATAATGTCATTTTATCATTCTGTTTAATATTTTAATTTGGCAGTCAACCAATCATGAATTTGGCCTATGAAAATGTAGCATTGACACACAACGCCTGTGCTCAGTTGTCACGCCATCATAGGCAAGTTACCATGGAAATGGGAAATGCACTGGCATTAGCTTTTGAATCTCAGGAGTTTTTTTCGAGGATCTGTCACCAACCGTTAAAGCATTACATGTAAGTGAAAATGAATGGCAGGTCATGTCCAGCATGGTGTGTTTTATAAACAACTGCAGTATAAACAACATCCACATGTCGTCACACCCTCTGCAGCGCTTCTGTGAACAGAGAAAACAGAATAAATTCATATATATATATATATATATATATATATATATATATATATATATATATATATAAGGAATAAATTGCCCTTTATGCAAATATATTTCACTTAAATAATTAACAGATTAACAAAAAGCAAAAAGAAAGAAAAACAATTGTGCTGAGTTTTGATTCATTTTTGTGATGTGCTCCACAAACAACGGGTCCGTCCCTAATTCAGTATCAGCTATTTTAAAAGATTAGTTCACTTTGAAATGAAAATTACCCATCCCTATTCAAACTACGAAGGCCTCTCGCAGGTCAAAATCCTTATGCTACGTCCTACACCTTCTGTATTCAACTTACGGAAAAAAAAAAAAAAGTAACTGACGCACTTTTTTCTCAGAAATTGAACTTTTTTCAATTTGGATTTTTACCTTTACCAAAAAAAGGAGCAAATTAAACAGGGGAAATGCTGTACAGATGTTTCAAGCAAGAGAATGCTTTATTTACAATTACTTTTTCCATTTGGCAGATGGTGACTCTGCATTGATGTTCTTCAGATTATATTTATTACACCAGAGCAAAGAGCAGATATGACCATTGATAAATAGCAGACTAAATTAATTTGTAGCATGATGTTCTCGCCTTTATGTAAACATCATGTGTGAGCTGTCACATCTGTCATTGCAGTAATTTTTCTGGTAAATGCATATACAACATAATATAATGAGAGAGTGATAAGGTCTTTCAGTGCTTTACCACTGTGTATATGAACAATAAACAGTGTCTGTGTGGTCGAGCATTTTTTAAGTCTGTGTGAGCATGCAGGGGTGAAGTTCAAGACAACAGTGGATCAGAACTCTGGTCTAGCCATCATCCTGATGTTATTGCTTCACAATCCCTCATTTATGTCCAGCTCTGTAAACTAATACTGTGGTTTCTATCTTTAGCACTGAGAGATTTGTTATATAATACCGCTACAGATACCAGTTTGAACATCAAACACACCTGTGGAAACCCTGTTCTAAAGCTATTCCTGACAATATTTCAAACAAAAATACTGCTTAGGTGGTATTTATTATATCCAGAAGTGAAGCATTACTCTGTACAATGTATTCTTGTTGCCATGCTTAAAGGGTTAGTTCATCCAAAATTATCCCTCACCCTCAAGCCATCCTAGGTGTATATGACTTCTTTCAGATGAACATAATCAGAGATTTTTTAAAGCTTTATAGCTTTAAGCTCCTAAGCTTTATAATGGTAGTAAACAGGAGTGTTTCTTGAAGCCAAAAATAAATGCATCCATCCATTGTGCTTTCAATGCTGTGATTAGTGCCTTTCTAAACCCTACTTTTGACCCCGGGTAAAGGGAATGTTTCACAAGGGCTTTTCACACTGTGTGTAACCCTGAGTTATTGTTCTAAACCCCACTTTTTAACCCCAGTTAAAGGACGTTTCACACATGTAATTTAAAAACAGGGTTAGCACCGATAAAATGCGACAACTGGAGTAAAGAAGACACTATTTCATTCTTACCTTTATAGTCCAGACTTTTATAGTCCTCTCAAATGATGAAACTAATGTTTATACGGCATGCAGTGTTTCTGCGACTGCAAAAGCAGTGCTAAACCGGGTATGGAGTTACAAGTGTGAAACATACTCTACCTGTGGTTAAAAGGGGCATTTAGAACAAAAATAATGGGGTTAAGCACAGTATAAAAATGCCTTCTCCTTCTCTTTATCTTTGTGCCATCACTCTGTCCCTCCAGAAAATGTTGACTCTGAGCACAGCTTCATCGATTTCCCTTTGTGGTGTTACAAATTACATCTAAGTGTTTTGCATGTGAAAACTGCACCATACCATGATGTCATGGAGATAGTCACCCTTTTTATTCCTCTAGCAGCCCCCATTAGTCTGATGAGCTGGAAGAAACCTTGTCTGTGTTCGTGGCTCTTGAGATATCTCCTGTTTCATGATCTTAAAAGCGATAATGTGCTCAATGACTTTATGTAGTTATTATAGTGACAGAATTGTGGTCTTTAGCATGGCGTCGGTCAGGCTTTGCTAACCTTCGACAGAGAAACAATGATTGCAGAGAATTGATAACATCTCAAAGGCAGTTCCAGCTGACACGGCTCTTTAGTGTTCTCTGCATTGTGCTGGAATCAATTACTGTCGACTCACACCCACTGCAGCCTGATCTGCTCAAACCCTCCTGTAGACATTAATCAAACTGAGAAGCTTGATTGTATTGCTTAAAGGATTGGTCCACTTTTAAATAAAATTTCCTGATAATTTACTCACCTCCATGTCATCCTAGATGTTCATGTCTTTCTTTCTTCAGTCGAAAAGAAATGAAGGTTTTTGATGAAAACATTCCAGGATTATTCTTCTTATAGTGGACTTCAATGGACTCCAAACGGTTGAAGGTCAAAATTACAGTTTCAGTGCAGCTTCAAAGAGCTCTACATGATCCCAGACGAGAAATAAGGGTCTTATCTAGTGAAACCATTGGTCATTTTTGGCTTTATAAACACATATTATCGCCGTGCACGTGCTTCCGCTTTCCGCATTCTTCAAAAAGCTTACACTGTATGTCCTACGCCTTCCCTATACTACTTATGGAACGACCGTGGCTCCAGTTTCGTTTTTTTCCAAAAAAAAGGCATGTACGTTGAAGCACGTGCAAGGTAATAAAATGTGTTTATAAAGCATTCGTAAATGAGTGATGTTTTCTCTAGATAAGACTCTTATTCCTCGTCTGATATCGTTTAAAGCTCTTTGAAGCTGCACTGAAACTGTAATTTTGACCTTCAACCGTTTGGAGGCCATTGAAGTCCACTATAAGGAGAATAATCCTGAAATGTTTTCATCGAAAACCTTCATTTCTTTTTGACTGAAGAAAGAAAGACATGAACATCTAGGATGACATGAGGGTGAGTAAATTATTAGGAACATTTTATTTAAAAGTGGACTAATCCTTTAATAGTCCCAATTGGGATGTGTCTTCCATAAAGTAAACTTCCAACAGCAACAGTACACTTCTTTGTTTCTTTAACACCATATTACTCCCATTAACCAATCTTGTCATTCTTCCTGCAGCTTGCAGTCTCCTACAGCTGAACTGCATCACAGGATTCTTTGCACATCCAACCGAGCAAAGTGAGAGATCCCGTGGTCCTCTTCTCACATCCTGAGATCAGAGGAATGTCTGACACCCATGCAGGCTGAGAGGTGTCTCTGGAGCCAGGGAAACAGTGACAATGAAATGCATTCAACAATACAATATGCTTTAATGAATTCTCCCTGTTTGTGTCTTTTATCATTTTGTCATTTAAAAAACAAACAAACAAACAAAACATTGTCTTAAAGGGTTAGTTCATCCAAAAAATGAAAATTCTGTCATTAATTACTCACCCTCATGTCGTTCCACACCTGTAAGACCTTCATTAATTTTCGGAACACAAATTAAGGTACTTTTGATGAAATCCGATGGCTCAGTAAGGCCTATTGACAGCAAGATAATTAACTCTTTTAAATGCTCAGAAAGCTACTAAAGACACATTTAAAACAGTGCATGTGACTACAGTGGTTCAGTGGATTTCAAAACACTGCTTCATGAAGTTTTGAAGCTTTACGAATCTTTATGGAGCGCGTATCAAACTGCCGAAGTCACGCCCCCCAGTGGTGAACTATTTACATTTCTGATCATTTTGAAACACTTATGAGGTAACGGAGCCTCGTTTACTGAAATCACATGACTTTGGCAGTTTGATACATGCTCCGAACCACTGATTCAAAACAAAAGATTCGTAAAGCTTCAAAGCTTCATGAAGCAGTGTTTTGAAATCGCCCATCACTAGATATTGTTGAATAAAGTCAATATTATGTTTTTTTTTTGGTGAACAAAAGTATTCTCGTCACTTCATAACATTAAGGTTGAACCACTGTAGTCACATGACTGTTTTAAATATGTCTTTAGTAGCTTTCTGGGCACTTTAAATGTTTATTTATCTTTAAATGTTTATTTATTTATCACTGATTAGGGCCAAGCAATAATAAAAAAATAAAACCATCTCGAGATTAAAGTTGTTAAATTTTGAGAAAAAACTCGTTAAATTACAAGAAAAAACTCGTTAAATTTCGAGAAAAAAGTTGAGATAAAATGTTGAGAATAAAGTCATTAAATTACGAGAAAAAAGTCGTTAAATTACGAGAACAAATTCGTTAAATTATGAGAAAAATGTCGTTAAATTTCGAGAAAAAAGTTGAGATAAAATGTTGAGAATAAAGTCATTAAATTACGAGAAAAAAATCGTTAAATTTCGGAACTTAATGAATTTGTTCTCGTAATTTAACAACTTTTTTCTCAAAATTTAATGATTTTTTTCTCGAAATGTAACAACTTCAATCTCGAGATGGTTTTATTTTTTTATTATTGCTTGGCCCTAATCCTCTTCCGTAGCATTGACAGCATTTTGATTTCATCAAAAATATATATCATGAAGATGAATGAAGGTCTTACGGGTGTGGAACGACATGAGGGTGAGTAATTAATGACAGAAATTTCATTTTGGGGTGAACTAACCCTTTAATTTCACTTATTGTTTGTGCCAAACATACATTTTACAATTTTGGCCAAAAGTTCAATCTTGGTTTCATCAGACCATATTTGGGAGAATGTATATACTGTATGTCTTTGCTTTTTCTTTTTCTTTTTTTCTTTTTTTGTCTGTCAGAAAAGACTAATTAACTAGCTAATTAGCATGAGACTAGAAATAAATATCAGTTCCAACTATGTTTAATGAGAATTCATGAAAAAGTTTTTCTCAGTTTAATCAAGTGCATTAAACATTTTTATCTTTTGAGTGCAGTAAGCTAGGAAATACTCATCACAGTTCCCTGAATTCTAGTGTGAAGAATAACAGCTCCTCTCAGTAATGCATAAACCATGTTCTAGATCCCCCACTGATACTAGACATGACAGCATGCCATCATTTCTGGCCTTTAGATGGGAGAGACTCATGGAAAGGAGACAGTTGATAGAAACACACTGGCATTTCCCTCAGGGAGCTTGTCATAGGTGAACATGCAGTAAACTGTGACTGCCACATCTCTCATGCACTGATGATGTCAGTGTGAATCAAGCACTTCACATCTTCATTAAAAGAACTTTGCCAACAAATTGTGTAATGTATATTGTTATTTCTTTTATATATTCTGTCACAGCATAGATACAAGATAGCAACTGTATCTGAATTTCCAACATAGAAGTAACAGATGAATGCTTCTGTTGTTTGACATTCCAGTTCATTCAGTGGGGTTCAATGGGTTCCCCAGGTAAGCGATGCACACGCATCCAGCCATCCATGTGATGTGAAAGAAAACGTGATTCATCAGACCAGGCCACCTTCTTCCATTGCTCCATGGTCCAGTTCTGATGCTCATGTGTCCACTGTTGGCGCTTTCGGCGGTGGACAGGGGTCAGCATGGGCACCCTGACTGGTCTGCAGCTCCATACGCAACAAACTGATGCACTGTGTATTCTGACACCTTTCTATCAGAACCAGCATTAACTTCTTGAGCAATTTTAAGCCATGGAGCACTTTTGATAGATACTGACCACTGCAGACCGGGAACACCCCACAAGAGCTGCAGTTTTGGAGATGCTCTGATCCAGTTGTCAAGCCATCACAATTTGGCCCTTGTCAAACTTGCTCAAATCCTTATGTTTGCCCATTTTTCCTGCTTCTAACACCAACTTTGAGGACAAAATGTTCACATGCTGCCTAATATATCCACCCACTAACAGGTGCCGTGATGAAGAGATGATCAGTGTTATTCACTTCACCTGTCAGTGCTCATAATATATGTTGTTTCTATGTATAATGGTATGTCTGTGAAAAGAAGACCTTTCTTTACAAATACAAAGAAGTATAATTCAAATAAACAAGCTGCCATAAACACATTTGTACATTTGTGTGAAACATATTTGTGCTTTACATTACAGAATTAAATTGCAGGCACAAAATTATGCTCATTTGTGGGATGCATTGTAAATTTACAATGGATGAGTCTATTGAATACATAATGCATGCATTTGTTAGAGATGTTACAGTATACACACCATATGAACATCTGCAATTGTTGGCATTGATGGGTGAATGTCTTTGTTTTCCTCTAATTTCTTTGCCTTTTTTGAGTAGAGTAGTAATAGACATTTTAAAGAAACACTACAATGGCTTATTATTCTGATTGAAGAATTGAGAATAGGAGGACTTTAGGAAGATTGGAAAACTGAATACACCCTATATTGATGAAGAATCGATTGTGATGGCGTTTATTTTCTCACTCTTTGGTCAGAGAAACCAATTAACGGATCAAAAGAACATCAGAGAATGAGAAAGTTAAAATATCAGCCTGGTCTCATTGTTAATACGTAGTTATTAATACGTAACTTTAAAAGACACAAAACGTACATATTTGTACGTTTTGAATGGTGCTAAAACGTACAAATACTGACGTAATTATGGCACCAAAACGTAAACATACTTACGTTTTTACTGCGAATAAAACGTAAAATATTTACGAATCTTTCATGTCATAAAAATATATGTATAAAATATATATAAATGTTCCCTTTTTAACATTTTTAGATGAATTTAATATCCCTAAACCCCACCCCGAACCTAAACCTACCCATTTTATACATAATGTTAAAAGAATAAATCATAATGGACAGAAATGTGTAGGAAAATGACAATTTTAGTAAAAATATGACATTAAAACGATATTTTGAGCCACTTATCCTACACCTACCCCTAAACCTACCCATAACAATTTCTTAAAACTACATAACGTTACTGTTAATAAATGAAAAACAGACAAACAAGCGTAACGTTAATCAATCATTTATTTTTTGCAAATATGTCAAAAGTGGTACCAAAAGTTAAAATGATGATGAGTTCCAGTCGCAGTCCTCTCTGGCTGTAACGTAATAGTTTTTATAGGGTACAGAGCAGAATATAATTTATTAATCCGTGAAATTATGAATCTTCTCTCCGTGAAGGCGCGCACTCATTTCAAATGTCAATCCACTGAAACACGGCATATCGCAATCTGCGACGAAGCAGGTAAGAACCAATGAGCGTTCGATATCAGTGCCGTAAATCATGTCGTAACGCTTCTCGAGGGTGGCGCAGGCGCACTGGCGCTATTTTTTAAATTGAATCATAACGTGCGCGGGCTTTGACTGTGACGGTCGCTGTTGCTGAGAATGAAGGTGAAGATCGACAGATAAAGGGCTGAATTTGAATCTGTTCCTCGCAAACATATGGATTCTAAAGATATGGAGTACAGCAAACAAATAAAATGGGTGTGATTTGTTAATTTATGTTGTGCTTTGGTGTATCTTATGGTTGTATTGTCAGTCACTGCATAGGAAAAAAATCTCACAGCAAAATATTACAAAACGATTATAGAAATGTTATTCATTTTAAGGTTTCAAAGTGTAGTCTCGTTTAACATTTATGTAACGTTAATGACAATTGAACACAACATATTTGAATCATTAAAGCCACGATTTTAATATTAATACATGGTAATTCATATACATTCACACTTTACGTTAGATGTTTTACGTTTTTTAAGCTGCTAATACGTAAGTATTTGTACGCTTTAGTGCTATAAATACGTCAATGTTGTACGTTTTTGTGTGTATGAAAACGTTAGTAAATGTACGTGTGGTAGAACCACACTTCACGTAAAAATACACACGTATTCTCATGAGATCACGTTGAAAATATAGACCTTTCATCAATATCTCCAACTCTATCTATCAAAAACTGCTACTCATTTTCCCATTTCCCAGTCCAGAAAGACAACATAATTTCACCATATATTTTTTTTTTTCAGAGCCTGCTAACCACTAACTCTCATTTAAAGAAAACCAAGATACACTCAACAAGACAGACTTCATTGAGGAGTGCAAATTAGTGGAAGATTGTTTGAGGTTTAATATAATTAAAAGGGTCAGTATGAAGGTGAAGTAGGCTGTATGTCTAAAATTTAGTTAAGCACACATTCTGATGCAAGCTGTAAGGGATAGTCGTTCGCTGTAGCAAGGTTTAAAGTACAGGGAAGGAATCAGATCCGCACAAACGTTCAACGTAACTCTTTAATTATAAAATAAACAAACAATAAAACGAAAGTAAAGTGGCAGCCTCTGACTGACGACTGACATTTATCGCAGTAGATGATTATCGAGCCTGTAGAAATATCAGCATGCAAAGATTACTATATTCTAATGTATAATTACATGAAATCCTTCATGTCTACAGGACGCATACATCATTAATGTGCACTTGAATTGTTTGAATGGGTGGTTGATGTCATCTGTTGACATTAGAGAAAGTAATGTTCGAACTGAAACTGATGGCTCTTGTGTAAAACTGCTCCATGCAACTGAGAAAAGAAATTGCATTGCTATCACACGTTTATTATATTCTCACATTTTGAAACATACATTTCTACATTATTTTAACCAAAAATGCAGGTCAAGAAATTGCTGTACTGTAATGAAAAAGGCACAAAACCATTTTGAATGCATTTGTTTTTTGTTTATTCAAAGTGAAAGGAAAAGAAACAAATGTAACTGCATCATGTCTTTTCAAGTCAGAACAGTGATTCAATTTATAATAACAGAAATTGATTTATTAACATATTATTAACTATACACATGCAGACTAAATGCTACTTCTGTCAGTATAAAATGACTCTATGATTTTTTTATTTTTTTATTTATTTATTTAGTGACACCACTGCTTTACAATGCATCAGTAATGTACAAGTTCTTTCATTTTTGGGCAAAAGAAAATCACATAATAAAATATATAATGACAGACAGTTTCCTTTGAAATAGCTTTTTTTTTTTTAAAAGTTGAAATTAACATGTACTTTGTCTTGATGTTTCCATTTTCTTGATGATGATTCTTTGATTTCACAATATAACTCATTTAAAAAAAAAAAAAAAAAAAAAAAAAAAAACACGTCTCCCTGAAGTATACTTGTGGCTATCAGTGCAACAACCAAATAATTTTTCAAAGGCTGTAGTTATTTCTTCAAGAGACTCCTTCTCCTGGGGATAGAACATACTCTAAGTGAATAGTCTTTCAAACCTGTTCCATGAGCGATAACGATCCCTCTCTGTGCTCTGTGCAGCAAAGCAGGCATCATCAGAAGCTCCTGTCTCTACACTGTTGTAAGGTTTTGTTGCAGTAATCTGAAAAGGAACGAGTCAAAACACACAAATACTATGTTAAAACATTTAGAATTTGTGATACTCTTTATAATTTTATCAATCCACTCAGTTCGCTCTACAACATTTGTAAATGTGTAACTATATCTTCCAAACTGTACAAGACTGCACATAAATATATATCAAACTTTATGTATCAAAGTTTATACGGAAAGACTAAGACAGTTGCAATTTGCATTTCATGCCGACTTTAAGTAGCTTCATTGCAGTAAACTACTTGTTGTACCTACTTTGCAATTTATCTAACCACATTTTTAAAATAGCAGCTGGACTTTAGTTTAACTGCTTTAACTACTTTAATTACTCACAAATGTAATGTAGAAACATGCATTTTTCTGTAAATGATGTGTACTTGGAAAATCACTATAATAAATGTGAAATGAAAGGAGGACAAATGTCCACCCACTTAGAGATTTCTTTCCTTGCCACAAGATACTGAATTAAATCATTTGTTAGATCTAAAAAAAAAAAAAAAAAAAAAAAAAAAAAAATGCCTTCAGCAATGGAATTTTTAATTCAATTAACTTTTTCTATTCAGGTGTCACAAATCTGGTGAATAATATGTTTTAAATATTTATTTCTTTTTATGAAATAGTCACAGCATGTCTTTGACCTTCTAAATGAATAATAATAATAAATGAAATTATGAGACATTTTTCCCCAGAACCCAGAAGTATATTTGTGAACCTCCTATCAAACTGCGCCCTGTGCCGTCCATCCCTAATTATTTTATTTTCTAAATGGCACGTGATTCAACCAGCAATTTTACTGATTTTCATCAACATCTGTGCCATGTGTTTCAACCTAACTCAGATGACAGCATTACAACATGCAACATTGTACAGGCAAACTGCATAACCACTTCCTCTTTTAGTGTTATAAAAGCATATTTTACTAGCTGAAAACATCTAAAAGCTGTTTATAAGACAGACTTCTGTACTTTAACTACTTGCAAATTGCAATTTTTTCTTTTTTTTTTCAGTTTTGTATCGATTGTATCGGCCCTAAATGGTTCAGCTCCAGTGTATTTAACCAATCTTCTATTGCTCTACATTCCATCACACTCTTTAAAGTCACAAAACTCTGGACTTTTGTTAGATCCTAGAATATCTAAGTCCACTAAAGGAGAGAGAGCATTTTTACATTTGGCTTCTAAACTCTGGAATAGCCTTCCTGATGATGTCCGGGGCTCAGACACAGTCTCCCAGATTAAATTAGTCAAGAATTTTAGATTAGAATTCACATAATGCATCTCATAACCTTCATAACCTTATATCAGATGAAATGCACATGATTATCTTTAGCTTGAAATGTTGAGAACAACAGCTACATTAATTATTTTCCATGTGCTTTTATGCCCATCCTGAGGTAACCAGAGAGTACGCCAGCTCTAGTTAGGATCCAGCCTCTAAAGAAGATTTCACATGACCAACACCTGTGAAGAAATGACGCCAATGAGCCCAGGAAAAAATAATGTGTACTTGAGTGCATTAAAAAAATACTTAAATACAAGCAAGTACATTTGTAGTACATTCTTATTTTTTGTGCTAAATAAAATTGTAAAAGTTATACGCTATAAATGCAGTAATTAAAAGTATATTACTTCAGTGCACTTGAAAAAGTATACTGAATACCACTAATAATTCAATTGATTTTTAGTGCATTGAAATAAAGTATAGTACTGCAAAAATATACAGAGGAGATTTATTTCTTAAATTAGTTCAATGCTAGTTGACTTTTATTTAGTAATCCTAAATTTAAATTAAATGGATTTTATTAAAAATATATCACGAATGCACTAGTTCTAAGTACATTTTCCCACTTATGGTACTTAAGTAAACTTAATATAAATGCACTAATTAGCACTAACACAAATTGATTTTAAGTGTATAATCAGATGAAGTAACCAAATATACAGTGTTTTATAAGTGCATTACTGAAAAGTGTGCTATATGCTTTTTATACTATCACTAAGTTCTATTTTAATGAATTTTCATGAAAAATACTGTAGAAATGTATTAATTACAAGTAAAACACCATTAACATATACTTAACATATAAAGGGAATATTAACAGTTATACAATACATTTGAAATTAATTATATGTGGGCAATACATTAAAAATACATTTTGTACAAATGTATTATATATTATTCTTATATTTTAAATTATTCACATTCTCATTCAAGTCTGTTTTCTATGTCTGATGAGCATAAATAAATACATTTTTATTGCAGAGATAGTATGTTAAAAGAACATTTTAGTTCATATGGTGTCTCATATGAAGTTGAGGACACTTAGATATTCTTAAGATTACCTTTATTAAAGAATAATTTTTAGTATCATCAGTATTCTGTCTAAATGAATACACAATGTTAACTGCATGATTTATATTATCTTAGAATATGTATGGACATTGACACAGTCACCTCTGATCACAGATAGTACTCACAAATGTAATGTAGAAACATTCATTTTTTTCTGTAAAACTGCTTTGAAACAATATGTATTAGGAAAAGCACTATACTAAATGTGAAATTTAATTGAATTATGACTATCTTTCTTGAAGCTGGAAAAGTCATGGCTTCAAAGAGTTTTGAAAGGAGACAATAAATAGAGATCCACCCTATTTCACCAAGGACAAATGTCCACCCACTTACCTTGCCACAAGATACTGAATTAAATAATTTGTTAGATCTAAAAAATGGAATTTTTAATTCAATTAACTTTTTTTTCTTCAGGTGTCAAAGATCTGGTGAATAATACGCTTTAAATAAATAAAAAATATGAAATAGTCATAGCATGTCTATGACCTTCTAAATGAAAAATGTGACATCTAAATGAGACATTTATCCCAAGAACCCAGGATCAAGAAGTATATTTGTGAACCTCCTATCAAACTGCGCCCTGTGCCATCCATCCCTAATTATTTTATTTTCTAAATGGCACGTGATTCAACCAGCAATTTTACTGATTTTCATCAACATCTGTGCCATGTGTTACAACCTACATTACAATACAGTAACTCAGGTGACAGCATTACAACATGCGATGTTGTACAGAACATGCTTACAATTCAATGAGCCATGCATAAACCTCTTTTAGTGTAGTAAAAGCATATTTTACTAGCTGAAAACATCTAAAAGCTGTTTATAAGACAGACTTCTGTGCAATACTGTTTAATATTAAGCAACACTTTGGATCAAAAACGGGATGTGTTTGCTTTCTCAATTGAGCTTTGATGTATTTTTGCAGATTTTCAGTTCAATTCAACAAAAGTGTATTTCGGTCCTCAAAGAAAATTTTTCATAATAAAGCAAAAATATACATAATAACCAAAAAAGGAGTAGGCTGAAGCCTTTGCTTATTATGCTAACCCTTTGTAATGAGAGTCACTTTTCTTATTGGGGTTGATTAATTCAAGATAAACAAAAAGTTACATAAGACATTTTACAAAATGTACATACATAACTACACATTTCAGACATTAATACAATAGTTTAAATATTACATACACAAATTATTCATATTGAATTATATATATTTTAAACATTTTCTTGAATTTACAAAGTAAAAATACACATTTTTAATTCCTTGTCACAATTATTCTGTATACTCTTGACAGATATATACATCTATTTTTTTTTTTTTTTTAGTCCTTGCCCGTATTTTTCTTTAAACATATACATTCCATACAGTTTATACTGACTTTGTGTAGCCAGACCTTCAGACTGACGGCAGAAGGTCTGGACTCTATTGAACTGAACATACTTTTTTTTTTTTTTTTTTTAATCCAGCATTTAGTTGATCCTAAAGCACTCATTGTCACAGTTCTAAACACGACAGCGTTCTTCATCCACCAGGGGGTTTGGCATCACAGTGTTTGTTTCCAGGCAGACCATTAAAGAACGCAACACACAATTCAATCAATCAGATGACGACTTGGAAACGCCTGAAGTGTTTCCAGATAAGTGTTCCATATGCATCAGACGTTCAGCCAACGGTCCATGCATGACGTCTGAGGCTGAGACTAATACTGACTTTTATTTCAAACAGCCTCTGAATACAATCTGGAAGTAAATTATTATACTTTATACATTATCTGTGAAGTGTAAAAATCAAATAAATCAACAAATTTTAAAGCAAGTAATTTAATAAATATTACAAAACGGTTAGTTCCTGTCCTTGATTCTG
This sequence comes from Chanodichthys erythropterus, assembly GCF_024489055.1. Lineage (NCBI taxonomy): Eukaryota > Metazoa > Chordata > Actinopteri > Cypriniformes > Xenocyprididae > Chanodichthys > Chanodichthys erythropterus. The sequence goes on along the minus strand of NC_090241.1, from coordinate 2,626,405 downwards.
ATTGGTCAATAGCTGTGTTTTATCAAAGACTATAGAATAACACAAGATGTGTCACTCGTATCCGGTTGTTAAGTCTGACGTCTTGCGGCAACGCTTCCGGGTCCTAACGCTCTATCTCATACCACAAGAAAACAACAAATGGTGCTAATATACATACACGATGTGGTGTAATACTACAAAAAATATATAATTACAACCTTTATCTCCATATCAAAATTCCAGATGGCCAGACAATGATTCATCTTTTATAAATCATTAAAATATTAATATCTGTGACGCTGTGAGCACGGAGACTGTGGTGTAGACTGTAAGTATTTAAAATGTTTAACTTTTTTAAATGACTGATGTTTAATATGAATAAATAGCGCTCATAAACGGCCGTCGATGGCATTCTCAAGTGAAACGAGTCGAGGCTTGGACCCGGAAACGGCGTTCTTTACGTCACGACTTAACAAGCGGATTGTTTTGAATGGGAGAAAGTGTAACGTGCAATATGGCGGAATAGGTCCCGCCTTCTAAAGCGAAGAGCCAATCGCCGACTGGTAAAGTCATCGCGTCACTTCAGCGGCCGTTAGAATCACCAGTTTCTATAGAAACAGTCAGACGCGCGCCTCCGAAGAGACGCGCATTTAGGTCTGCACATGCGCATTAGCTTGATCCAGCCTGAATTTTTTTTTTTTTTTTGGTTATGATTTGAGAGTTTAGAAACTAAATTTATGAGCTGGTTGTTGTTAGGTTTCATTGGTGATTTCAAATATAAAATTTAATCGTAAAGTTGGCAAACAGTTTTGGAGAATTTGATGTTTCCCCATTCAAAGAGAATTCATGATGCCCAGGATGCCCGAGAGGCGTTTCAAACATGGCCGCCGAGTGAAATTACTTGTCTTAAAGGGACTTTGATATTGTTCAGTGAATCTTACTGTATTATATAGAAGAGTATTGTGAGAAAGATTGAGTGAGCGAGTTTATTACCTGCATTCAGATTTAGCATTTTCCTTCAGGTCAGTCCTATTTTCATAATAAAAATCTGTTTAAATGCCTCATGTATTATCTTGTCCTTTTAACAGTAAGGGGTTTTCCCGTCACTGACAGCACTAGTCAAAGCATTTCTCAGTTGTGTCTTGTTCTGTGTTCACAACAATTCAGTCTTTTCAATGTTAAAGTCTTCACTACACACTGACACACTCATAAAGACAGTCTTTGCCGCCATCTAATGGTGTAATAATGTAACTTCTGTTGCTGTTCACGGTCAGGGACTATTTTTTCCGGCAGAAGGAAGGCTTTTAGTGAAAATTTACTTCATGAAAGTTGCACTGATACATATTTTTGGCTTTAATATTTGCATTGTGTGGTAACCGTTTTATAAAAGCAATAAGGTACTCAAGGCTAGTGCTGTATCGTGAATAAATCATGGCTGAAGGGGTTACAGGCACTCTGCTTCACGTCATGCCTAACAACGCCCTTCAGCCTTGACTTATTCATGATACAGCACAGCATCTCGTACCTTATTGCTTACATATATTTGTTGGTTTGTAATAAGATGTTTTAACCTTTTTCAACTCGTCAACTTGTCTTCCTTTAACAATATCAATTTGAGTTAGTTTAATTATTGTCACTTTGACAATAACTGAAGTAACTGTACGCCACAGGGTACAACCTTGCCATTAGTTCAGTCCATATACATTACACTGTATTCACGAAGCAAATTATGCAAATGCACAGTCACTGAAAACTAATAGTAATTAACAAACAAAAATTTGTCTGAGGACATATAGCACATATGGGAGAGCTACATTCACTTCAGGCCAAGTTACACCATATGAGGCACATGTCTGTTACAGCTGTGCTAAAAATTCATCATCAGCCACAACTCTGTGATGAAATGATCAGCCACCCCTTATAATTGTCAATGTGGATTCCTATCAGATGATCACGATGAGACTTTTCAAAGTCACCCTGTCAAAATGAATGAGAAACCACACATATCTTCTCCAAGCTGGATGCAGCTTGGCAGTGTTTTGAGGAAAATAAAAGGCACAAGATGACGCCAAGTTCAGTTAAAGCTCATCCTACTCCCTGCAGTTGGATAGCTCCGACAGCGTGGGGGCAGGAGCAATAGTGGCTGTGGCTGTGGAAGCGGGGGATTGGCTGTATGGATCACTGTGTTGTATAACATCTCTCAAACTCAGCAAGCAGCCACACAATTGCCTTCCACCATGCCATCACGGATCCTTTCATCATTGTGTGCCAGTAGGGGCTACTGTTACTTCGTTTTGATGTTGCACTGCATTTTCAGTATCCGTTGATGTTCACTGATTCCTTGTGAAGAGACTTCGCCTGACCTCTTCTATTACTTATAACAATTTTAAAGTGACTTTTTTACATAGTTTACATAGTGTATAAATGATATAAACAGTCAGGGAAAGCTATTGCTTCCTCTGGATCTGGAAAACTGCCTGAACAGGATAACACTTCAAGTGCAATATCTGTGTACAACCAAATCATTTCCCCCACTTGTACATCACAAAGGACAGTGTTCAGAATATTTCATTTGGGAAATCATGTTCCCAGAAGTTGCAGAGGGCAGAGTGCACGGGAGCTTAGAGAACTTTTGGCTTATCTGCTGGTTTGAAGCACCAGGAGGGACCGCGTGTGTCTTCAGCCCAACTGAGCGTAGCATTCTGGAGCGGCACCCAGCTGCATCCCCCAAGCAACTGAATTAGCCAACATATTTCTGTCCTCACTCTTTTTCTGTAGCAGATCCTGAACTCAAGCATGAAAAAGAAGCACGAAAAAGATGAAAAATGTCATAGTTGCCACTTTACCCAAAAACTTTGCACTTATAGTTATTGCTTTATTACTTATATCAAAAGGAAGAAATCTATATATAAAGACTTCAGATGCAAAAGCCTCTAAGTGCTATCTGAAATTTTCTTCTAAAGTGATCATTTTTATCAGGCTTTTATGTTTATGTTCAGTTATTTCACTTTAATGTCAGTGAAAAGGACCTATGCATTGCCTTTAAAGTGAAATGACTGAACTTAAACACATGAGCCTGATAAAAACACTCATTTTAGAAGAACATTTCAGATGGCACTTTGAGGCATTTGCATCTAAAGTCTTCTTATATATAGGGATAAAATCTTCAAATTGTCTGGAAAATCTGGGCTCAGAAAAGCATGTTTTCTATTAGAAGAAAAAAAATAAAATGTGTCAGACATAAGTGCTGTTTTTTCCTAAGGCACCTGTTACACATTAGCACTAAATACGATTATATAAAAAGATGAATAAAGGCTAAATATAAACTCTCCTCTCATGCTCTTGTATTTTCTTTCAACATTTTGTTAAAAGGTAAGTGCTTAACCCTGAATTTTCTTTAATCCTTATTACATATAGCAACCCAGATTTATATCCAACACAGATGGATCTCTACCTGTTGCAATAGCATAAAACCCTCCTGATATTAGAGTAACAATTACAGAAGAATAAAATAAGTCATATTTTGTTACCTTTTGGAGCTTGGAAGAGTTCAGTTTGAGCAGATGTTTTATATCATCACTGTCCTCGTCGGAGCTCATTTCCCAGTACATTCAGCATCTGGATCATATTTGCGATCTCAAACATATTCTCAAAACTGTCATTTTCAACAATCTTCTTCACCAGATCCACCATCAAGTGATAGTGACACTAATATTTGATTGCATTCAGTACTTGCTCTGCAGTAAATCGTTGAGCCATTTCAAGTTTTGCTGATGATATACTTCTTATTCTTTTTTTTTATGCCTGCAGTGAAACATACCCTAACTTCATCATTGTGTATCATACATTGCCACCATAAATGTGAATTGCACTTATTCAGTCATGAAAGACTCAATTTGTTGTACAGAAAAAAATATACTTACACTGTTACACCCCTCGGGTCGTTAGCGACCCTATACAATTTTTACAAAAAAGTTAATGGGAGAACAGGCATAATTTATTTTTTTTTCTTTGTATATTGTTTATAATAAATTGACTGAGGAATACTAAGATGGTTCAGGTCTAAATTTACAAAAAAATGAATCTGGAGTAGGGTAGTGAATGACGTCCCGGGTCACTAAAGACCCGAAGTATGCGTTTAAGGGTTCAGCTATTAGAACAGCTTCAGAGACATGAAAATCTGAACAAATCCTTTATATTATAAATATATTTATAGTTACATAACCCATTATATAGATATTTTTAAAGTATTAAATAAATAAAAATTAAATGATTAATTAATGATTAAATAATGGATTGAATAGGGTCAGATTTCCTACATATTTTCCAGAGGAGTACAGTCATCGGCCCTTGTATCGTATCTGGTTTCATTTCTCCTGGTCTCTCTGAGTGATTACTGCACTTACTGATCTTCTTGACCAGTCGCTGGATAGTAATGGACAATGCAGAACAATTAAATATGTGTGTATGGACAGTCATGACAGCCATACACAATCTCATATTTCAACTTTCATGACAGATGAAATGATCAATCAATGGACCTAACGTTTAATATCCAGTGTTCCAAAACTGAAACTAGGGAACATGATGTGAGTAGCCAATACAGTCTGAGACACCAGATTTGGTCTTACGTGTTATGGCAGACCGGGGACCTGCTATGCAGTGGGTCTGGAACTCAGCAGGGTTCTCTGGAGCTGCCGGGAAGGATCTCTGCTTTGTTCACATCTAGATGATGTGATGGACAGCCATGCCAGAAAACATCAGTCAAATTATCATACTGCACTAATGATAGTGCTCACATGATGGAAAAGGTCCCCTGGCCAGGGAGCTAAAGATGAATGTGTGAATAACAAGTTTATAAGTAATAAAATGCTCTTGACTGTAATAGCGACAGGAAGAGAGAGTTTATGTTTCTGTCTTGATTATTGATTTGTTCTTCCAATTAGAGCTTGACATGTAAAAACAGAACCAGGACTAAATAGATACAGCAGATACTACAGTACACAACAGACTGGATAGTGTTTCTGAACAACAAACACCATGAGATGATAAACCACAAACATGGCTACCCAAGCATCTTTACCACACAATGTTTGGATAACTCAGCTTATTCTGTCCTTTTAAATTATTTGCTCACATAACTCACCCAGCCAAACATATTTATGTGTGTATTCCCAAATTGTTGTCGAATCAACATAAAGAAAGGATATTTATTTAACGGCAAGTACTATCACGAATATTGCCAATACAAATACCTTTACAAATATGATAAATACAAATCATTTTAACATTTAAAGGCGCAGTGTGTAAATTTTTAGCAACATCTAGTGGTGAGGTTGTCCACCTCACATCCCTTTCGAAGCACATAGAGAAGCTACGGTGGCTGAAACAGGACAAAGAAGTCATTGTCTGAGACAGCAAAAAGTAGCCAGTCAAGCAAACGCGCTCTGTAGAGCAGTTTGTCCGTTTAGGGCTACTGTAGAAACATGAGAGCCGCTTAATTCGATGTAAGGGAACCTGTGGTGTATGTAGATAGAAATGCTCATTCTAAGGTAATAAAAACATAACGGTTCATTATGTAAGGTCTTTATACACCACTGAAAACATAGTTATGTATATTATATTGCATTTCTGTCAATAGATCCTCCTAATGCTGCGTTCACACCGAAAGCGTCTGGGGCGTCTGATTTACATGTTAAGTCAATGTAAACGCATGTCTAGTTGTCCTGTGGTGCGAATCAAGCGTCTAGCGCGGCACGAATTGGCCGTTGACGCGCGAATTGAGCGTTCATGCGAACGTTGGCGTAAATTCGTGATGCGTTAACCAATCAGGGACTTTGGTAGTAGCGTGTTTATGATGTGATCAGTGGTGGAGACCAGAACAAAGATGTCGCTGTGTGTAGCCACCCTGAGCTCTATGATGTGTCATTATATTTTTAACGAGACAGGAATAAAAAGGACCTTGCCTGGAAGAGAATAAGAAATCGGACAATCTGGTTAGTTGTAAAACTTTTTGCATGATTTTAGCCATTGATACTAGCCCACCTTCTATCTAGCAAAAGTCGGCCGGCATAACCGAGTTAAATTGCAACTACAGGTTTACAACTGACGAGATTATGTGTTTATTCAGAGGATCTGTGCAGAAAGAGATGAAAGCCCCTCCCCTGACACGAATTTGCGTCAGAACACACTTAGTTTAGACGCGCGAATTGAGCGAATTTTACACGCGTCTGAAGCGTCTGACTTCAAAATGTTCAAGCGTCCAACTAGGCGCGTCTGGCGCGAATTTGACGCCCCTGACGCGTTCGGTGTGAACGCAGCATAAATACAGTATTACACACTGGACCTTTATTAAGAAAACTGCAGATCATCAGATGACAGTAACAGTACATATTATAATAACTTTTAATTTAATTAAACATATAACATCCCATGAAAATTATAATAAATGTCTCATTTAGCGTTACTGTTATTTATAAGAATTAATCTTAGATATTAAATTAGACCGTAATGTATAAAGAGTCATACACAGGAGGATGTAGAAGTGAGCGCTGCAATTTTGCAACACAAAAAAAATGCAAGCTGTGATTAGCCATGGAAAGACAAAAAGAATTTGCCCATTGTATTACACAAATTTTAATGTAATTTCCATTACGGAATGCTATTTAATAAGTAAAGGTCTTTGCATGCCCAAGGTTTACAATCTCACACAGTGGACTCTCCAAACAAACTGGGGGAAAAAAACCACAAAGTAAAAGGCATGTGCAATATGAGCAAGAACATACATTTTTAGTTGAGTAATCTCAGAATGATGCAGATATTAGAGTTTTTTAGAGTTAGAAATTTTTTATTTTTTAATTTTAACATTACCAGTAACTTGTAGTATTGTGAAACACAGCTCTGATTCTGTTCTTACACAATCTTGATCTCTTGCTGTTTATACTTTAGACTTGTAAAGTAGTAAGGTAAATCCTAGTTTCTGTCTCTCTATGACTTTATAACAATTTGGCAAGACCCAAAGAAATATTTATGCATGATTAATCCATGACAAGAAGATTTTAAAGAGGCTGATAAAGGAATTTCATTAAACCCTCATTACAACTACAAAATGCACTAAACATTTGTTATACTGAAAAACAACTTAATAGAAAACAGACAAATCCTTTTTAAAGTTGTTTATACAAAAAAAACAGATTAATTATTTGCTAAGTGAATACTGGTGTCCTCAGCTGTGTTGCCCTAAGGAGCTGAACCCTCTTGACGGCTAATTAAACATTACCATGATTGATGATTTGTTATCCTTGTCAGCGACTGATACTGTCTCTTAATACTTTTAACCTGAAGCGCACGTTAAGCGGCCTGTGCTCTAAAAGTAGGACAGCAAAGGCTTGTTTGGGATCCTCAATACACTAGGAAACTGACTTTTATAGTGTATCATAAGAAGCTGCCAGAAAAGTCTCTCTGAAATACAGAGGTGGGTAGTAACAAAATACATTTACTTCTTTTCATTTACTTCAGTACACATTTAATTTTTTTTTTTTTTTTTACTTTTTAGAGTAGATTTAAATGTGGGTAATTACATTTTTAATAAAATAAAGTTCTTTTACTTCATTACACTGGGCGAAATTGCTCTTGTTACTTTATTTTAAATTTTAATGCAACATGTTAAGAAAGCATTGCACACTTGCACGCTGTCTCTTTATGCGATGCCCCATTCACAAATTAATCACCCTTTTTAGATAGAGTAACTAGCTACTTGAGTAGTTTTTTCATTGGATACTTTTTACTCTTCCTCAAGTAACTATTAAGATTATTACTTTTACTTTTTACTAGAGTAAATATTACTGTAAGTACTTCTACTTGAGAACAGTTTTTGCACACTCTACCCAACTCTCCTGAAATATCAAAAAAAAAATGCACGCAGCATCATAAAATTAGGATGACTGTGTTTGCAGTCCAGCTGGTTTTGGATAAGACCACCAGGTGTGACCTAGTTTTTCCTTTAGTTAATTTGATAGGCCAAAGAACAAGGATCAAAGAAGCAGAACTATTTCCTTACATAACCTCTTGCTATTACCACTTCAAGACATTTGCATCTTCCTTTCTGCCCAGTGGTAACTTCTGCTGCCAACATCCGGCCAAGTCTACTGCCTCAGGTATTCAATATGTTTCACTTTATGTTGACTCAACCTATAGGTCTATTTAAGCTCTGGTGGTAGCTTTAGGCTCATTTTTTGCATGAAAACCTTGTTGAGTTATGACATTAAATATCTCCAAGTGTCACCACAACTGCAGAGCAAACTGTTAAAACCCCACGCACTTATGTAATACTGGTAAGAATTATAAAAGATAAAGATAACTTAAAGTAGGCTAACTTGGTTGCCTTAAAATGGAATTAATTTGAACTAAAAAAATTGAGTTGATACAAAATAAGAGAAAAATTGTTTTTTACAGTGCAGTGACAGACAGCACTCAGTCAGCGCTCATTTAAACTGCTTATTAGTGTGAATGACAGAGACAGAGAAACATCATGTCCTTATTTTGTTCTATATTTTTTAATTTATATTAATGAATATGATTTGGTTAGTTAAAATGAGTTGAAATGAAATCAATATTCAGGGAGTGACTTGATAGGACTCCCTGAGAGGGAGTACCTGCACGTTATTTTTTCCACTTCAAGCACTGGATATATTACTTCATCTTTAATGATTCTCTGTTGACATCTCTATATCAAAATGTGTCAGTGAAACGATATTTTTGCCTTTATATCTTTGCACAATGGAGTGCATTGATGCACACAGCCTCTGACGTCAATGTGTGTGCGTGTGTGCGTGTGGTTCCGGTAAATCCTACGTTATGGGGACAAAATGCATTTATCAGAAAACAGCATAATGAATTACTGCAAGCACACAAACATCTAAAAATACTAGCTTACAATAGCTGACTAACATTTTTCCATCCTGTGAGATGGCTATGGTTTCTTTTCAAAAGCAATGTGACATTTGAAGAAAGATAAAGCAAATGTTTTTATCTCTTGTAAAGCATAGCAATATATTGTAAGTTATTCCTTTACTCCCTGAAGCAGTTAAGGGAAACAAAATCTAAGGTCTATTTACCTATATTTTTATATTGGAAACAGGAGGAGATGATCAGCTGGGATTATTTTTAGACTCTGAGGGTATGCTAGCCACAAGCATATCTAAAAATAAATAGTCTAAAAGTATCCTGAGGGCAAACATCTCAGGTGTTTTACGAGGAAAGAAAAACTTGTATTTCAGTATTTTTCTGACTATGTAGAAAGTAGCCATTATTATAAAGAAAATGGTAGCACTTTATATTAAGGTTCCCTTAAAGGGTTTGTTAATGAGTAATAAGTAATTTACAAATGCATTATAAATCATTAATAAGCAGTTCTAACTGCATGAATAAAAAGGGCAACTTTAATGCAATACCTGCCAAATAGTGAGCCGTTTTTAACTCATATGTTATAAATGCTTAATAAATGTATTTATTCACATTTATTTAACTCAAAACCAGATTCCTGGTTTATTTCATGCAGCAAAAATTGAAAAATTATCTAATGTCTGCCACTTTTCTTACTATGTTGCTTTTCTGTCTTACCCATGATACTCTCCAAAAATGTCATGATGCCGATCCACATCAGTAAACTGATTTCTTGTTTCTGAAAATTCAAACTTTATTTTGAAAATAACACATAAGATAATAACTATAACAAGATGAGATATTAATTATGAATAATTTAATACCAGTAATAGTTATATGTGAACCATAATGTAGGGTGGACGCTTGTGAACCATTTATTAATGAGTTATAAACATTAATAACTTGTGAAAGTGAACCTTAATGTAAAGTGAACACATGTGAACCATTTATTCATGAGTTATAAACATTAATAACCTGTGAAAGTGAATAAATATATTGATTAAAGAAAAAAAAAAGGTTCAATTTCATCTTGATATACAAGCTTTTTGGGGAGTATCATGGGTAAGACAGAAACTTCTGTTAAGCAACATAGTAAGTGGCAGTCATGAGATATTAATAAGAAAACGTCTCGGTTACGTATGTAACCCTCGTTCCCTGAAGGAGGGAACGGAGATGTACGTCAGTAGTGACCGACGAATTGGGATATCGCTTAGACAGCCCTATCAGCTTCGTGTGAACTAAAACAAGCCAATGGAATTGGCGTGCGATATTTGCATAATGCGCACCGCCTCCGACGGGTGTATATAAATAGGAAGCAGATGCAATCGCACTCTGTTTTTCGCTAAGGAGACAACTGGTGTCCGCACAACAGCGAGGGTACAGAAACTGTGGCGACGGGACGTACGTCTCCATTCCCTCCTTCAGGGAACGAGGGTTACATACGTAACCGAGACGTTCCCTTTCAGTCGGTCACGTTCGACGTACGTCAGTAGTGACCGACGAATTGGGGTCCCAAGTAAAGCGCCACAGTTACGAAACCCCTTCCAGTGCTCAACGCGAGCTCTAACCGCCCATAGCACCGGAGGACTGGAGAAGGGGGCGAGCTCACGCCAAGGAGTTTACTGCTGTTTCACCTCATACCCACTAAGTAAACTAGACTACACTGGGGAAGCGAACCCGAAGGGGATGCTGTGGAGGCCACTACCTACCCAATGGGGGAGGAGTTTACGTGGATAATACACATATGGACTGGCCCGGGGGGGCAGTACGCATATCCCTGGGATGGCTCCACCTGGGTAGGGGGAGACTCATCTGACAGGTGACAGCAGAGCTGGCTCTGCTAAGGGAAAGACACGGGCTCGCCGTAGGGAGTTTAGACCCGTGGACAATTACACATATGGGACCGCTCACGTAGAGGAGTCACGACATATGGAACCCAGCCAACAGTCAACGTCAGAGACGAATGTAGGCCTGGCATCAGACACTCCGCAATGTCTGAGCCGAAGGGGGAGGCAGAGGAACTCGACAGGGTTCGTTAAGCGGGGAACACGACTGGAGTAAAGATATGCACGTATCCGGCCCAGGGGGCGGGAATGGCATTGCAAGCCGACACTTAGAGCGGGTTCAACGCGTCTACCGGCTAGTGGAAGCGAGTACACGGGAAGATACCGGCTCTACACGTAGGCTATAAAACCTAGCGAACGTGTTAGGTGTTGCCCAGCCCGCAGCTCTACAAATATCTGTCAGCGAGGCGCCGTGAGCCAGCGCCCAGGAAGAGGCCACCCCTCTGGTGGAGTGGGCTCTCAACCCAAGCGGGCAAGGCACGCCTTGGGAGTCGTACGCCAAGGTGATGGCATCCACTATCCAGTGGGCCATCCTCTGCTTGGAGACAGCCTTTCCCTTCTGCTGGCCTCCATAACAGACGAAGAGCTGATCTGAGGTCCTGAAGCTTCGCGTTCTGTCCACGTACACACGCAGAGCGCGGACGGGACAGAGCAAAGCTAGGGCTGGGTCTGCCTCCTCTGAAGGCAGCGCTTGCAGGTTCACTACCTGATCTCTGAAGGGAGTGGTAGGAACCTTGGGCACATATCCAGGCCGGGGTCTCAGGATGACGTGAGAATCACCGGGCCCGAATTCTAGGCACGCTTCGTCGACCGAAAATGCGTGCAGATCCCCTACCCTCTTAAGGGAAGCCAATGCAACCAGAAGAACCGTTTTAAGAGACATTAGTTTCAGGTCGACTGATTGCAAAGGCTCAAAGGGATGACCCCGGCGGAGAGCTGTGAGAACCAGGGTCAGATCCCAAGAGGGTACGGAGGAAGGGCGAGGAGGATTCAGTCTCCTTGCCCCCCTCAGGAACCTGACGATCAGATCGTGTTTCCCCAGGGACTTACCCTCAACTGCATGGTGATGTACAGCGATAGCGGCAACATACACCTTCAGGGTGGAGGGAGACAGCCTTCGCTCCAACCCTTCTTGCAGGAAGGAAAGCACGGATCTGACCGAGCATAATCGGGGGTCCTCTCGGCGAGAAGCGCACCATTCAACGAATAGGTTCCACTTCAGCGCATAGAGGCTCCGAGTAGAGGGAGCTCTAGCGGAAGTGATGGTGTCTACGACCGCTTGCGGGAGATCACTCAGAACCTCCGCATCCCATCCAGGGACCACACATGGAGGTTCCACAGATCGGGACGCGGGTGCCATAGGGTGCCCCGTCTCTGAGTCAGGAGGTCCTTCCTCAGAGGAATCGGCCAGGGAGGGGCTGTCGGGAGGAGTGTGAGGTCCGAGAACCAGGTCCGAGTGGGCCAGTATGGCGCCACTAACAAGACCTGCTCCCCGTCCTCCCTGACCTTGCACAAGAGTTGTGCGAGAAGGCTCACTGGGGGAAACGCATATTTGCGCAGACCCTGGGGCCAGCTGTGTGCCAGGGCATCCGTGCCGAGCGTGCCGCCGGTCAGGGAATAGAACCACTGGCAATGAGCAGTTTCTGGGGAGGCAAACAGGTCTACCTGGGCCTCGCTGAAATGCTGCCAAATCAGCTGAACCGCCTGGGGGTGGAGCCGCCACTCGCCCACAAGTGGAGGCTGCCGTGACAGCTCGTCGGCTGCACGGTTGAGCACACCTGGGACATGAGTGGCCCGAAGGGACCTCAGATGCTTCTGACTCCACAACAAGAGATGGCGGGCGAGTTGCGACATGCGACGGGAGCGTAGACCACCTTGATGGTTGATGTACGCAACGGCCACAGTGCTGTCCGAGCGGACCAGTACGTGCTTGTCTGACAGCAGCTCCTTGAAGCGGCCCAGTGCAAGACGTACTGCTAGCAACTCCAGGCAATTGATATGCCAATGCAGCTGAGGCCCCGTCCAAAGACCTGACACTGCATGCCCGTTGTACGTGGCCCCCCATCCTGTGGCAGAGGCATCTGTGGAGACCACAGCATGCCTGGAAACTTGTTTGAGGGGTACTCCGGCCCGCAGGAACGAAGGATCCGACCACCGGATGAGGGTGTGACGGCAGCTCGGTGTCACGGGGACATAGAGCGTGCCGCGCTGCCACGCCCTCATATGGAGCAATCCGAGCGCCGTGACCGCGGCTGCAGATGCCATATGCCCCAGGAGCCTCTGAAAAACTTTCAGTGGGGCCGCTGTCCTGCGCTTGAGCAAGCTCAGGCAGTTCAACACCGACTGGACGCGCGCCTCGGTGAGACGCGCAGTCCGTGCGACCGAGTCTAGCTCGAGACCGAGATAAGAGATCCTCTGCCCGGGGGCGAGTTTGCTCTTGTCCCAGTTGACCCGAAGACCCAACCGGCTGAGGTGAGCTAAAACCATGTCCCTGTGTTCGCACAACTGCTCTCGCGAGCTGGCCAGGATCAACCAGTCGTCGAGATAGTTGAGAATACGAACGCCTTGTTCCTTGAGGGGAACAATGGCCACCTCCGCAACCTTCGTAAAGACGCGGGGTGACAGGGCCAGCCCGAAGGGTAGGACTTTGTACTGATATGCCCGACCCTCGAACGCAAACCGTAGGAAGGGTCTGTGTCGAGGCAGAATCGAGACATGAAAGTACGCGTCCTTCAGGTCGATCGCTGCAAACCAATCCTGGGGATGGGCGCATTCGAAAATGCGCTTCTGCGTGAGCATCTTGAACAGCATCCTGTGAAGATACCGATTCAAAACGCGCAGATCCAGGATTGGCCGTAGCCCACCGCCCTTCTTTGGTACAATGAAGTAGGGGCTGTAAAACCCCGACTTCATATCGGCTGGAGGGACCAGCTCGATTGCATCCTTTGCCAGTAGGACAGCAATCTCCGCCCAGAGAACAGGTGCACTGTCCAACGACACCTGAGTGAAGTGGACACCCCTGAAAACCGGGGGACGCCGGGCGAACTGAATCGCATAGCCGAGCAGCGAGGCAGAGTACGGGGACCCGACTCGGACGGCATGGAAGCGGCCCGGAGTGTGGTCGGACTCTGCGAGGCAGCAGTGCATATGGCAGACGGCGCACGGGACGCGACCTGCACCATCACACTGCCACCTGCTGGCGGAATGGGAGGGGGCTGCGAGCGGCGAGGCGGGGCCTGGCACACTGGCAGACGCGCCCTCTTGTGACCTGGAGTTTGAGGAAACTGCTCTTTTTGTGACAAGGTGGGTACCGCTGGACTCCGGAGAGCCAGCGGCGGTGGACGGACAGACAACACAAATTCCCCCCGGCCCTCCTCCGGGGGTGGGAGAGCAGATGGAATGCTCTCCCGAAGAGCAGGAACCTTCCCCTCCAGGTCGCCCGTCTCAGGGCCGAGTTTTCCTCGACCGCTTGCCACGTCCGCGACCGGCACCCTGCTGTTTGGCTGGTGTTGGCTGCTGCTTTGCCGACTTAGCAGGGGCGGAGGACGACGCAGGCGGGCGCCCCTCGGCAACGAGCAGGCTGAGGCTGAGGCGGCTGGGTGGAGGCAGCAGCGGACTGCCGTGGCATGACATATTTGATAGCCTCAGCCTGCTTCTGTGCAGCGGAGAACTGTTGGGCAAAGCTCTCCACAGGGTCGCCGAAAAGGCCGACTGGAGACACGGGGGAGTCCAGGAACCGATGTTTGTCGGTTTCCCTCATGTCTGCCAAGGTCAGCCAGAGGTGGCGTTGCTGGACTACCAAAATAGACATTGCGTAACCAACAGAACGCGCTGTCACCTTCGTTGCCCGGAGGGCAAGGTCAGTGGCAGCGCGCAGCTCCCCGAGCAGCTGTTGGTCAGGACCTTCCTGGGGCATTTCCGACAGCGCCTTTGCCTGGTAGACCTGCAAAAGGGCCATCGCATGCAGGGCGGCAGCACATCCGGATCTTCCTCCCCCGAGGACCCTGGCTCACCTTCCGATGCAGAGATCAACATCTGCTCCGCTGCAGGCGCACCAAAGGTAACGGCTGGACAGTCCGTAGAGGGCCCAGCGGAAACCAATGGCGGCACGATGGGTTGCGGTGCTGATGAGGTGGCAGGGGCCCGCAGAGCGTTTCCGCTCGGCCGGGAAGCCCTAACCGTAATCCTCAGGTCACCCTTCCTATACACCGCCGAACCGTCATTCCGACCAGGGCCGGAAAAAACGGTAGAATGGGGCATAGGGGAGGGGACCCCCGCTTCCTGAGACTTCAGGAAGGAGAGTCTAGACCTCAGCACCGTGATAGTCATGTTCCCGCAATGGGAACATGAACCATCTACAAAAGCTGCTTCAGCGTGCTGAACGCCCAAACACGAGATGCAGTGATTGTGCCCATCAGCAGGGACCAGGGAACGACCGCACCCAGTAACGCACAGACGAAATGACATACTGTCAAGGTTCGTCTGTAAAGCTCTTTTAGAAGGGAATGTCAGCTCACTCGTGCTGAAGCACACAGGGAGTGACGCTATGTGCTTAGGTACACCACTCCCTGAACACACCGAGGAACCGGCCCAAATGCCAACACACACACACACTTTTAGTAGTGTTGCTGTTAGAACAGCAGTTGAGAGCTTTACAGCTCGGCTCCCCGGGACTCGCGAACTCGCTGGAGTGCCTTTTTACCAACACAGACACTCGCTATTAATCCTCTTCTGAGGCAGTTTTAGTTGAAGAAAAAGAGTCTTCTGAAGCAGGACACCAGTGTATGGCTCCGAAGCGAAAGACAGAGTGCGATAGCATCTGCTTCCTATTTATATACACCTGTCGGAGGCGGTGCGCATTATGCAAATATCGCACGCCAATTCCATTGGCTTGTTTTAGTTCACACGAAGCTGATAGGGCTCTCTAAGCGATATCCCAATTCGTCGGTCACTACTGATGTACGTCGAACGTGACCGACTGAAAGAGAAGCACAAATACAACACCCTTCAGTCTAATTATGATAGTCAATTTTTGCTGCATCATGAAATAAATCAGGAATCTGGTTTTAAGTTAAATAAATGTGAATAAATACATTTATTAAGCATTTATAACACACTTTTTGTAGACAGTTGGGTTGTTTTAACCCAGTGGTTGGGTTAAATGTTTGCCCAACGTGCTGGGTGGTTTTATTTAACTCAACTGTTGTATAAAAATTACTGTATTGCTTGCTTAAAATGAACCCAAAATATGCTGGAAATTAACATTTATTAATATGTTTAATAAATTAGCATTTATTAATAAGATAATGAATAATAAACAATAAACATTTATTTAATTGCTTATTAATAAATGTACACCTTTTGATTATTATTGTTGCCTATACTAATTATGTGTCTGATTTTTAATTTCTCACCTATTTTGGATTTATTTTAAGCCAGATATATATTCATATAGTCATCAGTAGTTGGGTTAAATAAAACTACCCAGGAGGTTGGGCAAACATTTAACCCATCCACTGGGTTAAAACAACCCAATTGCTGGGTTTGTCCATTTTCAACCCAACTTGGGTTGTTTTTAACCAAATATTTTTTAGAGTGCATGTGATTTAAAAACGGCTCACTATTTGGCAGGTATTGCATTAAAGTCACCCTTTTTATTCATACAGTTATAACTGCTTATACTCTAAAAAATGCTTGGTTGTTTCAACCCAAATTTGGGTCAAATATGGACAAACCCAACTTATGGGTTAAAAAATGCATTTAAAAATTTAACCCAATGGTTGGGTTTGTCCATTTTTGACCCAAACTTGGGTTGAAACAACCCAGCATTTTTTAGAGTGTATTAATGATTTATAATGCATTTGTAAATGACTTATTGCTCATTAACAAACACCTTTATAAACCCTTTACAAAGGGAACCTTAATGTAAAATGTTACCAAGAAAATAAATTATCTGCTTTCAAATAATTAAAACCAGGGATATCTTGACAACAACTTGATGAATCTGTTTGTCAAAATCTTATATATAGTATATAGTTCAGTCCGCTAGAGTTCTTGGTCATCAATGACTGCCTGTATACACAATGACTCATTGTTTTTCCTAGTGGTGTAAATGTTTGTTTGTTTGCTGGATCCTGCATCTCTCACGGGAAATGATCCCTCCCTGAGCTTTCGTAATCTTCTGAATCTCCCAAAGAGATTCATTTTAATCAGCCTTCAACACATGGGTCACAGTATTCCTAAAGATTTGGATGCGAACCTTAAGAACTGCTGTATGCCTCTGCACTTTTGGCATGCCAGTAGACTTCAGGGATCAGGGAACAGAAGAACGTCATGAGATATTACAAAGAGTTCAGCTGGCTAACAAACAACTTTCAAATTACACATTGAGATTTTTTTCTTTCACAGTTGTGTACAAACTTTATTGACCTGATCATCTGGGTGATTCTGTGCAATAATAATTATGTGTAAATGCATAAATCTGCTACATGTGTAACCAATGATGATTACTCATAATGAAAAGGGTCTTACATACATTCAGTATAAAAACATAGTCATCTAAAAGAGATGTGCTGAATGTTAGTCTAATTTTGTGCATCTCGATTATAATACATGTCTATTTCATCCCCTTTCAGATAAACATATTAGGTGACATATTAATCAATGCATATATCATCTTTAGTTCACCCAGAAAGGACAATCATAACATTCATTAAGAAACACAACAGTGGCATTTCTCTCTATTACCATTTTCCTAAAAGTTTTGCCTTTGTGTGAAGTGAATCTAATATATTTTTCATTCCTATTTATAACATGCAAATGTGCAAAAGGCACAATATCTGGATGCCATGCAGAAACTGACACTGGAATAATCTCTGTAAAGCAATACATTTGCTTGCTCTTCAAATTTCAGTCCCCATCGACTTCAACATAGTCTACTACTGGAAATAAATGAATATGTCGATACCCGGTTCACTTAAAAGTCGATGCCATAATATATTCTCCCGCTTGAATCATGACATGTTCTGCTGCCAGTGTACCCTCTAGAAACAATATTTCTCTGAAGATCAACGAGACACTCCCTCATACACTTTGGTTAAGCAACAAATGATTAATGATTAAATGGATTCGCTGCTTAATATGCTTCTCACTGAACCATCAAACCTCATTCCTGCTTATATAGAATAATCTGCAATAGACTTAGAAAACAGTTCTGTAACACCTTGTTTTATGAAACATGTTTCTCATTTGGAAAGGTTTATCCCACCGCCTGGCTCATAAAGTCTGCTCCTCTGATTATATCCAGTCTGCTTTTTGTTTTTCTGTTTATATCCTGTGTTTCAGAGTAACTTAGGTATTTTGTAATAAGTCAGACAACCGTTTTACCCTGTTCCAGGATTTTTTTCTTGGTATTACAACTTTATATCTACAAATTGCAATTTTATTTTTATAAAACGTGACTTTCTATCTCACAATTGTGACTTTTTGTAGTAATTGTGACTTTACTGTATAAGTGCAATGTTGTTTCTCATGATTGTGACTAAATATCACATTTGTGACTTGCGAGTGTTAGATGGAAATGATGGAAGACCAGGGGTGGATGAAATAAACAGTCTTTAATAAAGAACGTAAATAGTCCTCACAGGTTTATCAGGTAGAACACAAAACACTGGCATTAAACAGAGCCAGAACAAAAACTGCCAGAACGACTGGAACACAGGAAATCTGTCTTAACCTCCCCGAGGACAGAGGCAGGGACCCCGAGATGCGTACAGCCGGTCGAAAACAATGAGGACAGCAGCCAGGGTGAACAGCCAAGGGCGAACGCAGAACAGGTACTGAGAGGTCATAGAATAATCCGACAACAGGACAGGGCTAGGAAGAGGGAATAAGAAGCAGAGAAAATCAAGAGGGAAACAGGGACAGGTGAGGAGAAGGGAATGAAAGGGGAACCAGCTGAAAGAGATAATGAGCGGAGAAGTGGAAGTGTGTGCGTGAGAGTGTGTGACCACAAGAGGGAGACAGAGAAAGAGGGAAAAGCCAGGATCATGACAGCGAGTTGCGAAGATAAATTTCTTAATTGCTACTTATATCTCACAATGCAACTTTATTTCTTATTTTAAAGTTTATGTAAGAATTCCCTTTTTATAGATAGAAACTTTAATTATATTTAAAGCTGCAGTCCGTAAGTTATGCCTCTTTGTCGCCATCTCTGTTTGAAACCTGCAATTGCAGTTATTTGCAGAATTATCATTTTTATGTGGGCACGGCTCCTCAGCACGGATGAATCTAATGTTTGCTGTCAGTCACCACATCGGTGGGGATACTGTACTTCGGAATCACAGATTCTGCATCTTGGAAGTATGACCAAAATAAGAATTTTGACCAAAATAAGAATGTCGTCTGAACAGTAAGGAACATTACAAGAAAAAAAAAAAAAAAAAAAAAAAAAGTAACGTTATAATATTACAATGAATTACACTTCCAATGGTGATTAAATCTATTTGGTTTATTTTGTTTTGTGCTCATGTTTTATGAAGGGTTTCTTGAAGCTTGATTATGGGGCCAAAAACAAGCTGTGAGATATACTTATTACAATCACAATCAGCTGGCAATGAAAACATGCTAAAATTCATTCTTCATATAATTAACATAAGGCTACTTAAAATTGATGATCAATTTCATACATACAAGTACTTCCTCTTTAATTTGTCAGTTGATTGACTTGGATCATCCGTATGACAATTTATTATTAAATCATGCTAGACTTGAGATTTGTGACCTTTTGGTCAGTTTTGCACTTCTTTCGGATATGTCAGTCACTCTACACATTATACAATCATAAGCACTACAGAGAGACTCATTAATGGAACAGCTCAAATGTCGCACTTCTTATAATATGAGATCATTGTCATATTGTGCCATTTTCAGGGGCAGATGAGTCACAGCCTTGAGGAATCTTAAGGGCTTGGTTTCACATGCAGAAACCCTGTCTTTAATGTGCATCTGTAAAATTGAATATAGGATCATAATGTGAGATTTTTTATTATGTTGCAGTGATTGGATATCTATCGAATAAACATCTTTTGATACAGAGGTCCTGTTGGAAACCTTACTCCCCATGTGCTGGTGTTGATGTGACTCTGTGGTGATGTAGTTACTACATATGTATGTCTGATGTCTGGATGTCAGACGTGTGACAAGGTTAATCAATGCATTATGAATTTACAGGCCTTCAGCAAAACAGTTTAGCCTTAAATATGGAAATAATTTGCCAGAGCATGACTAAACAGACAGGGTCATGGTGAGCATAAATCCATGCATTAAAGTATGTGGTACTTTCAAATGGTTGGACAAGGTCAGCAAACTTGAGGTGGAATACATCTTTCCTTGTCTTTCAAAAGTGTACAGTTTAAGGAAGAAGCAACTTCAATATCTAACCTGTTTGCAATAGCCCTAATAATTATGCGCTAACTAAATAAATAAATAATACAGTGCCCCTGTTTCCACTATAACAGTTGTGGTAGATAACAAATTCCAAATCACTAAATACAACATCATTCACACCAAGTATTATTGTCCATTTCAGGTGATTTCAATTTCAATTTCAATTTCAAATACTTCATTTATCCCCGAAGGGCAATTCACAAGGTCACGCAGAGTAACAACAAGCAATGTACGTCAAAACACAACACAGTAAATAAACAAATAACACAATATACACAACGTATGTATATTCTATGGTATGACATATAAACATCTCAAAAAAAAAAAAAAAAAAAATTAGATATGTAATCACAACATAGTAAACCTGGGGTTCAAAAATAATTGGAAATTTAAAAGCTGAACCACTATAGGAATGAAGGTGATGTGATCATGTGGAGTGAGCTACAGTAAATTCAGGTCCAAAACCATTTATGATCGCCACTTTAGGAAATGAAATGCATGGGATGCTCCCAATATTTTTTTGCACACTTTTATCTCTGCATATGCACACCAAACTGTGAATGACCACCTAGTGACCTGTCAGTCTTCCAGTCATCCACACTCTCAGAGAAAAGCTGTCACTGTGGTGGTACAGTTTTAAACCTTTGTACTTTTTTTTTTTTTTTTTTTTTTTTTTACCTCTTAAGTGTATATTAGCACCTAAAGAGTATAAATTAGTAACTTGTGAAAGGGTACCATGCCAGTGACATCTTTTGTACCTGTTTTTTGTTTGTTTGTTTGTATTGTTTTCTCATAAACGGCCGTCGATGGCATTCTCAAGTGAAATGAGTCGAGGCTTGGACCAGGCAACGGCGTTCCTTAAGTCACAACTTAACAAGCAGATAGAAACCGGTGATTCTAACGGCCTCTGAAGTGACGCAATGACTTTACCAGTCAGCGATTGGCTCTTATTTAGAAGGCGGGACTTATTCCGCCATATTGCGCATTACACTTTCTCCCATTCAAAACTATACGAGTGACACGTCTTGTGTTATTCTATAGTCTTTGACAATACTCACATCCGACCCATGCATGCGCATGCATGAGGAACACTTTGTAAAGATCCATTTGAGAGTTATATTAGCTGTGTGAACTTTGTTTATGTACTGTTTAAGGCAAGCGCGAGCTCCGTGGGCGGGGAGCACAAGAATTAAAGGGGCAGCAGCATAAATCGGCTCATATTTAATGATGCCCCAAAATAGGCAGTTAAAAAAATTAATAAAAAAAAATCTATGGGGTATTTTGAGCTGAAACTTCACAGACACATTCAGGGGACACTTTAGACTTAGACTTTGATGTAAAACATAAATAAATAAATAAAAGCTATTTTCCACTCAAGGATGTTGACACGAGGTCTAGGCCTATATCTAAAATAAGGTCCAAGTACACAAAGTTGATGTGTTAGTAGCAGGAAAAATGGGCAAGCATAAGGATTTGAGTGAGTTTGAAAAGGGCCAAATTGTGATGGCTAGACGACTGGGTCAGAGCATCTCCAAAACTGCAGCTCTTGTGGGTGTTCCCGGTCTGCAGTGGTCAGTATCTATCAAAAGCGCTCCAAGGAAGGAACAGCGGTGAACCGGCGACAGGGTCACGGGCGGCCGAGGCTCATTGATGCATGTGGGGAGCGAAGGCTGGCCTGTGTGGTCTGATATAATAGACAACCTACTGTAGCTCAAATTGCTCCAGAAGTTAATGCTGGTTCTGATAGAAAGGTGTCAGAATACACAATGCATCAGTTTGTTGCGTATGGAGCTGCATAGCTGCAGACCAGTCAGGTGCCCATGCTGACCCCTGTCCACCACCGAAAGAGTCAAAAGTGGACACGTGAGCATCAGAACTGGACCACCTGCTGGGAAACCTTGGCACTTGGCAACCATGGCAACCTTGGTACTTTGACAGGTACCACCTACCTAAGCACTGTTGCAGCCCACAATACAATATTTTTGCTAGCTTGGTGAACAAAGTGAACTATGAAGCTGTCACATTTTTACTGGGGTTTTAAAATGTTATAAACGTGTAGAATTCATTAGTTAATGTTTGCTGCCATCTGGACATTGTTTAATATTTTTGCATGTTACATTTTCAAAACTGCAATAACACCGGAGTGTCTATTTATAGCCCGTCGTGTATAACATGGAAATGTAAAGCACTGCTTAAGATGATCATGTAAGCTACTATGCTGTGTTGACGTCACTCTCAAGGCTTCTCCCATGCACAAATGCGCTCTCAAGCTCTCAGGATCTGAAGAGGTGGCGAACTCGAGATGTGTGCGCCTCGCCAATGAACGCATCCGCAGCAGGGGAATGCTGTCCCTTGGTAAATGTTACTTTTTATGTGCACAGCTATTTATTAATTACTCAGGCAGTATTTCAAGACAAGATTAACTTCTTTTTTTCAATTTTGACTGCATGTAGATCACTTGTTTTAAGAGTCTGCGAAACTCTTTCATCTTTACAGTTCACTTCTGCAGTGGCATTAGTGGCAGACTTTAATTTATATCAGGCATCCTCCGAAATGACCAACAAGCTTAAGCTACACGCTTAACCTACATATCTGTTTGAGATGGACTGGGAGGCTTTTTATTCGGGCTGCTGAGCCCAGCAACTTGATTCTCGCGCTGTGAGGACCACAGCATTGGATGAAGCATCAGTTGCGATTCTTCACAGAACTTCTCGTGAATGGCATGGTCCACGCTCAGGTGTGGGGAAGATCCGAAGGAATTTCCTCAATGCATCAAGTATGCAATAATATAATATCAGCTGAAGAGTGTTAAGCAAAGATGTTTTCTGAAGAAGCTAATTTCAGTTATACTTCGAACGGCACGGATGATAACACGCTGTCCGCGCAAGATCAGGATTGGAGCGACACTCCTGCTGAGAAACTGTCACGGACGGGACACAATGTGGTCGCCGTTATTTTGGGATCTATTCTGGTGTTCGGGATCCTAAACAATTTAATCGTCCTCGTTCTGTTTTGTAAATTCAAGACCTTGCGGACTCCCGTGAACATGCTTCTGCTCAACATCAGTGTGAGTGACATGCTCGTGTGTCTGTTCGGCACCACGCTCAGCTTCGCGGCCAGTATCCGCGGCCGGTGGCTGGTGGGGAGACACGGGTGCATGTGGTACGGATTCGTCAACTCATGCTTTGGTGAGTAAGAAAAAAAAATGCAAAACTGTACGTTGCATGTATGTAGTAATATTGTAGCCTAATACTTTTCCCATTAAATGGGAAAGGTTAATAAAAACACAGTAATGACAGTTTTTACTTGTTTTACTTGTCCATGGGCAATTAGTTCTTTAAAGATCATTTATCAAAACCTGATTAATTAAGGAAGGAAACACTACTAATGTGTGTTGACTGTCAACAAGAGTTGCTTTGGCTTGATTGAATGATTGATTTATGTTAGGCAATGATTCTGCATGGTTCTGGATACATTGAGAATCACTCTTTTCTAGAATAGCGATCAATATTCTCTAACAATTCTGAAGAAAAATCTGAATGTAAATTTACTAAACAAAACATGTAATTTACTGAAGGTTCTGAAAAAATGTTATTTTCTTCAGTCTAAAATGCAATAAACAAAAAAGTATGTGAGTCAGAGTAAATATTTATTGAAATATGTTTAAAAGTTTGCACAAAATATTTAGCTTACATCCTAAGTTAGTATTCCATGACTAAAAAGAAACAGGTAAGAGACTTTTAAAACTACCCTGATTTGTCAGTTTTATTGAAGAGTTTTTACATACATTTTTTTTTTTAAAGATTAGTCCACTTTTAAATAAAATTTTCCTGATAATTTACTCATCCCAATGTCATGCAAGATGTTCATGTCTTTCTTTTGTCAGTCGAAAATAAATTAAGATACCAGACGAGGAATAAGGATCTTATCTAGTGAAACGATTGGTCATTTTTGAAAAGAATACAACTGTATATGCTTTATAAACACAAAATATTGTCTTGTACGTGCTTCTGCTTTCCACATTCTTCAAAACGCTTACGCCGTATGTCCTCCACCTTCCCTATTCAACAGAACAACCCCGGTGCCAGTTTCGTTTTTTTTCCGTAAGTAGAATAGGGAAGGCGTAGGGCATACAGCGTAAGCGTTTTGAAGAATGCGTAAAGAAGAAGCACGTGTAAGTCAATAATTTGTGTTTATAAAGCATATACAGTTGTATTTTTTTCAAAAATGGCAGATAGTTTCTCTAGATAAGACTCTTATTCCTCATCTGGTATCGTTTAAAGCTCTTTGAAGCTGCACTGAAACTGTAATTTTGACCTTCAACCATTTGGAGTCCTTTGAAATCCACTATAAGGAGAATAATCCTGGAATGTTTTCATCAAAAACCTTTTTTTTTTTTTTCGACTGACGAAAGAAAGACATGAACATCTTGGATGACATGGGAGTGAGTAAATTATCAGGAAAATTTTATTTGAAAGTGGACTAATCCTTTAAGAAATCGATTAAATGTATGATTCAGTGACTCAATCTTAAAGACAGCTGTTTCATTCCTGAATGAATTAGCATTTTTGAACAAATTGTTATGTTTTGTGTGAAAACGTGGCTTATTAGTGTTTTCATTAGCTGTGTGTTCGTGTCTTGTTTGAAGTGGTTTAGATTCTGTTTCACTGACTGTTCCCAGTTCATTCCTATGGGTGGTCATAGATCTGAGATTAGCTCTGTTTTCACTGGCATTCCTCAGGGGTCAGTCTTGGGACCTTTACTTTTTAACATACTTTTTAACCGCTTAGCCATCTCTTGAGATCAGTCGTCCTTCATTTGTATGCTTATGATATACAGATTTATATACATTCAAAACCTGGTGAGTGCCCTGATCTTAAGATCACCCATAGATCTTAAGCATGTTTGAGGAACAACCAGCAAGTTCGTTTGTGAAGAGAGTAATCTGCAATTAGGCATATTATAGGATGTAACAGTTCTGTTAAATATTGTGGTGCCAGGGTGTGCAATGCTTTATATGTGAGCATCATAATTTTGCAAAACCTGTCTGGGAGCCAATGCAATGATTCCAAAACTGGAGTAATATGATTGGATATCCTGGATCCAGTTAAGATCCTGGCAGCCGAATTTTGTACATACTCCAGCTTGTTGAGTGTGGATTTTGAAACTCCAGCTAAAAGGGTGTTACGGTAGTCTATCCAAGAGATGACAAAGGAATTTATCAGCTTTTTTGCTTCAGGAAAATTTTAAATAGGACGCAATATTGCGATGTTTCAGAGATGGAAAACAATATGTTTTAACAGTACTCTGAACAAAAGAATCAAATGAAAGATTAGCATCAAAAATAATTACAAGGTTCCTCACTTTATTTTGGGCTTGCAAAACAGAGCTATTAAAAGTCAAAGACAGAGAACCAGCTTTGGAAATCTGATGACGGGAACCAATGAGCATAACTTCGGTTTTACCACTGTTCAGAAACAGGACATTGTTACTCATCCATTTTTTTTTTTTTTTTTATCTCAGTAATACAGTCAGAAAGAAAAGCAGTGTCAGGGCGCCCACCAGGTACTGAATATATAATGGAGGCCGAGCGATCTCAAGAGCTGGCCAAGCGATGACAGATGAATGTTAAAAAGTAAAGGTCCCAAGACTGAAGGGGTTATTTATTGTGAGATAGTTACACAAATGAGAGGCAACAGTACGCTCAAGTATTTTTTGCCAAAAACTATGGAGTCAAATTAATGCCTTAAAGTTTTGCACAAATGACAGCTGTAATCCTATTTTATCTTTGCCACATATTTTTCATGCTCAAATCTACTAAATCATTTGCAACGCTCATTTTATTCTGCGTTTCAGTCAAGCGTGCACTCACGATACCGCTTTTCCTTTGCGCTGCACTTTTCTGTGCATATCTCTTTATGGCACTGGTTTGACGTGGGGGTGGAGTCAAGAAACGGGGGCACACCTCCGCGAAACACGTCATCGGCAGGAGACGCAGATCGCAACAGAACAGATCAAGCATACCCTGCGTTCCAATGTCCATACTATCCATTCTAAATAGTATGTGAGATTAAAATAAGTGTGTCCCAAAGCATAGTATGTTGAAAAGAGTATGCCAAAAGTCCCCGGATGGTCTACTATTTCCGGTAGATTTTCGAAGTGTGGATCCGTGCACGCTATAGAGGCTAATATTGCCCACAACCCATTGCGCATTGGACGAGGATTCAGTTCAGAACTACAAACACGAGTAAAAAGTGTTAAAAAACTACAAAACATGGCGGATATGCGCGATCGACGCTGAGAGATTTGAGTGACTAATAATCAGTTTAACCTGATAGAAAATATATATTTAATGTTACCCGTGTTATTTTTCATCTGCAAAACCAATGTGGACTTTTATAAAGATCCGAATGGCCATTAACTTTTAAATGCATCATTATGCATTAATATGAGGAGAGTTCTCCACATGAAAGACCCGCGACTGCAGATCAACGTGCTGTATTTCTCTCCGATACGGTAGGAAATTAGCTAAATGAAATATGGAGGATGTAAGATGATTAACAGGCCAGTTTACGGTGACAGGATGCGACAGAGAGAAAAGACGCGATTGTATAACGTGTTAGTATGTCCCAAAGCTTGTCTACTCTTTTACTACACACTCAAAAGTAAGTACTTTTTGTTCACAGAAAGAGTACATACTTTTAGGGCGTAGTATAAGTAGGCGAATTGGAACGCAGCAATAGAGACAGAGCGCATTTATTATAATCTGAAAACCACGCCCACCGGAGGGGAAAACAATCCAACCGTCTCCATTGACTTTGTATTGCGTGAGGCTGCCTTCTTGTCTTTTCTGACTCATTACAAAAAACAGAACAATGCCTAAAAGCTGCTGTGTGACAAGGTGTACAGCTAACAAGCTAAAAAACCCAGAAATAAGTTTTTATAAGCTGCCCAAAAAACGAATGTTTAAGGACACAAAAGTGGATACAGGCAGTGAGACAGAGCGCAACGGGTCATATTACTATAAGAAATGCATGGAGGGGAACATAATCGGCGACAACATATGCTAAACAAACCAACAAAAACATTATTTTTAACCATGTCAAAGAATTATTTCACCTGTCGCCGATTACGTTCCCCTCCAATACATTTCGCGGAGGCGTGCCCCCGTTTCTTGACTCCACCCCCACGTCAAACCAGTGCCATAAAGAGATCCGCACAGAAAAGTGAAGCGCTAAGAAAAGCCGGAATCGTGAACGCACGCTTGACTGAAACGCAGAATAAAATGAGCGTTGCAAATTATTTAGTAGGTTTGAGCATGAAAAATATGTGGCAAGGATAAAATAGGATTACAGCTGTCACTGATTTTTGTAATTGATTATATTTTTATTTTTGCACTACTTTATTTTATCTTGCAATTTATTATTTTTGTTTGCAAACTTTTTTTTTCTTCCACTCAATACTTTATTTTTCCTTTGCAATTCTTTATTTTTATTGCTCAATTCTTTTTTGTGTTTTGCAAAACTTTATTTTTGTGCAAAACTTTAAGGCATTAATTTGACTCCATTAAAAACAGAAGATTTGACAAATCGTCCAGAGCAGCATTCTCTTTTTTTTTTGATAAGCAGCAATCTTTAATGCGACTGGAACAACCCTAGCCTGCAAAGAGTCAATTATAATACTGAGAACAGCAGGGCACAAATCAATGAAGCAAGATTTAAATAAGCTTGTGGGGATAGGATCAAGCAAGCAAAAGCTAGATTTCATGCTAGATATCTCCCTTTTGAGAGTCTCAGTATCAAGATAAGGAAAGTTAGTAAGTACCAGTGAACCCAGCTGGACAGTGGAATGCAGATGAGATCAGATTTGTTTGCGAACATTATCAATTTTAGAATTGAAGAAATTAAGAAAAAAGTTACATAGCTGCTGAGAAAGAGGTAACAGCATTGACGTGACGCAGTCTATTTATAATTTGAAACAAATGTCTTGGGTTTCCTTGAATGTTTTCAGTACTCTGAGAGAAATAAGAAGATCTTTTAGTCTCAATTAATGCTCTGTAGTCACCCAGAAGATCCTTCCAAGCTAGATAAACATTCAAGCCAGTATTTTTCCACTTTTATTTCAACATGTTAATAAAAAAATTGTTTTGCTAAATGGAAATAGAAGATATGGTGTAAAAAGTCCACACATTGCATTTAAATGAATGCGCATTTTGATTGGTAATGACAGTCATACGTCAGTGTCTTGTAACGTCTGTCATTATTTTTCAAACTTCAAAACGTAAATATAGGTCGTAATAAGGTGCTTGAAAAACAACCTGTAGGGTGGTTTTATTTTTGGAGGACAGTCTCTTTTATTTACTATAATCGTGTCTATTTTATTTTATTTTTTATTCTTGGTTTGAATGGGTATGATGCTTCAGGGTTGAAGTGAGGACTCAGTACTGCAGAAGTGTTGGGCTTTTATTAGGTATAAAAATAAAAACACCCTATCCCATTTGGGAAAACAAGACCGTCAACTGGACAAGGCAACACTTGGCAAGGCAAACAGGATCAGGCAGGGCAGGACACGAGAGGTCCTGGATAAAGCACAGGACTGCAAACACAAGGAAAATCAATAGGGCAGCAAACAAGGCAGATACTGAGGGAGGACAGGTGGGGGAAAAGAACCAATAATCAGATAACAAGAAGGGCGGGGTCAAGATAATTCACATGAGGGCACATGACACAAAGAAACAAACATGACAAGCCATGTGATCACACCAAACACGAGCACATGGCCAGCGAAGGCACTCACAAGCCATGTGCTCAAACAAAACACGAGCCACTTGTTACAAAGAACACGACAACACAAGAGTGCCTGGCCAATGAAAACAAACCAGGTGCTCACAAAACACATGAGACAAGAGCGCACGGCGAGAGAATGAACACACAACCCGTGCGCTCACGCGAGAGACAAAACATGGAGCATGAATGTCATAAAACTGAAACCAAACTAGACATGAGTGCCGGGATCCAAACACCACGCTCTGAACAAGAAACAAGGCATGTGGACAAGCACACTTCAAACCGCACACTCGCACAAAGACGATACAGAGCTCTGAGAATAAACCAGACTGAAGTGACAGAACCCTGACAAATGTGCTTTAGGATGATGCTAGTCAAATAATATAATCTTCCATAACATCTCTGCCTTGATTTATTGCGTTTGTACTGCTACAATGTAATTTTGTTGCTTTATTGATCCTCACATGAAGATGAAATGATTGCATTTAACAAATGTATAACATGTCAGTGAAGGTGCAAGTGGGTATGTTATGGATGACATACAACACTGCACAAAGAAATGCAAAAGCAGTTTATGTTCCCAGTTTTGCCAATAAAAGTTGAGCCGTAAACCTCGGCTCAGGTGCTGATGATTTGTAATGCTGCATTAGTCTTGTCACTGTAGGGGTGAACTGGAAAGATCACAGATATGTTCTGAAAAGATGCAAACAAATCAAAGGCTTGTTAGGAGGTGATAATAGCTTCATCTGTGGGTGTGAATGTAATTCATAACATAACCTCACATATATGTTTACTTGGCTATCTAATAGACTTCTATTGTTTTAACACACAGCTAGTTATAAAGGCTAACCATAACTCAGTTCATAAATATTTTTGTCTAACCTTTAAATGTTTTGCCAATCATCATTACATATAAAGCATATTTTGTAAAGCATATTTTGTTACATTTTGGAGCTTGGAAGGGTTCAGTTTGAGCAGATGTTTTTATCATCGTCAGAGCTCATTTCCCAGTACATTCAGCATCTGACTTATATTCGCCATCTCAAACATATTCTCAAAACTATAATTTTCAACATCTTCAAATTCAATATTTTGATCACTGACACCTTCTTCACCAGATCCACCATCAAGTGACAGTGACACTAATATTTGATTGCGTTCAGTACTTGCCCTGCTGTAAATTGCAGAGCCATTTCAAGTTTTGCTGATGATATACTTCTTTTGTTTTCTGCCTGCAGTAACTAGGAGTGAAACGTCACTTCATCATTGAGTATCATACATTGCCACCTTGTGGAATTAATGTGAATTGCACTTATTCAGTCATCAAAGATTAAATTATTGTTGTGCAGAAAAAATATACTTATACTGTTACACACCTCGGGTCATTAGCAACCCTATACAATTTTTACAAGAAATGAATTGGAAAACAATTTTATATATATATTACTATTATATATACATAGTTTATAATGAATTGTTTAAGAAATACTAAGAAGGTTGATGCCTAACTTTAAAAAATGAGGAGGGAAGTGAATGATGTTTAAGGGTTAAACAAACAAAAAAAACCCACTTATTTACTTTTATCAGTTTTACAAATCATGACTTCCCTAAAAGGAGGTTTTGTCTGATTTAACTGACTTTTGGTTACAAATTCGCCCCAGAAGCCTACTGTGTCATATGTAATACACATTTCTTAGGCCTCTAAATGATCAATATAATAAAATACCTGTTGCACTCAATCTACTACATACCTTCTGTTGTCTGATCAATGGTTTATTCTTCTTTTTAAAAAAAAAAAAAAAAAAAGAGAGAAAGAAACAAAAGCCCTATTAGAATAATTCTGAAAAACGCCCCCCTACGCAGGTCATGCACGTGTTTTTTTGCAGTGGAACTTTTATATTGTTAGATATATTTTAAGATGAACACTGTCTGGACTGAAGCAACTTGTGATTGCTTATCACTCATTCCATATATCACTTTTTAGAAAAATCATATTAAAACGTGAATATCAAATTTGATACATCATGCTTTTGAGGAAGGTTTATTTGTACATCTCTGTCATTATGTATTGCATTGTATTATGTTTTTTCCCCCACAATACAGAGCTACAGATCATAAAACTAAGCATTTAAATGTCATCTTACTATGTTATTGGGTATATATTTACAACTTACAATCACAGAAAACTTTATGCATTTTTACATTTTCAAAAAAACATCACTTTGTATGATTTTGGTCTCCATGAAGATAAGCTGTTTTCCTTTTGGGGACCAAAAAATGTCCCCACAAGGACAACGATTTTGGGTAATGCCATCTTTTTGGCGACATCTTGTTCCCATAACAAACACACACACACACCCGAAATGTAAAACTGCAGACTGTAGTTTTATATGTAAGCACTTTGGACTCATAAAACATAAACATGTCAGTGGAACCTCCCTGTGTTTATCAGTCTGTAATCACTGAAAAGTATTTTTAAAGTTTCAGACATATAATAGAGGCCATTTAAATCATGTAAACTACTAATATATTTTGAATTATTTTCAGGGAGTTCATCCCTGGAGTGCTATAAATATTCTATAAAACATTCTGTTAGGTGAAAAATATGCTGCATGTTTAATTTCATCAGAGTCCCCTGGAATTTGGACAAGAAAGTTAAGTTTTGATGCATGGGAAAGCAGCTGCTGAAGTGTAGATGTGGAACACAAAAAGACTGCAGATGGAATTAAATGTGCAGGCAAATAACTGTAACATTTTTGTAAACACAAAGTGGGGTTATGCTGTGCCATACCCAGTTATAGCACTGTCACCCCTTTTCCATCCAAGCTGACCCCAAAAATGTTTTTATAAATGTCAAGATGTTTCTTGCACCATGCTTTTGTCGTAATCTGCCAGTCATAATTCACAGGTGATGCTGTCCATGTCATGCATGCATTTAATACAGTTCTCTCATGTTGCATTATTAATGGCTGTCCAATGTCAGGTTAACAGAAGTCATGAAATACAACATTAGCAGAAAAGATTTTCACACTGAGTGACAGACACATACTTAGAAGACATTTCTTAGTCCCACTTTATATTAAGTGTCTTTAAATACTATGTACTAACATTTAAATTAATATTTTGATATAGTGCACTTATTGTGTACATACATGTTTTTACATTGCACTTATATTTTAAAAAATACCTGCATGTAATTACAGCTGTAATTATTATCAGTAATTACACATATAATTAAAATGTTAATTTTTTTAATTTTCATTTAAGCTTTATTTGCATGACTGTGAAGAGTGTCACAACATTGCTAAAGCATTAATATGTGTGTGTGTGTGTGTGTATATATATATATATATATATATATATATATTATAATTATTACAAAACACAAATTTACATGTATATGTGATATCATATGTAGCATAGTAAATAAATAAATAAATAAATTCCTAGCCGTGTCTAACATTGCAAAGAGCTAATGTTTAGCAGCAACTGTGTTTTCATCTTTTCCAGTTATAAAAAGCATTTTCTCAGAATGAATGATGTGATCAGTGCTTCAAATTAGGGAAGAAAATTAGGTAAGAATGTGATATTTAGGACAGATGAGAAAGAATTTGCTGTAGATCACAGTGTCAAATTATCTGCTTTCTCTGTGTCTGGGTTAGTTTACAGTTTCCTCTCTCTAGTTGTAGTTTTCATTGATTGAAGGGCGAGTGTGTTTAGAGGATGAGATGCGTGTGAGGTTTCATTGGCGTGTTTCATTGAGGTTTCATTGGCGGGGAGAGCTTTATATTGGAGTCAGTATTGAGTTAGTATCAGACTAATGGAGGTGATATCCGAAATGAACTCATCTCTTCTGGATCGCCATGTTTAGTGCGGTTCAATTCAGCTGTGAAATTCTCTTACACCTTGAAGTGATAGTTCACCCAAAAATGAAAATTCTGTCATCATTTACTCACCCTCAAGTTATTCCAAACATGTACGAGTTTCCCTTTCGTGGGAACAGTCGACGCTGCGTGGTAACGCATTGGGAACCTTCTGCGTGATGTCGTCACTGAAGCACTCATGTATCTAACCAATCGCGTAGCGAGACGTCAGAGACGGGTGATGTCACGGACCAGGAAACTATAAAGCATACCCGGATGCAGAGCACGCTAGCTTCTGTGTCTTCAACAAAGTGCTCTATGTTATCTTGCCTGTCTTATTTGGTGTTGTTTGTTCTGTATCATTACAATATCTCTTCGTCTGAGGACAAGAGTTGCACAAACACACACACACATATATATATATATATATATATATATATATATATATATATATATATATATATATATATATATATATATATATATATAATAAGACAATTATAATGGCGGAGGAAAAACGTTTCAGGAAGTGTGTGCATCCCTGCCCCAGATACATTCCTGACGGGGACACACATGATATGTGCGTTTTTTGTCTGGGGGTTGAGCATGCCCAGGCAGCTCTCGAGGGAGCTGTCTGCGTGCATTGCGAGAGACTAACCCTCAGAGTGTTGAGATCTCGCCGAGCACTCTTCGAGGAGGGTGCCTCGGCGAGCGTTCCCCGCGGGTCGGGTCCTGCTGCTGCTGAGGCGCAGCGCCGGCTACTGTCGTGGGGTTCGCAGATGGAGCTGGCGGAGGGGGTTGAGACGGGCCCAGCCTTATCTCGCCCTTTACCCACCAGCCCCAGTGTCTCCTCTCAGGCGGCGGAAGCACGCGTTGCGGTTTCTTCCCCCCGGAGAGAGACACCGGCGCTTCACCTCTCTTCCTCCGAGGAGGTTGATGTGGTGAGCGTCGAGACTGGGGAAGAGGACCCGCCATCCTCTTCCCCAGCATATGAGGAGCTCCTGGAGGTAGTGACCAGGGCTGTGGCCAAGTTAAAGATTGATTGGCCAGCAGAGCGGGCAGAACCGAAACCAAAAAGTAAGCTAGATGAGCGCTTTCTGCCCGCTCGGTCGCTACCCCAGCGTCGGGGTTTGGCGAGGTGTCGAGGTCGTGGAAAAGGCCCGTGCAGCACCGCGTATTCAGCCCCCAAACGTCTGTATATAGCAATATAGTGGGGTTGAAACGGCACGGTTATGCGGCGATGCCCCGGGTTGAAGAGACGCTTGCGGGCTATCTCTCGCCCGAGTCGGCATCGTCACTAAAAGCCCCGACGTTGCCCACCAAGCCCTTAAGAACAACATCAAGCTTGGTGGGCAAAGCATACACGGCAGCAGGTCAGGCGGCGGCATGTCTACACACCATGTCGCTGCTTCAAGCATATCAAGCAGACCTGCTGGGGGAGATTGATGAGAGCGGGGAGGCCACTTATGATTGTATTCAAGAGATCAGGATGGCAACTGATCTCGCTCTCCGTGCCACCAAAGAGACGGCCAAAGAAATCGGCCGGTCTATGGCAGCCTTGGTGGCTACGGAGAGACATTTGTGGCTGAACCTCTCGGACATAAGGGAGCGAGACAAAGCTGCCCTTATGGACGCGCTGCTGTCCCCTGCGGGCCTCTTCGGCGACGCTGTAAATACAGTCGTCGAGAGGTTCCAGGAGGCATAAAAACAATCAGCGGCGTTCCAGAGGTTCATCCCCCGCCGCTCTATTCCCCCCGAGGCTGCTGAGCGGGAGCAGCCTCGGCCGTCCACGAGCTCCTCAGCGCACCACAGAGCGCAACAGAAAGTGAGCGTGGCCACTCGAGCTCCCCCACAAACAGCTTGGGGACCGGGTCGGTCCGCTCACAAGAAGCCTTTCAAGGGTAAAACGGACCTGCGGGCCGTTATCATCGCCAGGAAGGCTTCAAAGCGGTCCTGACATCTGTGGGTCAGGACCCGATGAGGGTGGTCCCCTCTGGAGGAAGCCGGGAAAAAATACATCTAATCCCCGCTCCCCTTCGGCACCCTCAGGGGGACAGTCCGTCAACCCTGCCACCCAGTGTGCGTCAGGGCACGGCGGTCCCCGCCGGTCCTTTGAGGAGGGCCGGCCACTTGATTCGGTTGTCTGCCGGCGCGCCGTGTCAGATCACCGAGCCAAGTGCTCAAAAAACACCAGAGACCAGTCTCGAGAGACTGGTTCCCTTAGTAGATTTTTTGGCAGAGTGGAAACTACTTCCAAATATATCAAATTGGGTGCTGCTCATGATAGAAAAGGGTTACAGAATACAGTTCGGGTCTCGCCCGCTCATATTCAATGGGGTCCTTCCCACAGTGGTGACCCCCGAGCAGTCTCTGGTGATGGAACAAGAGGTTATGACACTCTTGCAAAAAGGAGCTATAGAAAGGGTCCCTCCTCCCAGCAAGCTGTCAGGCTTCTACAGCCGTTACTTCATTGTTCCAAAGAAGGATGGAGGACTACGTCCTATCATAGATTTACGCGTGTTAAATCGCTCAATCCAGAAGCTCAAGTTCAAGATGCTTACACTCAAACAGATTATCCCACAGATCAGGTCCGAGGACTGGTTTGTGGCGATAGACCTGAAAGATGCATACTTTCATGTGTCCATCCATCCTTCTCACAGGAAGTTCCTCAGGTTTGCTTTCGGGGGCGAAGCTTTCCAGTACAAGGTTCTTCCGTTTGGCCTATCGTTATCACCCCGCACATTCACGAAGTGCGTGGATGCGGCTCTGGCCCCGCTAAGGCTTCAGGGCATCCGCGTGCTGAATTACATCGACGATTGGTTGATTCTAGCTCAGTCAGAGCAACTGGCAGTCCAGCATCGAGATGTTGTTCTGCGTCACATGGAGAGGCTTGGGCTGAGGCTCAACGCAAAAAAGAGTGTGCTAGTTCCGGTTCAAACTATCACTTATCTGGGGGTAGTTTGGGACTCCACCACGATGCGGGCACATCTGTCTCCCGCTCGGGTGAGTGCCATTCTTATGGCTATGAAAGGGGTGAAGTTAGGCCAGTCACTCACTGTAAAACAGTTCCAGAGGCTGTTGGGTCTGATGGCAGCTGCGTCCAACGTGATACCTTTTGGCCTCCTGCACATGAGACCCTTACAGTGGTGGCTCAGGACCAGGGGATTCTCCCCGAGGGGAAATCTTTTTCGCATGATCAAAGTCTCACGACGATACCTTCGTGCTCTGGTCATGTGGAAAGATCCCTGGTTTCTGTCCCAGGGACCCGTGCTGGGGACTTCTGGTCGTCGCGTAATGCTTACGACAGATGCTTCCCTCACGGGCTGGGGGGCGATCATGAGTGGCCGTCCAGCTCAGGGCTCATGGGAGGTCCATCAGCTCTCCTGGCACATAAATCGGCTGGAGATGATGGCGGTGTTTCAGGCATTAAAACACTTTCTCCCAGATCTGAGAGGCCATCATGTGTTGGTCCGCACGGACAACACTGCTGTGGTCGCCTATATAAATCATCAGGGGGGTTTGCGGTCTCGCCAACTTTATTATTTGGCCCGTCAGATCCTCCTGTGGGCCCAAGGGAAGCTGCTCTCCCTGAGAGCAGCTTACATCCCAGGGCGCCAAAATATGGGAGCAGACGCCCTGTCGAGGCAGGGCCCGAGGCCCGGGGAGTGGAGACTTCACCCAGAAGTGGTGGATCTCCTATGGAAAAATTTTGGTCGAGCGGAAGTCGACCTATTTGCTTCGGGAGAGTCAACCCAGTGTCCACTCTGGTACTCCCTCACCCATCCAGCACCTCTGGGGCTGGATGCCATGGTACAGACGTGGCCGAGGCGGCGTCTGTATGCATTTCCCCCGATCGCCTTGCTCCCGGGAGTTCTGGAGAAAGTACGCCGGGAGGGGGTCAGCCTAATATTGGTGGCTCCCTTTTGGCCAACCAGAATATGGTTCTCGGACCTAGTGTCCTTACTAGACGGCTCCCCAATGGAGCTTCCCCTCAGACAGGACCTCCTGTCACAAGCGGGCGGCCGGATAATACACCCCAGGCCCAGAATTATGGAAACTATGGGCCTGGCCTCTGAGGGGGCCAGGTTCGTAGATACTGGTCTCCCAGCCGAGGTTGTGGAGACCATATTAAACTCCAGAGCTCCCGCCACGAGGAAGCTTTATTTATACAAGTGGAATCTGTTCTCTGCCTGGTGCAGACGTATTAATGTGAACCCTGTCCACGCCTCTATTAGCCACGTGCTTACATTTCTCCAAGAAAAGTTCTCGGAGGGCCTATCCCCTTCAACATTAAAGGTTTACGTTGCGGCTATATCTGCCTTTCATATTCCCCTTGTAGGTGGCCTTTCGGTGGGTCGGGACCCCCTGGTCACTCGCTTCCTCCGTGGCACACTGAGGTTGAGGCCTCCAGTGCGCACAAGGGTTCCGGCCTGGGACCTGGCCGTGGTTTTACAAGGGTTGGCTGAGGCGCCCTTTGAACCACTAGAGGAGGTTCCTGAGAGGTTCCTCACTCTAAAGACTATTTTTCTACTTGCTATCACTTCTCTGAAAAGGATAGGAGATTTACAAGCACTGTCAGTTGCTCCCTCATACATTGAATTTGCACCAGGAATGGTGAAAGCATTCCTGCACCCTAGACCGGGCTATGTCCCTAAGGTCCCTACCCACGTTCCAGGTCCCATTGTGCTCCAGGCTTTCTGCCCTCCTCCCTTTAAATCTTTGGATCAGGAAAAACTAAATCTGCTCTGCCCTGTGAGGGCCTTGGATACTTACGTCCACAGAGCTGCCCTGTGGCGTAAGACTGATCAGCTTTTTGTCTGTTATGGGTCCCCTAAGAAAGGGGGCCCTGCATCTAAGCAGAGGATGAGCAAGTGGGTGGTCGAGGCCATCACACTTGCATATGATGCGGCTGGACAGCCTTCTCCTCTGAATGTCCGTGCCCATTCTACGCGGGGTATGGCGGCATCAAAAGCCTTAATGTCAGGTGTCTCCATCGGTGACATTTGTGACGCGGCTGGCTGGTCATGTCAGCACACGTTTGTAAGGTTTTATAACCTTGATGTCGGCTCCACTCCGGGGTCATCAGTTCTGCCAAGATAACCTGGCAAGTATTTGCCGCTACGGCACACTTGGGATAGCGTTCCCAATGCGTTACCACGCAGCGTCGACTGTTCCCACGAAAGGGAACGTCTCAGGTTACAGATGTAACCCTGGTTCCCTGAGTAGGGAACGAGACGCTGCGTCTCTTGCCGTACCCCCTGCATACTTGCGAGCATTTGTCTCAGACTTATCCAGAAGCTAGCGTGCTCTGCATCCGGGTATGCTTTATAGTTTCCTGGTCCGTGACGTCACCCGTCTCTGACGTCTCGCTACGCGATTGGTTAGATACATGAGTGCTTCAGTGACGACATCACGCAGAAGGTTCCCAATGCGTTACCACGCAGCGTCTCGTTCCCTACTCAGGGAACCAGGGTTACATCTGTAACCTGAGACGTTCTTTCATCTGTTGAACACAGTAAGAAACTCATACAGGTTTGGAACAACATTTTGGGTGAACTATCCCTTTAACCCAACCTTGAACCTGACTATACCATGAAACCTGTCCTTAACCTTAATCATATCCCACCTCAATAGCAGCAAAAGTGTTTTGATATACAACATGAATATAATAAGTACATTGTATTTAACGATTTGTGGTTACACATTATTTCGATAGTCTATGTGTCAACTAACTCACTAATTTAATCAATTTAAGACCTCTTGGATCTAGGGCAGTTCAGTGTTTGATGGCTTGACCCTGTGGCCTTCAAAATTTGATCCCATTCACTTACATTGTATGTGCCTCACTAACCAAGCAATTTGTTTCTAAAGATTATTATTATTATTAATTTGTATTATTGTGTAAAACAACATTGCTACAAATACTCTTGAATGAGCTTAAGTTGTTTATCTTTTTGAATAACGAGAACAAATACATGAAAATTTAATTTTCCATATGCAGTAGGTATATCAAAAAGCAGCATTAAAGTAAGAAATTGAATAATCAATATAAGTAATATAGGCCAATCGGATCACAAGTAAATAATGGAGTAACATCCCTGTTTACACCTTGTGTTTTAACACCAGGGGGGTATTCCAGAAAGCAGGTTATGTGACATACCTGGGTATGTTTAAGAGTAAGTAAGCGGATAACCTCAACTTTCGGTTCCAAAAATGGAGGTAACTTTTAGGGTATGTAAGTAACCATAGCAACCTGCTCTCTGAACATAACCTGCTCCGGAGCAGGTTATGTTCAAGGGTTAGTTAGTTTAAGAGGAATTCAGATGCGTGTTATATTATCAATATGGTTATATTAATGTATCTACATTTATTATATAGTTACAGTTATATACACAATGTTATATTATACAATATATAAATGTTTATTCAATTCTAATATATGAATTTATTTTATTGTCATCTCACACATGGATCTGCTTTTTATCCTTTATAACAGGACATTTTCTATGCTATGATTTCTATAATAAAATACATATTATATATGTGATATCTTATTAAATAATTAGCATCAAACAATATTAAGAATAAAAAATGATTGCATAACCACCCAATAGGTGGTGATGTGCACCAAGTAGGTTATGTAAATCGCCATTAAACAAAAGAAGAAGAATGAAGTAGAATGGCGCGCTTTTTCTTAGCGTCTGTTTCCATGGTGAATCATCGATTCGTCGCTCTGTTGAGAATGTCTTGTGTGTTAACCGGGAACTTACTCCCGGACGCATTTTTGGAACCAGCATACCTCGAGTAAGCAAGGTTTGGGTTAATCAACCGAGAGTTCAGGTTATATGTGAGAGTAAGTTAACCCTGCTTTCTGGAATACACCCCTGGCCTCTTTTATCCACTTTCGACCACTTCTGTCCTGATTTCTTTGAGGGGAGGGTCTATGTACAGGTAAATGTATGGGCTTTTTCAGATCTT
This sequence comes from Chanodichthys erythropterus, assembly GCF_024489055.1. Lineage (NCBI taxonomy): Eukaryota > Metazoa > Chordata > Actinopteri > Cypriniformes > Xenocyprididae > Chanodichthys > Chanodichthys erythropterus. The sequence goes on along the minus strand of NC_090241.1, from coordinate 2,586,565 downwards.
TAGATCTAATGGATGAAATAAGCTCACGCAATTTACATATAAACACCACCAGAGACGACGGGAAAACACACGGAGAGCTGCATCTTTCGTTTAGTTTCAGCTGTGTGTTAGAAATCAGGAATGGTGAAAGAAGATTGCGCTTGTTACGTTTTTCAACTTCAAACCAAACTTACTGTAGGTCTTCAGCCGTTTCAAATGAATTTGACCACATGAGCATCTATGCTATGAAAGCAATCCAGTTGAATGTGTTTTTGACTACCTCTGGAAGTGGTTGAAAGTGAATCAACCCCATTTTAGACACCGTTTACACCTGTATTTAGCATCGTCCTCTTGTGATCGGATTGACAAAAATGCTTCTTAATACCAGGTGGAAATAGAGATACAAAGATGACTAGGATATTCAGAAGATATACTGTCCTTTTCTTGCAGTACATCCTTGTTAAAACATTCATTCGAAAATCTGGTAGTTGTCATGTCTGGTAGTTTTCATTTGTATATTATTGTGATAACATGCACATTTGTATGTGTGAGAGACCCGGTTAGAGAGCTGCATACAGTGTAATCTCAAATTGAGCTTATTTCTTGTCTTCACTCAAGCATACTGCGACCAAATCCTTTTGAGCAGAGTATCCTCCTAAGCGCTGATAAACATGATTAAACAGCTTTGAAGATTAGAACATGCTGTCCTGTTAGAAGAGAGGCCTGAGAAGTGATTTGGGAACATTAGGGAATTGATTGCATAACTCACCTCTTCCCACGTAAAGCAGAGACTGAAGAATTTCAGATCTAAAGCCAAGAAGAAGCTGAGAAACGGTCCTTGTGACAAAAGCGCTTTAAGGGAATATGTGATTCCACCTGTCTCTATCTTTTAATTAGAATTATCATAGTGTGATTGATGCTGTCCAGAATTATTATAATATTTCCTCTCCAGAATTATAATAATGACAATTACAGTTTCTCATCCTCAGTAGATGACATTATATATTATCATGACACCCACCTGGTTTCCGTTTTCTGATCAGTCTCTCTAATTATAACTATAATGGACAGGGTATCAGTTTTTTTTTGTGATTAATTCTCTCATTAAGAATGAAAGAATGTTCCCATCACAATCAGATTCTCTGTCCAGTTTCCTGTAAATGTTGAAGATTTCAGATTCATTGGCCTCTATGGTTGGATAGCAAAAACGAATAGCAAAGTGAAGTAAACATAAAACTATATGCACTAAAAAAAAAAAAAAAAATTGCAACTTGTGGCCATGTCCATTCTTACATTAAATATAAAGTGCTTAGTATGTATTTGTATATTGAGTACTTCTCAATCAAAAAAAATATTTTGGTCTGAATTTAAGTTTATGTAATTGAATTACATTAAAATTTTCCATCCATTTGGATTACAAAGTGTTAACATAAACTAATTATCGTAATCTGATTCATATTTGTCAGTCATACATAAATGAAATACGTAGATGACACCATTGTCTAAACAATCCCCATTCACACGGATATTCTGCTGCCAGGCCATTAGATGGCGATGATACACAATAGACTGAACATGTAATACACATGTGCATGACATCATCGTTTCCACAGATTCACGTTTTTATTGTTTACACGGAGACCGTTTTCAAAAACGTGCACTTTGAAACCTGTTTTCAAAAGCTTGCATTTTCAGGCATCCAAGACACTGCTGCTGTTTAAATGAACAGCCAAAATGCATTAAAAATTTTACGTTTTTAGTTGAAAACAGTGTTGACCTTAGTGTTCACGTGTGTGCGCGCACTGTTAGGGTTAAAGTACCATTGAAGCAGTGTCGAAGTTAATGAGATAATTAAGTGATGATTGAACCTTAATGATGAACACCTGCTGTTAACAAGCATAATCAATGAAGGAAAGAGAAACACAAGAACTACAACTGACTTCAGTCACAGATGATAGATGAAATCAACTGAAGATAAAAGACATTTAATCTCTCATGATTTGATTAAACAACTCTATAAACTCTACAAACATTACCAGCTTCACTCGTTTGAATTTCTAATTTTCTACTAAAGACTAACATCATAGTGATAACTAGTATTGAGTGATCTTGTTGGAGCCTGACAGATCAAATATAATTGCCACTAGATTTCGTGACATTTATGGGATTAATGTTTTAGTGGATCATTAGAATGTCATATGTGCTTCTATAGAGACTGCAGTCTGATTAAGGGTTTTCAATTGCTAACAAGCATCGGTCAATACTGAAGCCACATTTTCAAAATTCTTCACACATTTAGCGAAAAAGAAGTCTTTGTAGACTGTGAATCATTTTTTATTGCTTTCACACAAAATGCATTCAGTGACCTTATTTTCCAAACTCCATGAACACTTTTGTCATTCATACTTCAACAAAACACTGGATAATTGCAGCACATTTTTCGAATACTACTGCATTCAACAGCGTTTTCTTTCCCAGAATCTCGGGTCCTAGGCAGGAAAACACCCTGGACAGATGGCCAGTCTATGAAAGGGATGACACACACACGTACAGGCAAACTTACAGTCTCCAATACACCCGTCGAAAAGACATTATTTTTCACATATATGACATTGTTGCTGCTCCTCTCTTCCCAGTCTGTCAGTTACGCTCCTTTCGAAAAGCTTAATGTGCTCTGATTGGTCAGCTGGATCTGCGTGTTGTGATTGGTCAACAGGTGTTTTAGAAATGTCACGCTCCTTACCATAACTGCAAGTTTCAACACACTACTAACACAACTCAACCAGGCCTCATCCTCTTTGTCGTGTATGCCTTGGGCGGGAAATAATTAAATCAGAAAATGTGACACGTATGTTAAATATGATGTGTACATTCCTGGAGGAAAACTCAAGGCATTTGGGGAGTTCAGAAATGAACTTAGAAAAACTCCTGCTGGAGTGGACTTTGTTCTTTACAACTTTGCAGATCTTTTTCATGCTCAAACAGCAACATTACACACAAGATAAAAAAGCAAATAGGTCCTCTTTAACGTTCTTCAGAATGTAAGCTGCAGTGTCTAACAGTGTTGGGAATATGAAAATTAGCATGTAATCCTCTTCTGTGTGTTTCTGGAGTGCAAATATGTTCAGCTCTACTCTTGTGTGCCGTTTCTTGTATACACAGTGACAAATACGGCAGCTTAAGATTCCATCAACAGACTCAAAGATCTTTATTAACACAGGCTTAGAGAGAAAACAAAGAAACAGTGAATGTGCTCTTCATATTCTGGTGAATATCTGGTGAATTCATGTCCATACTGAATTTTCATATCTGAATGTTGGAAAATAATCTGTTTTGGTGTGATATGAACAAACTTATTTGCATACAGACATTTGAAAGGGATGTCTCATCACCCTGTCTGAAAAATCCCACACTTGCCCTTTGAAGAACATCAGTGAATGAAGGTTGCTTAAAGGCATTTTCATTAATATGTAACAGCAACAAAATGGCACTGTAGTATTTTTCCCACTTTATGCTCTTGAAATAGCCATTTCAAAAAACAGAGTGGGCTATTTACCTGGAAGTCATTTCTAATTTTTTGTTTCTTAAATCATAACATCACTTTGACATTAAGTGCTTTTCTTGAAATCCAACGTGAATAGAAAGGCAGATTGTATGTTTATTCCCTGTAATTATGTTCTGGTTCTTAACATGTCATCACTCTCAAATTGACAATTTCTTTTTTTTCAGGCAATGTGTATTATCTGAAATATTTGTTTTTATCGTATTGATTTTTATGATGTACATCAATGCAGATAAAAAGGCATTCAACCTGAATTACTTGTACTATCAGACTGGTGCTAATTTTATTATCCTTTGAAAGTTCAGGAGGGTTTTCACTTTAGGGTGTTCAGGGGTTTTAGGGGATATTAAATAAAAAAAGAAAAAAGAAAAAAAGAAAGGAAGGGAAAGTAGTAACATGTTCTATATTGATTTTATTGTTTCATTTTGCTTTCTAGTTTTTAACATTAAAATATAAAGAAAACATTAAGAAATAAAAAACAGATTGTAAAAAATATTATGCATTTGTAAACATTCATCTCTACGGAAGAGGATTAGGGCCAAGCAATAATAAAAAAATAAAACCATTATTAGATTAAAGTTAAAATGATAAAATGTTGATAATAAACTCATTAAATGATGAGAAAAAAGTTGTTAAATTACGAGAACAAATTCGTTAAAGTATGAGAAAAATGTCGTTAAATTTTGAGGAAAAAAGTCGAGATAAAATGTTGAGAAAAAAGGCGTTAAATTTCGAGAAAAAAGTGAAGATAAAATGTTGAGAAAAAAGTTGTTAAATTACGAGAACAAATTCGTTAAATTACGAATTTGTTCTCATAATTTAACGACTTTTTTCTCGTAATTTAATGACTTTATTCTCATAATTTAATGACTTTATTCTCATAATTTTATCTAGACTTTTTTCTCGTAATTGAACAAATTTTTTCTCATAATTTAACAAGTTTATTCTCAACATTTTATCTTGACTTTTTTCTTGAAATTTAACAACTTCAATCTCGAGATGGTTTTAACAAGTTTGTTCTCGTAATTTAATGACTTTATTCTCAACATTTTATCTCGACTTTTTTCTTGAAATAATACATTTTTCTCATAATTTAATGAATTTGTTCTCGTAATTTAACAACTTTTTTTCTCGTAATTTAACGAGTTTATTCTCAACATTTTATCTTGACTTTTTTCTCGAAATTTAACAACTTCAATCTCGAGATGGTTTTATTTTTTTATTATTGCTTGGCCCTAATCGTCTTCCGTACATCTCTCCTTCCTTGATCTGTAAAAACATTGAAAAATAGTCTTTTGTTCTATGAAGTTTCTATCAGAATACTTTTCCAAGTACTAGTAGAGTAACACATTACTTTTAAATTGACAATAAAATATCTGAGTATCTTTGTTTTCCCATTTATTGACTGACAGCTTTCCTGTTCCCATTTTGAGAGAAATCGGAAGCAAGTTGCAGAGGCGTTGTTTGCGCTGTCTAAACATGATGGTTATTGTAGTAATATGAACATGCATTTACTCATCTCACTTGCATAAAACAGATTTCGTATTCCTAAAAAAGAATAAAAACAGTGAAATGCAAACTCAGAATATTACGCAAACATGCAATAATCAAGTATTGTAAATTACACGGATATACTTTGTGTTTAACCCTTACATGCATAAATGTTTTGCCAATCATTATTACATATTTGGGTCTTTAGCGACTCGGATCTACAGTATATCTAACATGGATGGATCTCTACCTGTCGCAAAAATATAAAACTCTCCTAATATTAGAGTAACAATTAGAAGAATAAAATAAACCATATTTTGTTACCTTTTGGAGCTTGGAAATGTTCAGTTTGAGCAGATGTTTTATACCATCATCACTGTCCTCGTCAGAGCTCATTCAGCATCTTCAGCATATTCATGATCTCAAACATTCTTAAAACTATCAATCAAAACAATCTTCAAAATCAATATTTTGATCACTGGCAGCTTCTTCACCAGATCCAACATCAGTACTTGCTCTGCAGTAAATCTCTGAGCCATTTTTAAGTTTTTCAGATGATATACTTCCTTCCTATTCTTTTGTTTTCTGCCTGCAGTAACTCTGAGTGAAACGTCACTTCATCAATGTGTATCGAACATTGCTACCTTGTGAATTGCACTTATTCAGTCTTCCAAAATTCAATTATTAATGTGCAGGAAAAATATACTTACACTGTTACACCTCTTAGGTCGTTAGTGGCCCTATACAATTTAAAAAATAAATACATTAAATAAATTGGAAAACATTTATTTTTATCATTTTATACCTTTTTTTCTTGTTACATTGTTTATGATGAATTGATTGAGGAATACTAAGAAGGATGATGTCTAACTTTAAAAAATGAATGAGGAGGAGGGAAGTAAATAATGTCCGGGGTCACTAAAATCCCGATGTATGCGTTTAAGGGTTAATATCATTTTATTAACAAATGTCTTTACTGCTGATCCAATTCAAAGCAAAAATGACTTTAGATAAACATCACATTTGTGTTTCTTCTTTTTTTTAATTTCTGAAGTAAGAGTGTTGAACTTTCTTCTCCTGCCCTATTCTTCTGCAATCCAGAATGGCAGCACAGCTGTGAGGTTTGTTTGAGCTGTGCTCTCTAATGTTCACAGAAGTGAATTTGCTTATTCGTTTCACTTTTGGTCTGAAAGGGCCTTTACACTTGCAAAAAATATAACTTGTGTTGCTGTTGTTGTTGTTGTTGTTAATAAAAAAACAAGCCCAGCCCAGGTGAGAAAAAGTAACACAAAAGTAATTCAATATATTATGCATGTAGTTACTTTTTTAGGCAGTATGGCAATATTGCAATGCATTGCTTTTAAAAATAAGTTTCCCCAACACTTCTCGTCACTGTAATTTGTAAGGAATTATCTCTAAAAAATATTTATTGATCATAGAAAGGGGGTCCCTCATGAGGGAGCCATCATATTTGGAAATTTTGGCATCTAAATGTTTGCAAATCCTTAAATGTCATTATAATGATTATTATTGCATGCACTTGATAATATATAGTCAATGCTAAATAATAACAGATATACTTTGTCTGAATAATTCCTCTTTTCATTTTTTTTAACAGGGATTGTATCATTGATCTCTCTGGCAATCCTTTCGTATGATCGTTACAGCACTTTAACTGTTTACAACAAGAGAGCCCCAGACTACAGCAAGCCCTTGTTGGCTGTCGGGGGCTCCTGGCTCTACTCACTGTTCTGGACGGTTCCCCCCCTGCTGGGCTGGAGTAGCTATGGACTGGAAGGGGCAGGAACCAGCTGTTCAGTCACATGGACCGCCAACACTCCTCAGTCACATTCCTATATCATCTGCCTGTTCATTTTCTGTTTGTTAATCCCTGTGCTGGTCATGGTGTACTGTTACAGCCGGCTCCTCTGTGCTGTCAAACAGGTAAATTCCATCACAATATTTCAATTCAGAGTTAATGGTACACTTTAATTATGCGTGTAATATTTCTACACAACAGGGTTTAAATAAGTCAGATTTAGTGCCTGCAGTGCAGTTTCCAATCCTCTCTGGAACTAAATGTCTCTCTGACTCAAGCTCAAACTAGGTCAGTATCTCAGACTCCAGATAAAGTTTAAACCGCCTCAAATTATGTTTGATATCTGATGTGATATCTGGAATCCACAGTCTCTATTATGCTAAGTAGAAGCACAGCCTTGCAAAGTATACTTCATTTGACGTACACAGGCGTTTGATGCATGTGCATTTTTGAACAATCTTTCGCCACAATTTACAACCCATATGCATATGCTAGAGTTGTACAATGAGGGTACTTTCTAACCTCTTTGCACAGTCTCTCGTCTATGTAGGCCTCCATTGTCGCTGTAGATTGCATGCGTTCCAGTGTCATGAGAAATCGAGTTTTTTCTTCGACTATCTTGTGAATCGACACCCTCCCAGGGCACAGTTGCCATCTTGTGGATAAACTAATTACTGCAATAAATAAATAAATGCACATGTGTGACCTGCGCATACTTTAATTGAGGAGTTCAATTTTTATTAGTGTGGAGAACATTTTAATAATCTAAAGAAACCTTGTACATCACGAAGAACCTTTTGTGTAATGGAAAGGTTCATTGGATGTTAAAGGATTAGACGACTTTTAAATAAAATTTTCCTGATAATTTACTCACCCCCATATCATCCAAGATGTTCATGTCTTTCTTTCTTCAGTCGAAAAGAAATGAAGGTTTTTGATGAAAACATTCCAGGATTATTCTCTTTATAATGGACTTCAATGGCCTCCAAATGGTTGAAGGTCAAAATTACAGTTTCAGTGCAGCTTCAAAGAGCTTTAAACGATACCAGACAAGGAATAAGAGTCTTATCTAGAGAAACCATTGGTCATTTTTGCAAAAAAATACAATTGCCAAAGATACAAAAATTCAATTTACGGAATGAACGCGGCACCAGTTTCGTTTTTTCGGTAAGTAGAATAGGGAAGCGTAGGACATACGGTGTAAGCTTTTTGAAAAATGCGAAAAGTGGAAGCACGTACAAGGCGATAATATGTGTTTATAAAGCATATACAGTTGTATTTTTTCCGAAAATGACAGATGGTTTCGCTAAATAAGACCCTTATTCCTCGTCTGGGATCGTTTAAAGCTCTTTGAAGCTGCACTGAAACTGTAATTTGGACCTTCAACAGTGGAGTTCATTGAAGTCCACTATAAGGAGAATAATCCTGGAATGTTTTCATCATTCTTTTCGACTGAAAAAAGAAAGACATGAACATCTTGGATGACATGGGGGTGAGTAAATTATCAGGAAAATTTTTATTTAATAAGTGAACTAATCCTTTAAATGTTCTTCATGGAACCATCGATGCCAATAAAGAACCTTTATTTTTAAGAATGTACTGTTCTAGATTCTAGCTTTTAAAGTGAAGAGCATTGAGCATTTACATAATAGAGAAAAACCTATACCAATTTGTTAAATAGGGTGCATCTGTTCCACATACACTTCATAAATATGTAAAATTGCTGTTATTTCAGGACATCTTTATGAATATCAATAAATTATGTTCTTGACCCTAATGAGTCAGCGGTTCCTCTAAACCAGATTGTAGGTTCATTCTATAGTGGATCAGAAATCCTTTCATGAGGGATTTGTATATACTGAAGACTAATTCTGAATCATCTGCTGGTTCAAACAAAAAATACAATCTAATTTACATGTTTTTCCTCAGGTAGGGCGTATCAGGAAGACAGCAGCAAGGCGGAGAGAGTACCACATTTTATTTATGGTCATCACTACAGTGGTGTGCTACCTTTTGTGCTGGATGCCTTATGGGGTTGTTGCAATGATGGCCACCTTTGGACGTCCCGGGATCATCACACCCATTGCTAGCGTGGTGCCGTCCCTCCTTGCCAAAAGCAGCACGGTCATCAACCCTCTTATTTACATCCTTATGAACAAACAGGTTAGACATTTCCAACTTTTTAATTAGCACTGAATAATGGGATATGATATACACTGAGAAATACATAACCACATGTGTGTATCAGTTAACATTTCTTCCACAACATACATTGTTTTTATTGTCTTTACTCAGTGTAAACCTACAAATTACCGGCCTATAGAAGGAACAATGTCAAGTACTGAATTGATTGTCAGAAATGATAAATAATACTATACCCCACTGAAAAGTTCTTTAGACAGTAACAGCAGATACGTTTTGGTGCAGCTTAAAACAACACTTTCTGAGAAAATATATTACAGGTTTTTGAAATGCATGTACCCACTTTTTACTAACAACTAGATTAAAAAGATAATAGAAATTATATGCACAAAGGTCAGTTCAGCTTCTCAGAGAGGTCTGTCAGTAGCAGTGCACATTCAAAAAATTGATTTAGATTATGAAAAGAATAATTTATAAAACACATTTAAAAATTACATTGATCAATTATCTACAGTTAAAATCTAATTATCGTGGCTCTATAGTAAAATAACAGCTTAAAGTGTCATCTAACTGAAGAGAAGTGCAAACGATTTAATTGAAATTTATGAGTACAGCACAGACAGACAGAAAGGAGAAATCTCTTTCCATCTTGACTCATTTCATACTGTAGCTTACCACATTAAACAGTCAAATAAAAAAAGTTAATCATTCTTTACAAAATGCGAACAGCTTTAAATGACATTTGGGAAATTTAAAACTTCCTCAATCCTCTTTTCATACTTTTTTCTTTGTTATAATTAGAACGCAAACTAGAATTTGATTCCACTCAGGAAATGGTGTAAGTGGATCATCATATTTACAATCTTATGTGTGTTCATTTCAGTGGCTTTTTGTCCTGCATCACAGACAATTTACAGTAATCTGTGAATTGAGGTCAGTTCTGACTGTTGCCAGTGTTAGATTTAATGTCTTTTAGCATAAGGGCTTTATGAGATGATGCCTCCCTTCAAGACTTCCGTGAAAGTGCTGTTAATTATTCTCCTCAGTACAATGTCTTGTCTCAGACTGTTACAAGAACTATAGGTAAAACCCTTATTCGATGACAAAAGTCTGTGTTAGTTTAAGTCAGATGGGGTTGTACTGTCTTGAAGACCTGTACAACTTCATATGTTAGAGTCTTTAAATTACAGCGGACAGTTGATCTTACTGAATCCTGGCAGTGTGACCTTTCCTTTTTTCTTGAGGTCCTCCTCAGAAGCTGTGCTCATGCGCTTGACAAGCAGTTTCTCATAAAGCAGAGGGTGGTATGCCCCAAATGTGCAGGCTGCGTCGTAATACGTCTCATGGTAGTGGCACAGATCAGTTTGTCTGATAGAAGGAATGTACTCGTACACATGGACCTCCTCACAAAGGTTCATCATCAGGACTATACCTGTCACACACAAAATTGATATATTCAGTAATAATAATTGTATCGAGTAGGCCACATGAGTCTAACCGACATAATCTCATTGCAGTCTGTAACTATGCATTTGAACATAGACATCATTTGAAGCAAATTAAGGTCAAAATGAAATTTGCTTGCCAAAGTGAACTTTCCAGGAAAGTTTGCTTCAGATGGTAAACACTTTTGAACTAGCATTGGTCCATGGCGATTACATAATAGGTAGGTTTAATCTTCACCGTTTCATTCATTTTGTTCAATTCATTGAGGTCAGATGCAAATAAAACATGAACACACTGGCGAGCTGCTTTATAGTAGAAACAGAAGTTGTAATTCTAATTAAAAGTGACACTTTAATTTTGTAAAACTGCTTGCTTTACAGCAATCTTTTGTATAAAATGCAAAATAAACGTGACAAAGCTTGACTGTAGTGCTGAATTGCACAGCTGATGCAAACATATCCACATCACTATAATCAGATGCTTTCTTAACTGCTATTTTCTCTGCTGTCATTTTTGTTGAGTGCTTAGTAAAGAACGAAAGAGAATTTTACCATGAGTATATCAGGGCATTTAGCATCACACCAGAGGGGAGGATTGTCAGTAAATAACAACTTACATTTAAAGTCACCATGAAATCAAAAATTAAGTTTTGTGGCTTTTTGCATGAACGTTCGCCGTACTGTTATTTATAAGTTAGTGTGCTCCAAAATAATGGCAAAATTTTGTATTTAGAAGACATAAGCCTTTAAAACTTAGTGGGTCCTAACGATCTAAGTGCATGGTCTAAAGCACATGGCGCAGGTGCACTTAGGGCGTGTTCGAATCCACTTTTGCTAGTTTAACGACAGAAAAAAATGAACTTAGGGCATATTCGAATCCACTTTTGCTAGTTTAACGACAGAAAAAATGAACTTAGGGCATATTCGAATCCACTTTTGCTAGTTTAACGACAGGAAAAATGATCGGCACGCCAGGTGCATGGTCCAAAAGGGTTGTACCTCGTCTCTTAATAAGTGGTTCATGGGTGTGTTTAGGGCATAATGTGAAATAAACCAATCAGAATCTCATCTCTCATTCCCTTTAAAACCCAGTTGCACTAGCGTCATGGCAGATTTGCTATTTACATGGCAGAATTTGCAAGTGGAAAAACTGAATGCTTCTCCAGAGAGAAATCCTTTTATTTCTAATACTTTTTTTGTCTGCTGCTGTGCATCCCTGTATGTGTAACAAGCAGAGTGTACATGCGTTGTGCACCCGCCTATATATTACTAACGCACCATTTTAATAAAGTGAAAAATATTGCTGGACTGAAAATGACTGCACCATTGACCAACCTGGTTGCTGGCGCAGTCGTTTTCAGTTCCTCAAAATAGCAAGTCTTTTATCTGGAGTCCGAGTCAAGTCTGAAGTCTTCATCACTGGAGTCTGAGTCAAGTCTGAAGTCTTTTGTCACGAGTCCGAGTTGAGTCTCGAGTCATTAAAAAAAATAAATAAATAAAAATTTTCATAATCAAATCCTAGTTTATCCTAGTTGTATTATATAGAAAAATTATATGATCTTTCTATAATCTGTTTTATTTTAAATGATGTAAGGGATAATGTACATCCAGTTTTTTGCTTTATAATCCATTACAAAATGTACAAAAAACAGTTGTCCTGGAACACGAGTAGTCATTTTCAATAGTCGCTAAACGGACACAAGATTGCGCCAGTGAGTCACGGTTTGTTATACTGCTGTTTGTTATACAGCTTCGTTGTTATTGACAACAGTCATTATCAGAAAATATCAAACTTCGGAATGTTTAAGAATGTCAATATAAAACTCTACACATGCTGATTGTGATAAGTTAAAATATAAGCTTTAAGTAATAAATGGATTAACATCTCTTTCTATCTCTCTTTCTTATGGACACTCATTAAGAAATAGAAAAGCTGCAAATAATACAAAGATTGATAAAACGTAGTGCTAGGTTTAAAGTCTAGATTTTTTTTTGTTCATATTTTAACAGGCTGGCAATTCAAATGAGCCATGCAGCTACACCACAGTATAATAGCTAGCTGTGTGACTTAATGCGACTAACCTTTGTGGATGCGATGTCTCATAAAATGTGATGATGCTGTTTCGGTGTCTTTAATTGTTTTCCCACATTCTGTGCGTCTAGCTGATCTGACGTGATAATAAGCACGGTGGCTCCCGTCATGTTGCATGGGACTCTTATTATGACATTTCGGAGTTTATGCGCACGGACATACGTAATCAAATTCTATGACAAGAGTCCAATCTACCATGACACGTAAGGAAATATATGACACAGATATTATAAAACTATTTAAACACAACACAAATTCTTTATTTATTATATCAGTAGTTAAGGGTAAAATACTTGAGTCATTTTTGAAATATTCTGAGTCTTTTGTGCCGAGTCGAGTCAAGTCTGAAGTCATTTCAGGTCGAGTCTGAGTCCGAGTCTGAAGTCTGTTAAAATGCGACTCGAGTACGACTCGAGTGTCCGAGTCTCTAACTCAAGTGCCCATCTCTGCAACAATGCGCCTGAACACACATCGTTTTCAGACCAGCACACCCATGGGCGAACAGATGGGCGTGAGTGCGTTTATTTAAACAAAGTGGCGCTGGATGTGAAAATGATAACTGTGTCAGGCTGAAACTAGCAAAAAAAACACTTGCATTGCGCCTGGCGTCACATTGCGCCGCGTATATGACAGAGCCCATAGTCTCTCCGTTCCGCCAATATGGATCAATGATTTTCATGACATCATGCTGCACATCAGCTTCTCATCAGATTTTCTGTCCAATCAAAAGCTCTCTAAAATCTGAAGCAACCCGCCCCCTACATTATAAATGGACGCTGAAGCTGTGGCTGAAATCAGTCACTTGTTCACACATTTACTATTTCCTACATGGTGAATGGCACATAGTGCACTATATAGGGGATACAGAATGATTCAGTCGGTGTAAAATGCTTTCCATAGAGGCAAAATAAGTATGGTTTCATTGTAGTCTCACGCGAACCGCTGCAGCGCACACACAGTCTGCTTTGGTCCAGAGACCAGATAGCACAGAGCGGATCATATTCGCGAGTCGGTGCAGAATATAAAATGTCTCAAAAGACCACAAAATGCCATGAAATCGGGCTCATTTGAATTCTGCATAGAATGCTATATTTTAAAGGGTCATGAAACCCTAAACTAAATTTTCCAAGATTTTTACAGAGATATGTGTGTAGAACATCACTGAATACAATGTTAGCATCTGATAGATTTAATTGTAGGGGGAAAGTGGTTCATTTTGAGATTTTTCGGCTATTTTTGTCTTCCGGGTTTAAGATCTACACCGTGTCCGGTGACGTTGGCGGTGGACTGTAGTATTTCGATGACACATCGGTGGAGTTTTCTTCTCCTATGTGAAGACACCGTCTAATTATTCAGGACACGACATTGCTCTTTCAAATGACAGACATGTCAGACTTTTAGATCGCGCAGTAGATGAGAGAAGCTTTCATGGGTCGCAAATATTTATTTTCATGGTGTTGAATGACTTTCCCCACGATGCTGCCAGGGCTAGACCGGCTGCAAGCGGTTGGTTGGCCATCAACTACTGACACATTGAAACTCTCTGTGTGCAGCTAGCATTTTTTCCTCAAGAGAGCTACGAGAACTGAAGAAAGGTGGACTTCAGCCTTATTCATCCTCTGACAGGCACTTCAAACAGTGAGTTCACATACAATAAGCACAAGTTCTCTTCAATATCAGTGTTTCCAACACAAATGCCATTCATCCACACTGTGAGTGCAACCGTCTTTACAGCTCTTTAACCAATCAAACGGCTTATAAAAACACCACAAAATAGGCCTAAAAAGTTATCAAAAATGCAACAGCATTCGATGTAGAGAACAAAATTAAAATGGCTGCACATTTATTTGTGCATTAAATAATAGCAAATACCATGTGTATACTGTGTTGCATGTAATGGTAAATTTGCAGCGTTCATTTGTGGAAAGCTTTGATGCTTTTAATGAGAGCGAAATAAAACCGTCAACGCCGTTGCTGTGCTGTCAGTCTCCCCTCATCCCCCTCCACTCCGCAGCTTAACCATGCCCAGTTCTGTAGCATTTTTCAAAACTATGGTGAGATCTGACTGCTGCTGAAACAGGGGGTTTCATGACCCTTTAAAGCCATATGGAGGAGATTAGGAGGAGAAACGGTTAGAGATTAGGAGGAAAATGAGGCTTTACAAAGCTCAACAGCTCTGGCCATGCTGTGATAAAACGAAACACTATTAGCTGTTTTTTTAAAAGGGGGAGGAGCTGTTTGATATGTCCCACCTGTCTTCTGGTTTCAGTGAAAATTACGTCAACACCTTGAATAATGCTGTGTGTTTCAAAACACTTCAGTAGGCCTTTAAGTTTGTTCTTTACAGTCTTTTCTACTGTAAACATACATCATATATGAATTCATAAGACTTCATAAGAAGTTTGAATCTTGAAAGCTTCATACCTGAGTCATTGTAGGTGTGTGGAAAAAAGGAAGAAAAAAAATTATAGAACCAGTTATACATACTTGGAACAAATTATGGTGAGTAAATTAATGAATCTCCTCAAAGATCTTGTGGTTAAATCTGTGTTAGTACACAGTACACATTCTGTCAGCTGTGTGTACTGTGGTCTAATGTTGGCCAACTATATTGAATGTTTTTATTTTTTCCCATCAAGACGTCGTCTGCCTGCAGGATGTCAACATACACAGCCTGGCAGTACCCTGCCAAGATCAGACAGAAAGTTGTCTCAATGTGTACATGCACACATGCAGGGGACACACATCAAATTCTTGGCAGTGTAGCCACAGGCAATATGAAGGCCAATCAGAGGCCTGGAGGGGCCGAGACCACTCAGCTAGCCAATCAGACATCTGGTCTCATGAGATGAATAGCAGGACATCCACATCTTGGAATATCCAATTATTAGACAGTTTGTTTGTTCTGTGTACACTTCTACAGGTTGTCAAGGCAACAAAGTGATCCTGGTGTATTGACTAACATCAACCCCGCAGCTATCATTTGAGAACCAGCAGGGTGTGCAGCTTACTTCACTGTAGTTAATGCCACAGGGATTTTTGTATGGACTGGACTGAATTTAATTGACATCCCTAGGCATACTACAGAAACTGTAAAGGGATGATCACATGACACACACTTATGAATGTAAACAGCTATTTCTACATCTCTGCTCTTGAGAAGTTACCTAACATCTTATCAGAAGTGGGCAGTCGTGGCCTAATGGTTAGAGAGTTGAATGAACAGTGTTCTCTTTCACTCTCATTACCCACAACTGAGGTGCCCTTGAGCAAGGGCAATCACTCCCCGGGTGCCGCAGCAAAAACTGCTGCCCACTGCTCCGGGTGTATGTGTTCAATACACACTGCTGTGTGTCTGCACTTGGATTCATGAAATACAGAGCACAAATTCCAAGTATGGTACACCATACTTGGCTACACACGTCACTTCACTTCAGAATGAAGAAACAAGTCATCCAATAATTATTGGGTCAATGACTCTCATTTTTGTCCTATATATCAATTATTCAAAAATATATAAAAAATGCAATTCATGCATATCATAGTAACGGTTATATTTAGGGCCAGAGCACCGATGGTGTGAGGACCCTATTGTAATTGCTCGGTCAATTCTTCTTCTTCTCTGAAATGAATCGCATTTTTGAGGGCCTAAACATGCTTGAAAACTCACGAAGCTTTGCACATGTCAGAAGTGGTGAAAATTTACTTCTGAAATGGGTTTCAGAATTAAATGTGGCAAAATGGCTTGATAGCAGCACCCACAAAATTTCAATTAAGCACCCTTCACGCTACGTTTCACGTACAGTACAAGTATGAAATTCCGTAGACATATCTTATAGCCCAATACCTACAAAAAATTTCCCTGGGTGCAAAATCTGAAAACCCAACGGGAGATATTTTGAATTTTCTATGCAATATTTGTCGCCATTTTCAGAAGTATTTTAACAAACTCCTCCTAGAGCTTTAATCAGAGCAACGTCATATTTGGTCAGTCTAATCGAAAGGCCATTGCGACGTTAAATTGCGAAGATCTAGAGTTTTCGTTGAAGGTCGGGTCAGTGGCGGCCTGACAAAATTTTATGTTTTCGCCATGAAATAGGAAGTTGTATTTCAGTTGAAATTGTAACTCAGGCATACAATGTTCGATCTGCTCCAAACTTCACAAGTTTGATAAGAGTCCTGGCCTGAAGACATCTACATGGCACTATTCAGTTACAGTCATAGCGCCACCAGCTGGTAGCAGGAAGTGTGGCAAATACAAATTACTGACGTAGTCCTCCTATATTTATATACTTAAAGGTGCCCTAGATTCAAAAATTGAATTTACCTTGAATAACAAGAATTCAGTACATGGAAATGACATACAATGAGTCTCAAACTCCATTGTTTCCTCCTTCTTGTGCATGTGAATCTCAACATAACACCAACTGTTACGTAAAAGTCGGGATCATTAATATGCACGCCCCCAATTTTTGCATATGCCAGCCCATGTTCAATGCATTACACAAGGGCAGCCAGTATTAACGTCTGGATCTGTGCACAGCTGAATCATCAGACTAGGTAAGCAAGCAAGAACAATAGCGAAAAATGGCAGATGGAGCAATAATAACTGACATGATCCATGTTAGCCATGGAGCACAGCCTCAAACTCATTCATAAACAAATGTAAATGTCCAAATAAATACTATACTCACAGGAATCGATGTATGCATGATGAACACTTTGTAAAGATCCATTTTGAGGGTTATATTAGCTGTGTGAACTTTGTTTATGGTGTTTAAGGCAAGCGCATGCTCTTGGGGCGTGGAGCACGAGATTTAAAGGGGCTGTGTACCCTGGATTAATGCATTTATGATAGGCAGTTAAAAAAAATTATAAAAAAACAAAACTATGGGGTATTTTGAGCTGAAACTTCATAGACATCTTATATTACATCTTTTGAAAACATGTTCTTCGGCACCTTTAAATACATATTGCCCACCGTGCTCTGTTTTCCTAAAGCCACCGGGTGGTGGTGGCATTGTTGTGAGGGCCCTTACATCGCTGCTTGCAGCTTTAATCTGTTATGTTCTGTTGTGGTTTAGATTCATTGTGTTCTAGTCCTGTTTTCCCTGTTCCTGTTTGCCTGAGTGACCTAGTTTTCTAGTGTGTGTCAGCTTGTTCCCTTGATTAATGATTCCGTTCACCTGTCGTTCAATTAATTAACTCATTAACTCTTTGTCCAGTCTCGTCTTTTTGAAAGTGGATGTGTTTCCCCCATGACTCTACTCTGTATTCTGTGGATTATCAAATTAAAGACTGTTCTCTTGAACTATGCATCTTTGTGGACTTACTATATACAACCATTCTATGACAGAAGATCGGACTTAAAACAGTAGTTATTTTATGCAGCATTTACTTTTCTTTATGGCATATAACAAAAGTCCTGCAACCATCATGCAGGGGGAAAAAAAAAAAATCACAGGGAGAAGACAGAATCACAGAGAAGACCCCCTGCAGACCCTCTGTGTCAAGGTCAATAAGCCTCTTAAAATATCAAATAATTCTGACCTTTTTATGATGAGAGTTTAGTTCAGGTTGAAAAATGTAGTGTAAAATGTCAAACATGGCATGCATCTTGAACTAGATTTTTTAAATAATTTGTCCTTTATTGTGAGCACTTAATATTTAGATACTCCCACTACCCTGTTGAAAAAAACAGCATATGCTGGTTAGTTATGTTTTAAAGGTGCAATGTGTAAAATTTGGAAGGATCTACTGACAAAAATGCAATATAATATACATAACTATGTTTTCAGTGATGCATAAAGAGCTTACATAATGAACCGTTATGTTTTTATTACCTTAGAATGAGCCATTTCTATCTCAAACTGCAGGTCCCCCCTCCATGTCAAGTCGTCATTATGCGCCGGCATGTTTCAACAGCAGCCCTAAACGCACATACACTCTACAGAGCGTTTAGTCACTATGTTGTTGTTGTTCTAAATCGGTGGTTCCCAAACTTTTTAGCTTGGAGTACCCCCTGAAGGGATTACCATCCTTCTGCGTACCCCCTCTCTTCCACTTCGACTGCAGACACACCTTTACCATTAAGGGACAATATTTGCCCCCTAAATTGACTTTCCAGTGCATTTTTTTACCTTTATGAATAACTTTATAAAATAAATAATGTTTTAAATACAAAATGTTCAATAGAGAAATATGCAATGATGGTAAAACTAAGTAAACTTTTAAATATTAAACTACAACCGCCAGTAGGTGGCAGCAGGTCACTGTTTTTATGAGTGAGTCATCGAGTCATTCATTCAGTAACGAAGCAAGTGGCTGTGAATGAATCATTGAATGTAGTGCTGCTGTGGTTTTCGTCAGAACTATTATTTAATTGCAAAAAAGATTAATCTGACAGTACTGCGTTTAAAATGTACATTTTATTTTTTGACCTGTTTAATAATGTCAGTCGAGGATATTTGGCAACAATTGCATTTTATCATCATTAAATACAAGAACTCACACAAGGTATGTTTTTGCATCGGAGAAAGTTTGAGTCTTAAATCGAAATTAATCCATTATCTGTGTCTATTTGTTCCTCATGCAAGTAAGTGCTAAATCCCCACTTTTACAAAGGTGCATTGTCGAGAATGACAGTAAATCAGCAGATTCTGCACGCAATCTGTGTCCATTCATTTTTGAAGTTGATTAAATGTACTGGATTTACGACAGTTAGAAATAACTGAACATGTATTTGGCAGTTAGAAATACATGCTCGATTTTAATATTATTTTAAGTTAGAATTAAATGTACTACTCAGCATTTGTTCGCGTACCCCCTTTTGTCACCTCACGCGTACCCCAGTTTGGGAACCACTGTTCTAAATCGTTTGTGTTTTTAGAGGGAGCTTGCATTGCCACTATGTTGAATACGCATGAAGTAGTATTAGTAATAGTCACCGTCTGGTTCATTAGAAGCAGAGACCGTTCTCTTTTTTTTTTAAGTAAGAAGAAACCTCATTTCTTCACACAGGCTACTCTCTGGTGTCTCAGACGATGACATCTTTGCCTTCTGTTGGCCAGACAGTCACCGTGGCTTCTCCGAAAGAGAAGGGTGCGAGGGGTATGCGCCATTAGTTGCAGTTCGCAACCTCACTGCTAAAATTGATACATTGCACTTTTAAAGCATGGCAGCTGGTTTACACTGGTCCTAAGCAACTAGCTCCAGCTCAGGACCAGCTTAAACCAGCTCATAAGGACCAGCATGAACCAGCTGCCATGCTTCAAAACATACCTAACAAGCATATGCTAGTTTTCTTTGGCCATAAAACGAATGCAAGATGCTGAGATGCTACAATTCAAAGGAAGCTGGGCAAACTTTCACACAAAATGTGCAAAATTATTAACATCTTTTGTGTCTCAGAAAATATGAGTGGTAATGTACTGTGTTTTGTGCAGTTTTACAGGTGTTTCCTCATCCTGTTTCATTGTAAACACAGCTCTCTAGAGAATGGACAGTCCTCCATGCCTTCAAGAACTACTGGCATACAGCTCAACCGAAGGGCTTATAGCAACACAGTTGCTGGCAACGAACCTACTTCCATTGGTCTCCAGTGCAATGAGTGCAGCACCCCTGTCTCGGGCTGAACCAACCAACACACACACACACACACACACACACACATGTTTGTTTTTGTGAATTGTGGGGACTTTCCATAGACTTCAATGCATTTTACACTGAACAAACTGTACATTCTATCCCCCTACCCTGCCCCTACCCCTAAACCTAACCCTCACAGGAAACTGTGCAAACTTTTACTTTTTCACAAAAACTCATTCTATATGATTTATAAACCCATTTACATTGTGGGGACCGCTGGCTGGTCCCCACGATGTAGGTGAACTCAGGTTTATATTACATCATGGGGACATTTGGTCCCCACAATGTAATATAAACAAAAGCACACACACACACACACACACACACACACACACACACACACACACACACACACACACACACACACACACACACACACACACACACACACACACACACATACACACACACAAAAATCTCTATGTTCCAGCTCCACACTACCCCAGTCTAAGCCTGGCATACATAGTCTCCCAAATGATGACAAAATCGTCTGTGTAGTGTTGTTGAGTGCCTACCAATCAAAAGCTGAAAATCAGAACTGTAGCAAAGTGATCTCTATCGTCGTCTTTGTGATGACCTAACACACCATTTTCAATTGGTATTTGTATGTGACTTGTCAATATAAATGTTACAAAGAGCGAGAAATGTGCAACCAGCTACTGGTGACTTGTTAAATTGGATGTTTAGATTCTGCATTACTTCTAAATGTGCTTGCCTCCATTTTGTCTGTATGTTCCCATCCCAACCCATTTAAGGCCAGGTCTGAATTAGATGTTGAATAAAGCTGTGAATGTAAAGGGAAAACCCTCAAAACTGGTAAAATCCCCCACCCATGACTTCTTTGTGTTCTGTTTGTACCCTAATCTCACCGTTAGCTGCTGGAGATCAAGGATCATGACATGTGGATCATTAGTCACATCATTGCTTGAGATTCGTCCAGTGATCCAAAACAGTATCTCCAAACTTGGTCATTAGTGGTGGTGTTGAAGGAATAGTTTAATAGAAGGAAAATCCTTCTTTCCAAACTTGATGATTCTTTTTTCTTCTGCTGAGCACAGATAATTTAATGAATATCAGGTTGGGTGAATTCAGTACAATGGCAACCATGCGGCTCGCTGATCATTTCCGACCATTTTTGGTGAAAAACTCCCCAATATTAAAGCAGCTTTAACCTGTCACGGGCCCACCGGTGGGCCCACAGCCATTACATATTTAAAACAGTAATATTCTATACTAAACCTAAACTAATCTTGACAAACTATGTATCATTCGAAAGCTTAGAATCTCTAGTTTTCATATTTGGTGACATTACACAGGAGCAGTAATTTATCAATTTTTCAACAAGCATATTTTCATACTCATAAGGCACATTCAGACCTTTATTTTGAAATAGCGATGAACATGAAAAACCATTAAAGATTGGTTGAAACATGTTTGTTTTCATGCCAAGAGTTCAAAAGATAACATCCATTCAATTTTTTGAGAAAAAATGGTCTGAAAATGTTTTTAATAGAAAAAAATATATACATTTATGATTGTGGCGGCGATCTATAACCCAAATACATGTTGTTTTTATGTCATTAGAGGCTAAATTCATATCAAATTCGGCCAAACTTCCCATACTACTTCTATATAGGATGTCTACTTCATAAATTGTATGAAAATAATGGAAATATATGGTTCAGATCACTCAAACCATATATGGACATGGAGGCGCCTTTATATGGTCAGTAATGGAGCTTGGATGTCATTTAGTGTGGTACTGCGCCCAAACAAAATCTTACTGAAAGCTCATTTTTTGAGATATTAACCTGAAATTTGAAACCCAACTTGTTCAGAATTTTGGCTTTGATTTCCTTGCAGTTAGTAAAACTGGTTTTGAAAAATATATATTTTATATAAAATATAAAATATTATATTTTTACATTTTACATTTTCATAAACTTCTGTTTCACTTACATAAGTTAGTCTACAATAATCTGACAAATTTCATCTTTAAAACAAGACCAGCCTTATGTCTATACTCCAAAGTATTCTTGAATTACAACCATTTAAGTTTGGATAGTGCATTTTCTTGTCTAAAAACAAAAGTGGGGGTGACAGTTAACAGGTTAAGTGGCATCAAAGGACTTCTAAATTTTAAGGACCTTTTGGAAGGCAGCTTTCATTTTGTGTCCTTCATTAAGCTTGTTTTAAAGGATGTTTTCAAGTATATCCTGCATATCCTACCGTCACCCATAATCCGTTACACAAAAAGGAGTTGTCACTGAGCTTGTCTAATGTAAAAAAAAAAAAAAAAAGATTGGAGATAAAAGCATTATTTACTTTTGTTTTGTTGTAAATTAATCACATAATGCTACATTTTGTTCCCAGATGAAGAAAGAAATTCTGGAACATGGTTTTGGAGTTAATGATGACAATATTCCTTTACGTCAAAGCTGTAATCGTAAACGTAAAGGTACGATCCAACATTGTGCACTCAAAACAATGAAAGAGGAGAAAAAGATAATTTTTCAACATTAGGACCAGCAAATATTGGATTGTGCCTTTGATAGCACTAATGATGTTTGATGGGTGTAGGAATAATGATCGTCTGTTTGAGAGCCATCAACTTGTATTAACAGCACCGATTTACACAGATCTTGATTATATGTCAATCATACAAGAAAATAAACCAACTACCCACAATTATACTCACTGTCACATTTGTTCATTTGCTTGTGTGCCTCTCTTAGATTTTTACTTTGAAGCCAAACCTCCATTCATTCATTAAGATTCAGCAATGCACTTGCAAAGGAGACAACAACAAAGTGTGTTTCCATGAACATTCAGGGTTTTTTTGCTGCCACAAGCACTGTTTCTGCCAGTACAGCCTTCGGCAAGGTAAGTATCCTCTAGAAATGTTATGGAGAGTTTACTTATTCCACTCTGATTGAAATAATCCCTTCATGCACCCGAAATGGCATCTATCAAAGTGATATTACTTAGTAACACATTTCAGTATTTGCACCCACACACACATTCACACATACTGCACTCTTCAGTCATAAATGAATTCAAGAGGAACAGTGAATACAAACAGACATAATTATCATTTGTAAGTCAGCAGATACTCTGGAGAAGTAGGCAGAGAAATATTTGATCTTGCTTAAATTAGGGTCGGATGTGTGCGTCAACTGCACAGCATGGCAAATCTCTCAAAAATTACTGTCACAACATGTGGCATAACAATTTTCTTGAGTGCAAGGATCAAAAAGAGGATAGATTGTGTCTTTATATGAATATGTAAATGATGAAAATACTCACCTATAAATCCCGAGGAAGGAGGGTTCGGTTGAATGTTCTCCCGTGTGTTGCTTTGTACAATATCCCAAAGTTTCCAGATAAAAGAAGGATGCAGGATATAAAAGGGCTGCTCAGGGAATTTCTTCCTGTGAGTTATGTATGGAGTAAAAAGGTCATAATCGGGATGCTGGTACCACTGTGAACATTGGGAAAACAGGAAAACATTATGTTAAAAATAAAGTCCTAACACTTAGTTGCATGGTTTGATAAAAGGTCAATGACATGATGCTCATATGCAGCTCCATACGTAACAAACTGATGCACTGTGTATTCTGACACCTGTCTATCAGAACTAGCATTACCTTCTTGAGCAATTTGAGCTACAAGAGCTCGTCTGTTGGATCGGACGACACGGGGCCAGCCATCGATGAGCCTCGGCCGCCCATGACCCTGTCTCCGGTTCCGCTGTTCCTTCCTTGGAGCACTTTTGATAGATACTGACCACTGCAGACCGGGAACACCCCACAAGAGCTGCAGTTTTGGAGATGCTCTGACCCAGTCTCTAGCCATCGCAATCTGGCCCTTGTCAAACTCACTCAAATCCTTACGCTTGCCCATTTTTCCTGCTTCCTGCTTCTACAAAATGTTCACTTGCTGCCTAATATATCCCACTCACTAACAGGTGCTGTGATGAAGAGATAATCAGAGTTATTCACTTCACCTGTCAAAACGATCCCCATTCACACGGATCCGTGATGACGACTAGGGCTGCACGATTAATCGCATGCTATTCTCACGCGCATTTCGTCAGTAAAGCCAGTTCCCTGATTACCGCTAAATCGCCATCACCTGCTTTCAAATGAAGCTGCATTTAATAGACAGAGCCATAGATCACTGAAAAGCCACGCAATATCGCGTTCATATCGCAGATGAATCGCCTGCGATAATGGACGCGATATTGCGTGGCTTGTCCGTGAACTACGGCTCTGTCTATTAAAAGGCGCTCCGTTTAAAAACAGGTGATGGCGATTTAGCGGTAATCAGGGAACCGGCTTTACTGACGAAATGCGCGTGAGAATAGCATGCGATTAATCGTGCAGCCCTAATGACGACTAAAAACGCTGTATTATGCTGCCAGGCCACTAGTTGACACTTTGATATGAAGAAAAGTAAAGAAAAACTATGCACCTATAGACTGAACGTGTAATATGCATACGCATTACGTCTCCGTTTTCACAAAGTTTTTGTAGTTTGCACGGAGATAAAAATAGTACTGTTTTCAAAAACTTGCACTTTGAAACTCAGTTGTTGTCATGTAAACGAACAGCCAAAACACCTAAAAAGTGTTTATTTTTTGTTGAAAATTGTGTTGTGTAAAAAATGCTGTTCTTACTTTAGAGTTTTTGTCTTGTTTCTAGTCAAAATATCTTAAAGTTCTTAAATCAAGAAGCAATTAAGAGAGTTTTTCCTTAAAACAAGCAAAATAATCTTATATCAAACCAAAAAAACTATATAATCTTGTTTTCAACTTGGACTAAGATTATTTTACTTACCCCACTGGCAGATTATTTTGCTTGTTTTAAGGAAAAACTCTCTTAATTTTGACTTATTTTTCCTAAAAACAAGAAAATAATTTTTACTTGTCAAGAAAATGCTTCTTGATCTATGCATTTTTAGATATTTGGACTGGAAACAAGACAAAAATTCTAAGTAAGAACAGCATTTTTTGCAGTGTAAGGAGACGGGAACTAAACTGAAGGAAACACAGGAAAAAACAATGAAACTAAATGTGTAAAATATTAATTACAGGTCTGCAAAAGATTTTACTATCATACAGTCCCAAGTCAAAGGACCTTTTTATTCCTACTCTGTTTGGTCGTCTTGTTTGTATGCCTCTCAAATTTGCTACTCTAGCGAAAATATCAGGCATTCTTCTTACGTCCACCACTTTTTGATTTCATTCTCAGTCAGTGAAGCACAACCACAGATCTAATCATTATAAATGATTCTTCTGCTGGCCATTAGGCTGATAATGTCAACTCTATGCCTTCAAAGTCACCCTGCTCCTGCCTTACCATATATGTATTTCAAGAAAGAAAACTACACAAAAAAGTTAAACAGGGCTGGATAGCATAAAGTTTCTGACAGGTTCTCTATGATATGATTTTCATACCTTTTTCAGGTCAATGTTATAAGGAGCAGGATCCCAGGCTACCAAGGTAATGTTCTTATAGAGCAAACTGCTGCTGAATCTGTGTTTGGGGTTTGCTAGAATCTGATAAAACAACAAAAAAAAAAAGACATCTCTATTTAGTCCGTGCACACAGGGAGACAGGGAATGAGTCAGAGGGTGAAGGTTTGTGTCTGTGACGACCTGAGAGTTCATGATTCGAATGGTTGTCTTGCTGCCCACGTCTCTTTTATAGCCCTTGGAGGGTGCAGCATTGAAACGCAGCACAGCATCATGGGAATCTAGAATGGCAAAAACAACAGTCAATCAAAAGTGCCAGTTAAATTTTGAAGGCAGAACACATGTTGACCTTTTGTGACAATATAGGGTAGATGGAGTAAATTGTCACAGTGGAACCTGTCATTATACAGCACTAAATGCCTTTTCAGCTACTGTGAATTTAAAGAGTATAATTATTAATAATGTCAGTTCCTTGTTTTGATCAACACATACTTTAATTAAAGGTGCAGTAAGCGATTTCTGAGAAATGCTATTGAAAGTGGATCGGACTGAACGCCACAACACATTTGTAGCCAATCAGCAGTAGGGGGCGTGTCCATTCATGATGGGGAGGAGAGAGTGAACCAATCAGCAGTAGGGGGCATGTCCACCGATTATGGGGGAGGAGAGAGAGTGAGCGAGAGGGAGATTAGAAGACAGAGGCCGTTTCTCAAAACCAAGTTCGCAAACTTCGGACTCGTGTCCTTGATAGTTAGGACTTGGCAAGTTAGACTCAGGAGAACGAACTCCCATGGACAGGAGAACACAAGTCTGGTGAATCTGCAGATGGAACAGCAGCGTTCTTGATAACGTCACTCAGCTCGCTCTGGCTTCTCCAGTTATCTCTTTATGTATATTTTAGCCAACAATAAAACAAAATTTGTTATAAAACAGCACTCTAACTCTTTTCGTTTTATTTAAAAACAAACAAAAACATATTAATAGCCTCAAGCAACGAGTGACTGATTATCTGCAATGTGCATATATTTATAACAAAACGAAATATTAAACAACCCTGCCTCTTTTCGTATATATTTCAAAAATATTAAATGTAATACTATTTGTGCATACTCTGATTAACTTCACTGTAAAAAAAAATGAAATTTTGTTTTATGTCAGTTTTAATGATAGCCATTATAAAAGGTAAGAATATACAATAAGAAATAAAGCAAACAATTCAGTCAAGCGTACAAAATCAGCGCTTTAGTAGGATACAAAAGTTAAATAGCCATTTATAAAGTTATGAAACGTCATGTTGCCCTCAGACAAAACTGAGTCAGCGGCAAACGTCAGAAGGATTAGCCGAGGTAAGGCTGCTCTCGGCTGGGCACATGAGCGCTGAGCGTCCGGTGATCGCCTGGATCTCACAACTCCGACAACATCAGATCAAATTGTCAGAATCTTTATCAATAAACCACAAATTTGAGCTTTAAACCAGCACATTTTTGCCTGAAAAACTCTTAAAACTACATATCATGACATAAAAACAGTAATATGTTTAAATTATGCGGGGTTTCTCCTTTACTATTGACACTTGCTGGTTAGTGCGAGATGCATTCTGGGATACCTGGCTGTCTCAAGTCTGCACAAGTCACCTCTCGATGCATCCTCGATAAAAGGGGCGGATCAAGAACACATTCGGGGATTTGAACCGATTTGAACTGAACTTGGCTAGATGTGTACTTTTGGACAGCGACTGATGACGTTTCACAAGTCCACAAGAACACAAGTACAGATAAGTACGCATATTGAGAAACGGCCAGACTGTAGAAAGAGAGATGGCTGAGAGACATTACAAAAAAGTAAAGCTCAGAGGAATATCACTGAAAAAAAAAAAGAGTTATGATTAGGCAAGAGCTTTAGTAATATGTGACCCGTCACGGAAACCAGGGACACAAGTCGGCAGCACAGCATTCGTGCAAAATGAGAAAGAAGCATTGGTGATTTTAGTTTTTTTGCAGAATCTGTTAGTTGAGATCATGAAGAAGCCTCTCTGTGTTTGAGATAGCAGTATTGGTATATTTAAAAGCATACATTTTAAGTTTTTCTGAGATTCTATCTCGCAGTAGGGGCGTGTTATTGTCTGTTTGTATTTCCTTACTGGAATCGGATACGCCGGCTTTTGTTTCTTTTGTTATTGCCCCCGCCCTCCAAGGGAAGCGTGGCTACTTAGTATGCAGCACCGGCTCTGCTGGATTCTTTAGCTGTGGAAAAAAGTGGCGAATTATTGGACATTTAGAGGCAAAAATACGGTAACATCCACGAAGAAGACCCCGGCAAAGAGAAAGTGTGCCCGAACAACTTATTTCATTGGAGGCAACGAGATCTGCAAGAATACTTTTCTGTTTCTTATGGGGTGAGTTTCCATAAACATCAAAGTTTGTCATTTTGTGTTCATTCTAATAACACGCACACATTTTCTCGTGTGTCTTTTGTTATTAGCTAGCTCAGGACTGTCGTTTTAATTTAATTACTATAACCTGCTTTTAGATGGTAATGTTAGCATCTGCTATTAATTTGAATTACGCTTCAATTGCTTGAATTGACTGGTGTGAATGACTTAGCCCACGTAAACCTGCCTGTTAGCATTCTTGAATTGAATGCGATGCTAATCATTTTAGCCCATGGTGGAGGAAGTGCTACTTAATATTTTTAACAAGGATTTACTAATGTAATAGTAAATGTATCAGATTAAATTCCTACTTAAGTAAAAGTATAAAGTATCCGTAGCCGTAAAATGTGCGTTATTAAGTCAAAAGTAAAAGTATGAAGAGTTTAATTAATGTTTTACAGGATTTTTTTAATCTTTTGACTCAAACCAGGTCTAACCACTAACTGAGGTCTAAACCAGGAAAGATAAATTAAAAGATAAATTACTGACATTTACAATGCACATTATCCTTTATTAAAAGTTTTCCAGGGCTGGAGAGACAATAGCTGGAAGGCCTGAAAATAGACGCTCCATACGTGAGTAACATTTGTTTTGCTATGTTTCACAGAACCAAGATATGCTGTTGTTGTGATGTTAGCTCTAGTATCAGGACAGTTTTGAGTGCCATTGTTTGTCTGGAGCTGCTGGAGACTAACAACCAACTCTTGCTTGTATGTACTCGAAACAATCTTGGGTCTATTTTTTTTTTTTCCGAGTTATTTTCTCAGTGTAGTTTTTGTTTTACCCATATCCTGGGTCAGGTTTAACCCAGGGGTTGAGTTATTTATCGCGAGCTTTTAGCTTCCTCTTCAGGAGAGAGCAGTGCAGCTCCGTCAAATTGGTGCATGTCTTCTGTAAAATACAGGTTATTTTATCTAAAAATTAATTATTGTTCGGTATATTGTTTAATTTTATGCAAAGCAACATACAGGGCCGCGATGTGAGTCCTAAACGAGTGTCGCATCAGTCTTTTCACATGAAGGATACGGCTGAATTTTATTAAAAAAGATACAGAATATAAGCACATAGGATTTTAAAATATGTTCTCAGAATTGTAAAATGATTATTTATGGACAGGTTATGGATTCAGTCACATAATATGAGTGAAACGCAGGCGGCGGTCTGAAGTTATCAGTTCCCCCGCCGAACACAAGTCATCTCCGGCACAAGATCTGGCATAGAAAAAGGTCAACAATTGGTCAATTACACTTGAATTACTTATAAATGTTTAATTTTTACTTCTAATATTTAATAATCAAGGCTAAATGTAGGCAATATGTATTAAAAACAATGCTATACTATAAAATATGATTGGAAATAAAGGAATTATTATGCAAACCAGTGGTTGTGTGGAGTATTTAAAACGTTTAAAGGATTTAATTTAATCTGTAAACATTAATTCATGTATGAACTATACGATAAGCTGGGTTAATGCTGGGTAAAATCAACAACCCAATTTGCTGGGTAAAAAAAAACCCAACATGTGTTCTGTCCTATATTTACCCAGCCCTTGGGTTGTTTTTAACCCAGTGTTTTTTAGAGTGTATGTTTGTTTTTTGTTCTTCCTTGTCATTTGTTCATCATCTTCAATTTATTTTTCACAAAGCATTATTTTGCTTTGCTTAAGCTTTGATAAAGCTTGCACTGTGTTTGTGCATTTTGGGGGCGGAGCATTAAAGGGAGGGGTGTGTTTGTACATGTTTTGTGTATTTTGTGCGTTATTTTGCATAATAAACTAAAACTTGCCCTGACCTGATCTGACCTTGCCAGTTTAATTCTTAATTTAATTCTAATTCTTAATTCTTCTTGAGGTTTTTAGTATTTGAAATCAACATACTCTGCTATTGGACATCTGACACAAAACCACAGTTATTGAGATCATGTGTGATTTGAAAATTATTGTTAAAAAAAAAAAAAAAAAAAAAAAAACACTTGTATTCATTAATTGAATCAGACTGCACAGTGTGATGGCCAATTTATTATCATAAGAAATTGCTCCCTCTAGTGTTGTAAGGCAAATCCTATCATATTAATGTGCAGGAGCCTGATGTACAGGTATATAGGATTTTTATTCTGCTATGTCTCTAGTAAACTAAGTAATTCCTTATTCATTGACCTGAATAATCAAAACAACTATCTACTATGCATTATCTTCTTCCATCAATATCTTTCACATGCAAGACATTCAATCGCCACTAGAAGGCAGCAAAATACAATTCACTAACATCTAGCAAAAGAAACCATTTTATGTAGACTCACAAACTTTCACTTTATTGGTAATGTAAGCAAAACTAATTTTACAATCAAATAAACCACTCGAATTGAATTAGTAAATATAAAATGTTTTGAGTTTACAACACAAACTCCTGCTGTAAGTTTCTAGGAAAGTCTAGACCTAAAACATAAGTTCCAATGTCCAGTTTCCAAACCAGTTTAATGGAAAGTCCAATAAGACAAAAACATGTAAGGACAACGTGATAGCAGTGCTCTCGTTCTTTCTGACAATGAAGCAGGGCAATGCTATTCAGGGGCTTCTAGAGAACAGGGAGCACTGCTCTAATGCTTATCTGCCATTGGCTGTCAGCCGCTGCAGTATTCATGTTCCAACACATTCAACAATTAGACCTTGTGCATCAATGTCTCTATTCAACAGCAGACCAAATCAAGGACTAACACGGAGAAAAAAGAAAAGAAACAAGAGAGAGAGACGATGAATTGAGTGGAAGAAATTGAATGAGGGAGTGAAAGTAGAAGCAAGAGAGAGAGAGCAACTATCAAAACAAGACAAGAAAGTGGCTATCTGGCTAATAAAAAGTCTGAGACCCTAACTAACCTTTGTGTGTAATGAGTGTCACAGTTGTCTGAACTCTTTTATCTTTCATGGACTTTCAGTTTGTTTTCATTAGTCATGCATCTCTTTGTCTTTGCTTCCCGCCACTCATCAGTTCCGCTGGACACTAATCTTGTATGTCATTCAATTCATTATCTCTGTGTATTTAGTTCCTCTGTTTTCAGTGTTTGGTTGTCAGTTGATGCTCATGCACATGTAGTGATTGCGTTACGTTTATGCTCCCGTGTGCGCTGTTACTCCTGCCTGCCTTCTTGTTAATAAAACAATGTTTATATTTGATAATCCCAGCCATCTTCAGTCTTTAATGAATCTTTGCTGAAAAAACTTACCCAAAACTTTTGAATAGTAGAGTATTGCCACAAAAATCTTAAGCAGTAAAAGCTGTTTTCTACGGAAGAGGATTAGGGCAATAATAAAAAAATAAAACCATCTCGAGATTAAAGTCGTTAAATTTCGAGAAAAAAGTCGAGATAAAATGTTGAAAATAAAGTCATTAAATTATGAGAATAAAGTCATTAAATTACGAGAAAAAAGTTGTTAAATTATGAGAACAAATTCGTAATTTAACGACTTTTTTTCTCATAATTTAATGACTTTATTCTCAACATTTTATCTGGACTTTTTTCTTGAAATTTAACGACATTTTTCTCATAATGTAACGAATTTGTTATCGTAATTTAACGACTTTTTTTCAATTTAATGACATTATTCTCAGCATTTTATCTTGACTTTTTTCTCGAAATTTAACAACATTTTTCTCATAATTTAACGAATTTGTTCTCGTAATTTAATGACTATTCTCAACATTTTATCTCGACTTTTTTATTGAAATTTAACGATTTTTTTCTCGAAATTTAACAAGTTTTTTCTCTTCATTTAACGAGTTTATTCTCAGCATTTTATCTCGACTTTTTTCTTGAAATTTAACAATTTTTTCTCGTAATTTAACGAGTTTATTCTCAGCATTTTATCTCGACTTTTTTCTTGAAATTTAAAAATTTTTTCTCGTAATTTAACGAGTTTATTCTCAGCATTTTATCTCGACTTTTTTCTCAAAATTTAACGACATTTTTCTCATAATTTAACAAATTTGTTCTCGTAATTTAACGATTTTTTTCTCGTAATTTAATTACTTTATTCTCAGCATTTTATCTCAACTTTTTTCTTGAAATTTAACAAGTTTTTCTCGTAATTTAACGAGTTTGTTCTCAGCATTTTATCTCGACTTTTTTCTCAAAATTTAACGACATTTTTCTCATAATTTAACAAATTTGTTCTCGTAATTTAACGATTTTTTTCTCGTAATTTAATTACTTTATTCTCAGCATTTTATCTCAACTTTTTTCTTGAAATTTAACAAGTTTTTCTCGTAATTTAACGAGTTTGTTCTCAGCATTTTATCTCGACTTTTTTCTCAAAATTTAACGACATTTTTCTCATAATTTAACAAATTTGTTCTCGTAATTTAACGATTTTTTTCTCGTAATTTAATTACTTTATTCTCAGCATTTTATCTCAACTTTTTTCTTGAAATTTAACAAGTTTTTCTCGTAATTTAACGAGTTTATTCTCAGCACTTTATCTCGACTTTTTTCTCAAAATTTAACGTCATTTTTCTCATAATTTAACAAATTTGTTCTCGTAATTTTACGATTTTTTTCTCGTAATTTAATTACTTTATTCTCAGCATTTTATCTCAACTTTTTTCTTGAAATTTAACAAGTTTTTCTCGTAATTTAACGAGTTTATTCTCAGCATTTTATCTCGACTTTTTTCTCAAAATTTAACGACATTTTTCTCATAATTTAACAAATTTGTTCTCGTAATTTAACGATTTTTTTCTCGTAATTTTATGACTTTATTCTCAACATTTTATCTCGACTTTTATCTCAAAATTGAATGAGTTTTTTTCTCGTAATTTAACAAGTTTATTCTCAGCATTTTATCTCGACTTTTTTCTCGAAATTTAACAACTTTAATCTCGAGATGGTTTTATTTTTTTATTATTGCTTGGCCCTAATCCTCTTCTGTAGTTTTCAACAATAATAATAAGAAATGATTTTTAAGCACCAAATCAGCATATGAGATTGATTTCTGAAGGATCATGTGACACTGACACTGGAGTAATGACTGGTGAAAATTTCACCAGTACATTTATAAAGGTCCCATGGCATGAAAATTTCACTTTATGAGGTTTTTAAACCTTAATATGAGTTCCCCTAGCCTACATATGGTCCCCCAGTGGCTAGAAAAGGCGACGGGTGTAAACCGAGCCCTGGGTATTATGCTTCGTCTTTGAGAAAATGAAAGCTCAGACGACCCAATCTGGAATCTTCCCCATATGTCGTCATAAGGGGAAAGGTTACCTCCCCTTTCTCTGCTTTGCCCACCCATGAGAAATGAGCTAATACAGTAAGATTCGAGCACAGTATTTTTTTTTCACCGAGAGACATCATGCCTTGTAAACGAGCGAAGCATGGCAGTTGCTCAGTGTTTGGATGTACAAATGAACACCTTAGTATTTTTTTAGTTCCTTCATCCGAGCCTATGAAGAAACAGTGAGTTTAATTTCAGTGAGTTAAACCACGCCGCCTAGCTCGACGTGATCATGTTAGCAGGCAAAGAAGATACTATCTAAATTCTAAATTAATAAATTAATATTCTAATGATATAACTTATCTTTATTAGTTAATAAAGATAAGTTATATCATTATAAAGTTATAAAGGTTTACGATATGCTATTTTTTACGATATGCTCCAGCACCAGTAACTTTATTGAAATTTGTGTCAGGTTTGCACATGATAATACGAAAAATGAAACGGGACTTCATACCTTTCAAATGAAATAATGATCGCGAATTAAATCCAATCCATTGCACTTGGGTAAAATGTCTATGAGTGTCCGTTGAAAAAAAACAAAAAAAATATATTTTTGTCCACAAAAGCGTTAAATCCATGAAATATTAATATATTATCCATTGTTTGCATCACATTTCTTCTGAATGATCTGCTCTCCATCATCGTTCTTCAAGAAATTATGCAACCTGGGCAGCGTTTATGTTGTAAAACTGTATGATCATATATCTCACAAAAAAATGAGCCCGGAGTTTGTGGTGTCTTGAGAGACATATTCTCCAGCCATAGTCATAGTAAATCTTACGAACAAAACTTTTAGCCAATGCCACGACGATCCTTTCCTTCCGCATGTGTGCACATCTAACATTACACAGGCGCACATCTGTCTCGACCATTAACGCAGCAAACCTTATTATTTTATAATTGTATAAAATAATCCCGAAAAAAGCACAAACACGGCAGAGATGCCAAATTCAGCGGCTGGAATTAGCTGAGGTCACTCAAGTGACCACGCCTTTAATTATGCAGAACTTTAAGGCTTAATATAATTTAAACGGATGAGTAATAAAAAATTCACCCCCCTCAGAGTTGTCATGAAGGGCAACATTAGCAGTATAGACCAAAACCACAATTTGTACCAGACCGTACACATGTTTTTTTCTGCTGTAAAACTGGCCAATTTAACATGGGACTCAACGAGATTCTGCTCTCTTTTGGAGCCTGTCCCTAGCGGCCAGTCGATGAATTGCAGTTTAAGTCACTTCCGTATTGGCCTCAAGAGGGGAGGTTGCCGCTTGTTGAATACACACACTGTAACACAAGTGTTGTACATTTCTTTGTTGTTCGGATAACCGTTCTGCTGTTGGTGTTATGGCGCATGCGATATCCACATTTCCAGATTGCAGAGCTTGATGTAATTGTAATAAGAAAGATTGTAAAAACTTTTAAGATTTATGAAATATAAAATATGTAAACAGATAAATGATGTTGTTGGCATGGTAGCACATTTTCCACAACGGCACCTATCAAAAAAGGTATTTGTAATAATGGCAGAGGTCTGACTAATTTAGTTGCGCTGGTTAGTGTCTAATATATATATATATATATATATATATATATATATATATATATATATATATATATATATATATATATATATATATATATATATACGACAGCATATCAGAGTAACATGAGCCAACAATGTAGGCTAGCATTAGCTACATGATAATAACTGTAACAGCATACGTAAACCAACTAAAGTACCGTATCCAGACACAATGTTTTAAGCGAATCATTCGGAGATGTCCTGCTGTAGCTGCTGAGTTGCAACTTCTTCATCAGGTGCTTCTTCATCAGGATCAGATTCTGGGTCAAACTGAAACGCTTGAACGACTGCGTGTCTACAAGCCATTGCGATACATCCACAGTCAACATTGGCACATGGTACCGTAGCCGCAAGCTGGTTAAGGCCACACCCACCTCCACCTTGCCCCGCCTCTCTCCTCCTCATTAGCATTTAAAGCTACAGACACAGATATGGCACGTCCTGAGGAAAGCTCATTGTGGGACTGGCTCATACTGGCTGATATTTTGCACCAAGGCTGAATTTCGGGAAAGAGACTTCAGTTACGGTACTAGGGACCACTTTGGCCTATATAAAAGCATCCAAAAAGTATGTCATGGGACCTTTATATGAGTGAGCGTTAAAGATTTTCAAACCTATGACAGGTTGTGTGTAGCCATATATGCATATTATTCCTGCCCAACTCACCAATTTCAAGCCCCAGTGATGAGTTAAGAATCGCCCCTGCTGAAGTCA
The DNA here is from genome assembly GCF_024489055.1 of Chanodichthys erythropterus. Classification (NCBI taxonomy): domain Eukaryota; kingdom Metazoa; phylum Chordata; class Actinopteri; order Cypriniformes; family Xenocyprididae; genus Chanodichthys; species Chanodichthys erythropterus. The sequence continues at coordinate 2,550,913 of NC_090241.1, read as the reverse complement.
CCACGGCACATGTCCTGTAAGCCCGCTGCAGTCGAGGAGGAACCAGCTGTTGAAAACCTAGGCGAGCGAAGGGCTGTTCAGTGCCATCCAGAGTCCTGAGCTGAGCTTGCTCTTTCATCTGACACAGTATCTCCTCCCTACCCTTGTTTGCTTTACGTTGGCCTCTGTAGTGAACTTTGTGCTTATTAGAGTGAACATGGTCTTTGACAGCTTCCTGTAGTCGTTGGCTTAGCAATTTGTAGGACACCTTTCCCTTCCACAGTCCACGGACCACCGACCAGGAAAAGTCAGTTTCAGGAGGCTTAATCTCCGGCTGACGTTTGCCAAAATCCCTGAAATGAAACTCTTTTCTAGAGCGACGAGGTTGAAACACTTGCCTGCGCTGGAAAGGACCCCTCCTCTCCGCAAAAAAATCCCAGCGAGCATTACGGGACGCCATGATGGCCCGGGAACTACGCTGAACATGGGTTGAGTGTTGAGATTCAGAGTTGAGGAGGGAAGTCATCCTATGGGACTGGTTCACCTGGGATTCATTGAAGTAGGAAAAGACTAGAAAGAAGAGCAGCATCCAGACCAGCAGGAACAGCAGGAAAGATTGAGCAGACTTCTTCATGATATGCCGTAGGGCCGGCAATAGAGAATCCTTGACTGTCATCACCCTGTTCCACAACACTCACCCTGGAAGGAAACAGAAAGGTGTGAGATTGAGGGGAGAGCATGCTGAAGAAAAAATCACTGATATCATGCAGGGAAAGTGACTCTAATAAGTCAAATTTGTTTCACAGCAAATATATTTGTTACTGTCATTTAACTTTTTATTTGGAGCTATTCGAATGTTCACTTCCAGAGTTATTGGTGTCTGACAGTCACTATAAGTTGTGCCAAAACCATGCTGTTTGAGAAGCTAATTTATCTGGTATCTGGTGACCAATTTGGCTGAATATTGATAAGAATTATACAATTAAGAGATTAATGAAGCAAATGCAACTTGACATGATTTTTAGGGGTCTTGCACCAGTGGTGCTTAGGCACCTATTGAGTACGCTGCTTTCTTATTAGGGGCCAAGCATTGAAGGCACCTATTGTATATTTTAGTTTTCTACTTCTTCTTACATTCTTTAAGTCTATGGCATAACCACTTGCAGGAAAATTATGAAATTTGCCACATAAATAGAGGACAGTGTGAACATTAACTACAGCAATTTTGGATTCTCTAACTTAATCCCTCTAGCGCCACCAACTGTTCAAATTGGCATTTACGTTTATGCTATCAACTTTTGAACCATAAAAAAAAAAAAAAATGTTCCTCTTGATTCCTTGGCTCAAGATGATTTGACAAACTTTGTATGTGCCATTATCATTTAACACTGACCAACAGCGCCACTTATTGGTCAAAAGTGATACGCAATTTAATCATATTAAAAGTGATTGTATTTGTGATTTTTCAGCCATTTTGACTAAAATAATCTAAAAATGTCTTTTATTACTCATTGTAGCTGTTGCTATGAACATCCCAGCCATGCTTGCACTCATTGTACCTTTTTATGTTTGGTCTCTTAATTGCTGCTTGCATTTATTCTTGGTATTTTAAAGCAATTCTATATTTAAAACGATTCATTTGAAGAGCACCTGTAGCAATAGCACAACACTATACTGAAAAGATGCTCACAAAGATCATTTAGATTCAGCAGGAAAAAAAAAAAAAAAGAATAAAAACCATGATAACCATGTTAAATGAAAATATTTAAGAATTTCTTAAGCCTATTGTTCTTTCTGTAATTATAATGCAGAAATACTGCTTTTTTTTCTGAATTGGGCTCAGAAGAACCAGTGCCATTGACCCATTTTGTTCTTTATAAACCTCATATAAACAACCATTCCTGAATTCATAGGTGTCAGAACACTCTTTTAATTCATAAACTGTACCCACAATAAAAAAATATGGACATGCTAAGAAAAATTATTATAATAATTTACTGAGGGAGTAGGCCCTACATGTCTGCTCATTCTCTTCTCTCACTGTTAACATTCAGTTCAGCATCTCCATGTCTCCTATTTGAACAGTGTGCTTTATTTTGGTTCATGTTGCTTAGTTCTGCTTCAAAGAGACTCTCTCTTCCCGGCTGCCTTGGTGCTGATGTCTAAATGTTGAGAATGATGCAGAGCCCATTTTAAATAAAGGATAATTCACTTCCTTTTGCTCTTTGTGAATCTTGATGTCTGCAGATTTTAATCTCTTGTGAGTTTTGTACAATGTAGACTGTACAGGCTCTATACTTTACATGGATTTTCTGTCAAATCACACACCCCTTTCATTCTCAGAGATATCTGCTTCACACAATGAAGAAATCAATTTGATGTGCTGAAAATTGCTTTCATGTGGGCATATTGCTCTTGTTCCCAGTCTGTTCAGAGCAAAGTTAAAGAAGAACACTGAAATATACAGAACAGAGTAAACTGGTCATCTATATAACAGCAATACATCCAAGAATTCAGAATATTCTTGTCATTTTGTTTTTCTTTTTGCACACATTTATCTTCTAAGCACTTCATCAGTGGATGATTTAGAGAGCGTAACACTCTATAGTGTGTAAACACTTCAACTTTGCTGACCTTGAGACTGATACACCCGAGAGATTTTGCAAAAATTGATCTCTTTATGCTCAGCCTGGTAATGTCAACTAAGATTACAAGCACAATAGCTCTCACTAACTCACAATAGCATAAATAACAGAGGTTATATTACAGTTAAAGAGTTAGTTCACCCTAAAATGAAAATTCTGTCATTTATTACTTACCCTCATGCCGTTCCACACCCGTAAGACCTTCGTTCATCTTCAGAACACAAATTACGATATTTTAGTTGAAATCCGATGGCTCCATGAGGCCTCCATAGGAAGCAATGACATTTCCTCTCTCAAGATCCATTAATGTATTAAAAACATATATAAATCAGGTCATGTGAGTACAGTGGTTCAATATTAATATTATAAAGCCACGAGAATATTTTTGGAGCGCCAAAAAACAACAACAAAATAACGACTTATTTAGTGATGGCCGATTTCAAAACACTGCTTCATGAAGCTTCGGATCACAAATGAATCAGTGTGTCGAATCTGCTGTTCGGAGCATCAAAGTCACGTGATTTCAGCCGTTGGCAGTTTGACACGCGATCTGAATCATGATTCGATACACTAATTAATTTATGCTCCGAAGCTTCATGAAGCCGTGTTTTGAAATCGGCCGTCACTAAATAAGTCGTTATTTTGTTTTTTTGGCGCTCCAAAAATATTCTCGTCACTTTTTAATATTAATATTGAACCACTGTATTCACATGAACTGATTTAAATACGTTTTTTGTACCTTTATGGATCTTGAGAGAGGAAGTGTCATTGCTCCCTATGGAGGCCTCATGGAGCCATCGGATTTCATCAAAAATATCTTAATATGTGTTCCGAAGATTAACAAAGGTCAGGTGAACTAACCCTTTAAGTCAGTGCAGTTGCAATCTCCATCTGTTAACACATACTGTATGTATACACACTAAATTTTATGACAGACAGGCTCTGGATCACACTAATGTTTTCCTGCAGTTCTACAGTCCTAATTGCTGGCATTTCTAATAACTGACTGCCAGACACTGCTATTTGTTTTCAAACTGCAGGGGTCCAGACCATCATTAAAAAGAACACAGCAAACAACAGAGAGGAGTTACGGCTTCAGACAACTACCAATGAAACTATCATGAAGAAGAATGTTATAATTTTATATTCAGAGGCTTATTTTAGATTTTAATTTGGAGAAGGTATGTTGAATGTCATTTACCAAAGGGAAAAGTAAATGAAGGGATATTATACTAATATTTCAATCAGTGTTGAAACATATTTAGCCAGAAGCTTCAAAGAGTTTTGAAGTAAAAAAAAAAAAAACAAAACAAAACAAAAAAAACATTAGAAAAGTTGTAGCTCAGCTGGGAAGAATAGATGGTAAAGGTTTTTCATATAATTGCATATTTAAAAGAATAGTTCGGTCAGAAATTAAATAAAAAATATGTCAATTTACTTCCTTATGTTGTTCCAAACCTGTAGGACATTCTTTATTTTTTTGGAATTGTGATTTTCTTTGTAGAATATCTTGGATGGACAGATTTTTAGAGAACAACAACTTAAACATCAATGTGATGTGAAATATAGTTCACAAGTGATATGGATAACCTATAATTCAGTCAGGACCACAATAACACATACAAATTATCATTGTTCATTTAAAACATTTGGTTTGGTGGTATATGTATGGTTCTTTATGGGGTTTCAGCTTTATAATAAATTAATTTCAGTAGGATATGCAAAAATCCCCTGGAACCATCAGCATGACATTGAAACAATGATGGCACACAAATTGTTTAGTGATGTATAGAAGATTGTATGGAGATGGCACATTAGGTGATATTCCAAGAATGCTTGGATGGCGTGCTTAAGCAATTTCAGAGCAGCTAGCAATAGCAAGCTAACTTTGAAAGCATTAGATCCCACCCTCCCTTCAAAGCGCTCTCCAAAGCCACGCCTCATCCAAAACACATGAACCTGCAGGTCGCGCACAGCCAGAGCAGATTCAGCAAAGCATCATGATGGCGTTAAATTACTTAATGTCTCAAAGCACATAACATTACAATCATAATGAACGTAAACAACTTACAAAGCTCTTACTTGTACCACCTGACTGCTGCAGATTCATTTTGTCGTTGATAGTGTTGACATAGAAATGCATTAATGCGAGTCTGAGGATGAACAGCTCAGAGTAGAATGGGTTGCCGTTTCTAAATTACGGTTACAACATGGCGTGAACGCGGTATAAGCTTGTTGTTTTGATTCAGGAGGAACTGTAAAAGGCGGCTGCTGTTTGTCTGTCAACACTCTGCATCGCCTCAAACGTTTTGTGGTTTGAGACTTCCACAGATGATGTATGTGCATTTTTTAATATTTAGACCACTTCTATTAATGATTGCTATCAGGATGTGAAGGGAGTTTCAACCAGAATAACAAAACATTTATTAAAATAATTGCCTACTTTACTTTTAATACAGCAAACTGAAACAGAGAGAGAAAAAGAAAAAGGAGAACATGCAGCTATATGGAATAACGGATACTGATGTCAAGGAAAGTGGTAGGGAGTGTTGATCATGAGCTTTGGCTAAGCTGAAGGCAGATCATTTTGTCATGTGTAGTGTATATACATGATGTAGATAGAAGAATCACAGTGATCGGACAGATTGAACAGTAGGTAGTCCTGCCTAACGAACGCTTGCACTAGATTACTTTGCACAAATCATACTTTTTGTAATTTCTTTTTTGTATAATGATCACCAAACTGCGTAATTGGCGGTTGTCCAAACCAAAAGAATTCCACATTTTTATCAAGATTTATGCACACCAATGTACCTCCCACAAAACTTAACTTAGAAGGAAAGACACTGCTCTAATCTCAAGACCAGAAAGACATGTTTTTCCCCCTATGTGTTTCATTTAAAAACAGCGTTAAATGAGATAAGGGTGAAAGGTTACCTACATGCCAAGTATATCTGCCTGAGGTCAGAGTCTCTGTTTACTATTCAAAGTACTAATAACAGTGGTTTTAAATGATTCTGAGGAAATCAGGTGTATTACAGATGCTATTATTGTAACTGCTATGTGCCAGTAAACTGTATGTATTGTGTTTAACTTTATTGTTCAAAAGGTCAGAAATTAAGAAGGGCTTGAAGCAAAAATGCTACAGATGACAGACTGTCATTATAGTGACGAATGAAGTCTTTGGATAGATTAGAATGATGTGTCAATGGGATACATTTTATTAATGATATGTCCTTACATCAGAAATTGGGTCTGACTTTATATTAGGTGTCTTTAACTATGTAATATTTAAATTAATCATTTAATACAATGCAATGTCACTCACATGAGATCAGAGCAATAGCAAACATTAATGATCCAATCCATTACCAATGGACAAAATCAATACATTTTTTCTTGTTCGAGAAGTTGTAACACTTAGAAATACGTCACAAAAGGTAAGAAAAAACTATTGCAACTTCAGTTTCATGCCAACTTTAAAAACTTACAGAAAAAAAGCATGTGTGGTGTAGCCTAGTGTGCCACCAAGCTGATATCTACAAGCTCCAATATAATTTATGCCAATATGTGGTGTCCACTATTCATTTTAGCTTCACGAAATATATTTGTCTTTTTGGGTGATAATATCACCAAGCAATCAATATGGCTGGGATCTACTGTTGTTAAATCTGGGAGGAACTTTCATACAAGACATGCAAAGAACCTTTTCTAATCATAGTTTTAGACACCCAAGAGCATTTGATAAGCTGCCTACTCATGCTACAAACACATACAAACACTTTCATGCTTAGTAAGGCTTAAAGTGTGGGAGTCAGGTGCACAATTCCAGCTTTATGCTGGCAATAATCACAAAGAAGTGAGCCAGTTCAACCGTAGCACCCAACTATGCAAATTCTTCCTCAGTTCTTTTGTTTCACATCTCTTTTGCATCCAGTACACAAATTATTATAGTAAAGGTATCTTTGTGAAAACCTGGTGTTGAGTGCCTTGCTCAAGGACACAAGGGTGATAAAGAAGAATTAATCTCATGTACCTCTCCTTTCACACCATGGGAGGAAAGGTACATGAGAAGCTGAGATCTTTAACCATTAGGCTACCACCATCACAAATTAGAGGATATAAATAATTTCACCTGCTGCCTCTTAGTCCTTCAAACTTGGCCTGTGTCCAATACCACTGAGAGAAACAAATGCCTACGCCAGCAAAGGCAATCCACTGTGGAGGAGAATTTTAAATCAGCAAAGCTTTTAAACACACTTAAGTAAACCTGCCAAGAAAAAAAAAAAAAAAAAAAAGGAGAAGAAGAAGAAAAGCTTTTGCAATCCAAACAGAGAGTTTGTGTGTGACAGATCTATGCCAAAAGAAAAATTAACGAATGGAGACAGAATAAGGGCAAATTTTGATGGCAGATGAACAAAACAAGTGCTCTTGAAATGAGGAACAAATAAACAATGCATAAATATATGCAGAAAATGGGAACACAAATTGCTTATTATTATTGCTATGATGGTCTTTGGTTGTTTTTGCTCTTTCTGCACCCAGACAACTGATCCAATTGTCTAACCAAAACTAAGATAGAATACTAAACATACCAGCACTCTTGCCAGGCACAATCTGGCCAATCATCCTCAACTCTGGTGTGAGACACCAAATACATGTTGTACTCATTGCCAACAATCATATATTATATATATAATGATTGTTGAGGCAAAAAAAAACTGGTTGATTATCAGTATGTGGGTCAATGATGTGACGGGTCTTTTTTTTTTTGTCCAAAGGCCTTAATAATAATAATAAACAGAGATATGACATCCAAAGTATGTAAGGTAGTACAACTTGATCTCTTTTATTGAATCCAAAAGGTTTTATATTTTGCTACATATAAAGGTATTTTAAAGATTTTGAAGCGTCAAAAGGTCATTCGGTTTAACCGTCCAAAGGCCAATACAGCCATTTCATTTGTGATCAAAATATCTAAAAATGTAATAAATGTATATATGTTTTATTCTGGCATGATTCTATATATATATATATATATATATATATATATATATATATATATATATATATATATATATATATATGTATATATATATATATATATATATATATATATATATAGGCTATATGTATATATATATATATATATATATATATATATATATAGGCTATATGTATATATATATATATATATATATATATATATATATATATATATATATATATATATATATATATATATATATATATATATATATATATATATGTATATCAACATAGTGCAAACTGATATTAAAATTACGTGTAGAAGTCGTTGCTTTGTTATGAGAAAGAATGTCCTGAAAAATGAATTTCATTGATGTCATTTGGAGTAACCAATATAAAGGGTCCATTTTTGATCAAGTCATGCGGTCAATATCATGTGACAGGATGTGACATCATTCAGACACATTCAAAGGACCACATGGTCATGAAGCAAAGTAACTAACTCTCTCTTAACTATTTGAAAAAAAAAAAAAATGTTTTCACTTGATCATACGCATGTCCCGAAACATCAGGTCATTCGGTAAAACCGCTATAAAACATGGAAATTGTTGTAATATTTTAAAAACTTGTACTAAATATAAAATGTTTGATTGTCCTTTTGCTAGCTAGCTAGATATCAGCCTGTTAGCATTGTTTGAAAATATCGTCATTCGGTAAAACTGAATTTTTTGTTAAACCAAATGACTTTTTAGTGACAAATTTTGTCAATATTGTAAAAAAAAAAAAATGACAAAAGCAGCATAATCTCATTGTTAACACCTAAAAAATCTTCAAAATTAATTATATCTCCATTATGTATACACTTTTAAAAACCTTATTCATCAATGACCCATGTAATGGCTAATGGTTTTTATATGATGTCTAGGACAGATGTAATAAAAAAAAATATATACATTTATTACATTTTAAGATATTTTAATCACAAATGAAAGGCTGTATTGGCCTTTGGATGGTTAAACCGAATGACCTTTCGACACTTCTTTAAAATCTTTAAAATACCTTTATATGAAGCAAAATATAATTAAAACCTTTTAGATTCAATAAAAGAGATGTAGTTGTACTACCTTACATACGCTGAATGCCATATCTTTATTTATTATTATTATTATTATTATTAAGGACTTTTGACAAAAAAATGTCATCATTGACCCACATACTGATAATCAAACAGTTTATTTTTGCCTCAACAATCATATATATATATATATATATATATATATATATAGAGAGAGAGAGAGAGAGAGAGAGAGAGAGAGAGAGAGAGAGAGAGAGAGAGGACACAACTGTGTGATTGTGTTATTGATGTAGTTGTCTTGTTGTGCAGCTTCAACTGTATTGCCCAAGACAATTTTCCCTTAAGTAAGTGAAGTAAAATGTGTAGAATCGGATGCAATCAAAGTCTAGGGATATACTTTGACATATCTAATCTTTTAAATCCACATGTAAAGTGAAGAGGTGGCTTGAAAATAAAAAAAAAATAGCAGTCCCTTTGAACTTTGTACATGGATGATGGATTTTAGATGCAATTCTTTTCCTGTAAAGTAATTCAAACAGACAGCAGGTCCTCAGACAGACAGCAGAACTGAAACACTGCATGAATCCTGCAGTCGTTTCAATGACAATGTGAAAGTACATGAAACTCCACTTCACATTTGTTCCTGATTAATTACACATTCAGATTAAAACTGTAAACTCTTTTTAAATTTTAAAAGCCTGGTTACGTATAAGGTCTTAAGACATAAAAGCAAAGTTCTGAATACAATAATCTGGCACACATAGATATGTGTGGAAGGAAGCAGTAGTGTGCACTTACTGCAGCTGAAGACAGTTTGAGTCGCGCGGCTGCATTCCCCTCGCGCCGCTCCGTTTGTACTCAACAAAACTAAACAGTCATAAATGTCCAAGTGTGAACATTTACTACACTAAAACGTTAATCCATTGTACCGTTACCTCGCCAGAGAACTGGACCAGAGCGGTTCTCTCTGTCATTACTTTCATCGTTGTCAGCTCGCTATTGCCTGCGCAACCAGGATGTTATTGTCTCATGTCACGCGCACTTCAGCACAAAACTCTGGGACCAGATCTAATGAGCGCAGAGAACTAAACAGAGACGTCTACAGAATCATCCCAGTGTGTTTTCCCACGCCATTTCTTTTGCTCAAAATGCAGAGTATCCAGTGCCACAGCGCGCGATGTCTTTCCCGGCGCACACGCGGTGTCCGCTCTGATGCTCACTATTGTTCCGTGCGTTTACATCATCGGGGACGCGGGGGGGAACGTCACTGACTTAATGGTTTAAAATTACTCAAGCTTTGCAAATATTATAAAAAGCTCTTCACACACTGGTTCGTTTATTGAGTGAGTTCGTTTTATTGACTGATTGCTTGCTTGATTGATTGACTGATGTGTGCATTTGAAGGTTGGGTTAAGGTAAAGAGGTGCACTTTTACTATGCACATTTGGTACATTATATATGTCTTTATATATATTATTATTTTTATTTATTTATTTATTTTTTGGCATATGCTAATTTCCCATCCCACAGGGATCAAACTTTATATGACAAAATTAAATTTATATATCACAATTTAAAAGTAAGAATCACTTCATGCCAAAAGATATGAATAAAATATGTTTTAATTTCAAAATTATAATTGTTCGAATGTCACTATGAGGAAGGATTTGGAAGTAATTTAAAATGCATAATAAGGGACTTCAGCATTTGTAAAGATCTGAAGTAAACAGTTAAAATAAACTGTTCAAGCACAATCAGTTTGCATGGACATCATAAATTCAATTCAATTCACATTTATTTGTATACATATCGTTTCAAAGCAGCTTTACAGATAAAGCGTGTCAACTTTACAATTTAGAGAATCTGGTACTGGAGGTGACTGTCCAATGTAACAATGTATTAATTTAGGCAATTTCATTTACAATCATGTGAACAGCCTTTTTCAAGTCCACCTTTTCTTAATTGGATTGAGATCTGCTGGGGAATCACAACAATCTTCTCAAGGAAGAAGTTAAGAAAGTTCTTAAGAAATTTGTAGGAATGCTCCTAATGCAGTTTGAGAAGATTTTATTGTTTTGGTCTTATCAGATTATGGCAGGATAACTGTAAAAAAAAAAAAAAAAAAAAAAAAAAAAACTCAAAACCTGTATTTTTGCATTGCCTACAGATTACAGTAGATCAGTGTTTCTCAACTCCAGTCCTCGGGACCCACTGCTCTGCACATTTTGTATGTATCCCTTATTTAACACACCTGATTTAGATCATTAGCTCATTAGGAGAGTCTGCATGAACTGAATTGAGTGTGTCAGAAAAGAAAGACATACAAAATGTCCAGAGCAGTGGGTCCTGAGGACTGGAGTTGAGAACCACTGCAATAGATAAGTGTGCACACGGTTACTGCTGTGGTTTAACCAGAATTCATCACTCAGTGTTGTGTTTTTAATGCGCCGTGACAAGTTAAGGGGATAGTTCACCCAAAAATGAAAATTCTGTCATCATTTACTCACCCTCAAGTTGTTCAAACCTGTATAAATGTATTTGTTCTGCTGTATACGCAAAGGTAGATATTTGGAAGAATGTTTGTAACCAAGCAGATCCCGATCCCAGATTGACTACCATAGTATTTTTTTCCCCTACTATGGTAGTCAGTGGGAGACTAGATCTGCTTGGTTACAAACATTCATCTTCCAATACCAGCAGCTGAAAAGCCTCCCCACACAATGACACCTCTTCCTACATGCTTCACAGCGCTAGAGATGCATTTATTATTATATTTCTCAGCAGATTCTTTAATGGCTTTTTAAGTAGTGCATTTGCTTAAATTTTGCTAATTTCCTGACCAATAATTTGTGGTTAAGACAACTAAAAGCTTACTGTTTAGTCCAAATTTTCAGTACTTATAAAAGAATAAGCAAAATGTACCCTGATGATCTGCTATTTCCCGCAAGATTCGCAAGTTGGACAATTACAACGGAAGTGATTTAATCAAAAAACCACTTTAGCTCGATAAAAAATTTCCTGTTGTCACTGCGAAGCTTAAAAGGGCTATATAAATTAAGATGACTTGAAGTGACTAAAGCTCCGCCCTCTTCTGGAAAGCAGCAGCTCATTAGCATACACAAAAAAAGGCTTGTTTTTGCTCACACCCAAATAGGGGCAAATTTGACAAGCTATAATAAATGATCTGTGGGGTATTTTGAGCTGAAACTGCAGCTCAGAATACCAGAGACTTATATTACATCTCCTGTAAGGGGCATTATAGGTCCCATTTGAACTAGTGTGCTAACACTCTGTGCTTCACAGAGGATGGAAAGGTGCCTGTGCTTCTGTATGTAGACAAAACACCAGTGTTGCGACATTGCCTACTGCCACATCATTTAACAGTGGAGGTCTCTATTGATATCACTTACCCATTGTCATGTATTATTTGTGCATGAGTAATCTGTCATGGTCACACCAGGCTCTCCCTTCGTACACACACACCCCCCTCATAATCCCCGGAGCACCTGTTCCTGATCACCTTCCCACTCAGGACAGAACAAAAGCACACACCTTCACTCACTCAACATCTCAGTGACCCACTACCTGCAAACCTTCCTGAAGATTATATTACCTATACCTGATCTCATCGTCTGCATGTGTACTGCTCTGCATCAACAATATCAAAATCATCATCATTCTGCCATTATCAGACAGTTGAACTGTCTGTCATTTATATACTCACCTGTTGCAGTTGTCTTTGAAGTACTTTTCAATAAATACCTGCCATTGGGTTCAAAACTAATATCTCTTGAGTCTGGTATGCCCTGACAGTATCTAGCTATACCTTTAAATTCAATATTTATTTATTTTTACTTTTAGCTGCTATAAAGAGGCATTTTAAAATGGTATAAAAATGGATGTAATGGTATCTGGACACATCATCTGGCATACTATTTTTAATGTGATTTGTAAAGCAATCATTGTCTTACCTTGCATACTATGAAATGGACAGTATGCATCCAATCTTTTAATGCGCTCCCAAATAAATCTGCTTACTTCTGCTTCATCTTTGTGCAAAAGCACAAAGAAGGGACGTGAAAGGGGTAGGTTGGGACATAACTGTTTAAGCATCATTGACTAGACAAACAAACTACACCCAGAGAAATTCCTCTACCTCAAAAGAAGTTTCAGCCATTTTGACTGCAATTATAAAAGCATTAAAATGATCTGCATTATAATGTCCTGCAAAATATGTATGTTGTCATTTTCTAAATGAAATTTTGTAACTGAATAAAAGTGTACTCTGTTTTTAGAAGTAGGCTAGTGAAGTCTTTTTTTTTTTTTGCATAAAACTAAATGGCCCTAACAGGTCATGTTCCCTTCCCAGGTATAACAAAAATAAGTTCAGGTTCAATACTAAATGCCCATTAAATGCTGCTCTCAATGTCTGTTGGACTGTGCCTCCTATTTAAGTTACACTTTACTTCACTCTTCACTGCCACTTTGCAAGAGAGTTGACTGCCTATAGCAAAGATTTAGTTTATTGGTAAAAATTCTCAGATTGATGCTGCAGGCATGTGCCATCACCAATGTGCTTATTAGCTATTAGCTTTAGAATGTGTCATTCATTTCAGCACCAAATTCCTAAAGAAATGTTGTAAAGTATTTAAAATAAAAAATATACAATTTAAAAATAGTAAACAATGATCAAAATTGTTGTCAAAAATGTTAGGTTAGGATTCACATGATGTGAAGGGGAGTGATATTGCAACCAGTTGTTTATGAAAGGATAATACAAAAATAAATGAAAGGGGATGTGTTTGAATGAAAGCACAAAACACAAGGAAGTGTATAAATGTTCTTTAGAGCCCAGAATTCCATAGTGATTTATTTATTACAAACAAAAAAATTATAAATTTTTTTATACTTTAAAAATATTGTTAGTTTTTTGTGTATTCTCTATAGATGCATTGGTTAGAGACAGATTTTTTTAGTGTACTTCACAATGAAACATTTATAACTTTTATCATTTTTATCTGTGATCTGCTGTTTTTCAGGGCTTCTCTCTATAGGACCTAGGGGAGCAGTGGCATACTTCACGTGATATTGACTGTCAAAGCCTGAGTGCTTTGTTTTGTTTCAGACTGAAAGTGCCATTGGACCATGTCTCATACCAGTTGGAACTAGGCTGTTGAAATGTCAACTTGACATGATGGACATATCTATGCATGTGCACTGTAGTAGTAGTCTAGTCTAAATCAACTAAATCCCCTCATCTCTGATTAGATCTTGTTTTTTTCATCATCTCAGTCCATGCATGTTCCATAATAAACACAAAGTTTTTTACCTCCTCTTAAATGTTCTTAGGTTTATTAAGTAAAATGTATGCTAAGGAATAGCTCAGCCAAAAATGATTTGAAAAGACTTTGGCATCATTTACTCACCCTCATGTCATTCGAAACTTGTATGCATTTCTTTTTATGTGGATCAGAATTGTATTTTATTTTTTATTTTTTTTTCATTATAAGTCATTGTAATTGACTATGTGAATCATGTTATTTTGGACCTCACTGACTTTCAAAATATTTTCTTTTGTCTTCCACTGAAGAAAGAAATACACAGTAGGGGCTTTCACACCAAATAGTTCTAGGAACTCAGTTATAGGCACTAGCCACTAGGACAGCTCTAATTTCTCCCCCGGGCCATGTTCATGGTTGCATTCGCACCGGGAATAGGAACTCTGAAGCGGCCGACAGCGACGTCTTTAAGTGCGGCATTTACAAACGCTAAAAACTGGTGGATGGAGGATGCCGTGGTCGGTGCTGTGTTTGTTGTGTGTCGTGGGTTTTGTGATAACAGACATGGAATGTAAACACATAATTTACGTGACTGAAAGAGCAAAAAGTGGCGCTAAGAGATGAAATCTCCTATGACAACTTTCAGTATTGCATTTCATCGAGGCAGAGAAAGGAACACAACAATGCAGACAACAGGTAAATGCTGTTATCACTGTTTTCCATGTTTGAGAAGTAAATATGTTTACTGAAAAATTTACTGAAATGATATATGAAATGCTATGAAATGCTGAGAGGAGAGGGGTTAAAGGGATAGTTCACCCAAAAATGAAAATTTGATGTTTATCTGCTTACCCCCAGTACATCCAAGATGTAGGTGAATTTGTTTCTTCAGTCGAACGCAAATTATGATTTTTAACTGCAACCGCTGCCATCTGTCAGTCAAATAATAGCAGTGATTGGGAACTTCAACAGTAAATAAAACTTGCTTAGACAAGTCCAAATGAAACCCTGCGGCTCGTGACGACACATTAATGTCCTAAGACACGAAACGATCGGTTTGTGCGAGAAACCGAACATTATTTATATAATTTTTACCTCTACTACACCACTATGTCCAACTCCGTTCAGCTTCCTGCTAGTGAGGTCAAATAACGCGTTCTGGTGACGGAAGTGATGTCTCGCCCATATACTTGAATGAGAGCGAGACATCACTTCCGTTGTCAGAGCGCGATTAGACCTCACTAGCCGGAAGTTGAACGAAGTTGGACATAGTGGTGTATTAGAGGTAAAAAATGATATAAATACTGTTCGGTTTCTCTCACAAACCGATCGTTTCGTGTCTTAGGACATTAATGTGTCGTCACGAGCCGCAGGGTTTCATTTGGATTTGTCTAAGCAAGGTTTATTCACTCTTATAGATGAAGTTCCCATCTACTGCAATTATTTGAATGACAGAGGGCAGCGGTTGCAGTTAAAAATCATAATTTGTGTTCGACTGAAGAAAAAATGTCACCTACATCTTGGATGCACTGGGGGTAAGCAGATAAACATCAAATTTTCATTTTTGGGTGAACTATCCCTTTAAAAACCGCAAAAGAAACACACTCATTGTTCAAACATAAATAGACAAATTTTTTTGTTGAATACATTTGCCCCAGGGTGCTAATTGGCTAATTGGTACAGTATATTAAAATAAAATATATAAAATAATATAATATATAATAAAATAAAATATATAAATAAATATACAAAGAAAAGCAAAAAAAAAAACACAAGCATTTATTCCACATTTATTTATTTATACATTTATTCATTTTGATTTTGATTTATTTCCACATTTATTTATTTATTTCCATATTTGTTCATTTCCACATTTATTCATTTCTACATTTCTTTATTTTTTACATTTATGTATTTTTACATTTCTTTGTCCGTAGGGTAATGAGGAGGCCTCAACGCTTCGCTCTCGCCTACTCTGAGCTCGATTGCTATGTCTGATGTAAACCACGCCCTCCTCATTACCCTATGGACAAAGAAATGTAAAAATACGCAAATGTAAAAAATAAAGAAATGTAGAAATGAATAAATGTGGAAATAAGCAAATATGGAAATAAATAAATAAATGTGGAAATAAATAAAAATCTAAATGAATAAATGTATAAATAAATAAAAGAAAAAATAAACAAATGTGAAAAAAATAAATATATACATAAATAAAGGAACAAATGTATATAATTGTTATTTTATTTTTGCTTTTCTATGTATATGTATTTATATATATTTTTTATTTATTTATTTTTGCTTTTTTACATTTCTTTGTATATTTATGTATTTATTTATTTTTAATTGTGGCAGACTTTGGTTTCCATACATTATATCCTCTAGTGAAATGGATTCTAAGAAAATATGAAGATATCCACATTCACTACCATCACGTCAACAACTGACTGACGGTTAAGAATGAGTTGTTGCTGATGTCCGACACAACATGTTTTCAAATTCAATGAAGTACAAATCTCATCCGTTTACCATGTAATGGAAAACTTCTAAAATTGAAAGCACATCCTAAGAGTGCATTCATCTTTTATGTTCACTGAAAAAATAAAGTCATACAGTTTGGAAGGACATAAAGCTGAGTAAATTATTTTCAATTCGGGGTGAACCATCTCTTTTAGTTAACTACTTGAACTCAGTAACTAATTTACAACTAATGTATACCTGCACACTTCTGCTCATTAGGAAACTAGAAGAGGATGTTTAGGTAGGCAGCATTAAGGGAGCTCTGGGAAGAGTGGCACACAGCTGTCCTGTGCAGCCCACCATGTACAGCCCATTAACAAGACTCTACCAGAATGGGTTTTGTTTCTGCAAGCTGTCATCCAAATGGGTCAGTACAGCTGGTGCACACAGTCCCCTTGATGGCTTTGAAGGCTCTGTGCACTGCTGAATTCTCAATGGACCAATTACAGAATCTGGTTGGTCGTGTCCACGCCTGGAGCCAATGTGCCGCTTGGTTTATTTTGAGTGTAAGCGTTATGCAAATTCTCTTCGAATCTGAACAGTGCTGTGAAGGAAGAGTGTGTCAACAGCACATGGTTTTCTGCCAGTTTTAAAATCAGGCCACAGACACATAGCTGTCCCATTGTCTGCTAACAGATCGACATGAAAGTTTGGTCTTGTGAGCAATTTTCCATTGGATCTGATGGGGTATGAAGATTCAGGAGAAGCTCATTTAGTTTGAACAAATGGGCCTTCAAATCAGATGAAATTAACTGAAAGTAACATACATCACAACCACGGCCTGTTCTTGTTAGACATGTCACCTGTCTAGATCTCGGCTGTAATAGTCAGAACAGACTGGGAATCTCATCTCCCCGCATTAGTGCAATACACACATGTTTACCTGGCACTGCTGAATAAGTTGGACGGGCGTGGCGATTTGGTTATTGAATGTGTCTGGCTTTCTGTTTCATTCACTTGCAGTTATTTTTAGCTGTACAAACCAGCTTGTTGTGCTGCTTGGTATTCAAAACTGGTATTTCTTACTATATTATTGCAATTTATTGTCATAATTATAAACTCACTGGCTTGTAGTGCAAATTGTTAAATCATTCACTTTGCTATTTATTTTGTTATTATTCATTTTTTGCATTAAAAAATAAGGTGGATAGGCTTGTGCTGATTTTTCCAATGTAAGACATGTGAGGACGATTTAAAGGGGACCTATTATGCCCCTTTTGACAAGACTGGGGCAAGAATGTGTCTGTGAAGTTTCAGCTCAAAATACCCCACAGATCATTTATTATAGCTTGTAAAATTTGCCCTGATTTGGGTGTGAGCAAAAACAAGCCGTTTTTGTGGGTGGGTTGCTTTAAATTCATTCCAATTCCAATACATTGAGGATTACATAAATAATACAGCTCACACAGCAAATATAACTCGCAAAATGGATCAAACAAACTATTCTTGATGCAGCATATAACATATGGCATGTATTTTGTGGATATTTGCTAAAATTCGATTCTGAATTATTTTCATAGACTGCTGCACGGCTAACACTCTTGGAGAGACTCAATAAAAATGAAGATGCATTTATGAATTATACAGACTACACGCATTTTTGGGTTAAAAATGAAAATAACAGAATGGCTTTGGTCTCCGTGAATACAGTAAGAAACAATGGTAACTTTAGCCACACTAAACACATTAAGGAAGACAATTTGCAAACATCACAAAATAAATACATATGAAATTGGATCATTTGGTATCAATCCATCTTTGAGAATCAATTTCTTTGCAAATTTTACTGACGATTGTGTGAAGCATTCAAGTGTTAATGACTCACACATACTGCTATATGAATTTATCTAGCCACATTCCCTTCATAAATAAAATTACACCACTATGTCCTTAGTGGCTCAGATGCCAGGAGTTTATGGAAAATCAAATGTTTACAGTTATAGCCATTAACAGATCAGTAATAATGTTTACATAGATGAGATATATCACAAGCTCGGGGATAGTCATTCTTGAGTGTTGGGTTAGGGTTAGGTTTTGCTCGTCACTTGCAAAAACAATGGCGGCGCAGTGGGTGGAAACATACAGATTCAGGGGCCGGTAATATTATAATAAGTGTGTGTGTGTGTGTGTGTGTGTGTGTGTGTGTGTGTGTGTGTGTGTGTGTGTGTGTGTGTGTTTTGTGTGTGTGTGTCATATAACATGATCATTAAATAGATAGTTCACCCAAAAATGAGAATTACCCCAAAATTTACTCACCCTCAAGCCATCCTAGGTGTATATGACTTGGAGGATGAGATTTTGCAGCCCAAAAAAGTGCATAAAACATACTCAATGTAGTACACAATGCCATGACGTTTTACGCTACGCCATGATGTACTATGCTATGTCCTATGTTTTAATGCATAGTATGTCATGTCATTGTGTACTACGTCTTGGACGTTAACACTTTTTAGACACAAGTCGAATGCGTATGCCTGCCGTATCGGACGCTCGTTATTTTACTTAATAAAGTTTTAACTTCCGGCACGACAGCCATACGCATTCGATTTGCATCTCAATTGTATTCAATGACAAATAGTCTTACACAAACACATCTATTCACTTCACTTTATTAACCCCCTGAAGTCACGTGGAGTACGTTTTATGATGGATGGATGCACTTTTTTTGGGGCTTCAAAATCTCATCCTCCATTCACTCCCTTTATAAAACTTGGAAGAGATATTTTTAATATAACTCTGATTGTGTTTGGCTGAAATAAGAAAGTCATAAACACCTAGGATGGCTTGAGGGTGAGTAAATTAAAGGGTAATTTTCATTCTTGGGTGAACTATCCCTTTAAGAAATGCACGACGAAGGTATTGGCATTGTTTGCTGTTAGCAGTCTGCAGCGTGCTTTCAGAAACCCTCCACCTTCCCTAACTCCACCTGTATAGATCTGTTGCGGTTTATTTCATGCATGTTAAATGTGCATCAGCAGCAGCAGCATGTCTTATGTGTTCACAGCAATGTCTGTGAAAGTATTGGCAGTAGCAATCTCTGTACTTGCTCTGCAGGAGCAACAGCAGCAGCATAGCAGATCTATTCCTCCAAGACCAAATACATTACATTGCCATATCCATTGCCATGCCAATCTCTCTGAGAGTTGTCATGACAGAATATATATCTTAGATGATGGGCGGACACCTAATTCAGCTTTCAACGCCTTGCTAGAAGGTTGCTCTTGCAAAAGCATGATCTAGTCAAAAAGAACCCCCCTCTATGCCTGTTTGGAATTTGATATTGGTTCTCATGCGTGGTGCTCTCCGGACCCCTGTTTGAACAATTGGAGACAGTGGAGTTACGTCTGTTCTCTTTGAAGACAGCCCTCTTAATTGTGCTCACCATTTGGGCACAACTAGCAGCACTGAATCCTGCTCTTCACTGATCTTCTGTAGTACCAGGGGAGCAGCTTCACTGGAGGAAATGCATACTTCCGTCCACTCGGCCACCTATGAGCTAATGCATCCACTCCCAGAGGGGACTGCGTCAATGAGTCTCCTCTGAGGCAAACAGATTCACCTCCGCTTTTCCAAATGTGTCCCAGATTATGGCTACTGTCCTGGGATGCAGTTTCCACTACCCATAGACTCTTGACAGAAAGTCTGCCCTGCCATTCAAGGGGCACGGGACATGCACCACTCTGATAGAGAGGACATTTTGTTCAATCATTTTGAATGAGAGCTGTGACAGTGAAAGTTTGCAGTGCAACACAAAATAGCGATCCTCGGGAGGCACCAGCTTCATCACACACTTCTCTAATACGTATATCTCTGTGCACAAGAATGGAACATCTTATGGTGGAACAGTAGACATCATAACATCACTGAAGCAGGGTGGTCTGCGACAAAACTGCAGAGTGTTCTCATTACCCATTCTAAAAAATGCCAGAATCGCTTGCTAACAAGTGCACAGTTTGACAGGAATTGAATAATTCTGCGCTGTATACAGGGAAGTTCGCCATTTCGTGACAGGGGTTTGTCTGAGCTTGACTGCATGTATTTGTGAAAGCATGCTTCATGTACAGTTGTTCACTGCCCTAAGGTGGGGAACTTTGTGAACTTACACTGTAAAAAAAATCCCCGTAAAATTTACGGTAAAAAAACGGCAGCTGTGGTTGCCAGAACTTTGCCATAAAAAATACAGTAGCAACGTAAAAAAAAATCTGTTAAATTTACGGTAAAATAACCGTATTTCATTAACTGATATAATGTTAATTTACCAACCTAACGAAGTACTAATATCTGTTTTGTACCTTTATAATACACTGACAGTCACCAAACACAGTGGTGATAAGAGTCACATGATGAAAGTTCATCACAAGCTGAGGAGGACAACACTAACTTATAGAAGGTGCACACAGTGTCATTCACACACACATTAAACACCATCATGGTAACATGCATGTCATTTTAAAAAATGCAATAAACATTAATTTAACAACATTAGATGTAACATAAAACCCTAATGTACATGACTGATTAGAAAAAAATGAGAAAAACTAAGAAGAAACAGAGTTATTTCAACAAAAATATATCAAATGTGAAGTGTCACGCAGGGAATTGTGGGAATGTCAATTTACGGTTTTTCACTGTAAATTTTACAATGAATTGTTATTTTTCACTTTCAAAAACTGTGAATTTAACGGTATTTTACCGTAAAATTACATTAAATGTACCGTTAGATCTATTACAGTTATTCACCGTATATAGTACGGAAACTTTCTGTAAACCAATTAGCAGTTTTTCACCGCAGCATTTTTACAGTCTTTTACTGTTAAAATCACAGTAATTTTTTACAGTGCATTATACACAGTTAAACGTGCTGAGACGATGCTGTTTTATGCAATCACAGATATCTCATGCATCACAGCGCACACACGCTTTGAGGTAGTCTGTCTCAGTCAAGATGTGTTATAGGCTTACCTTCGTCAGTCTCCACGACAGGCGTGGCATTTGGTTAAAGCATACACTTATATCCATCGCCAACTGTAAGCTCTTTCAGCTGTGGTCTACTAACACCCTCAAAGTCATCAGGGCTAAAGTGAAGAGAACAAAGACACAGATCTTTAGGAAGTTTTATTTGTCCAAATTCTTCACAACTTCCCATTCTTTTCTCCTCTTATCAGTAAAGCATAAAGACTTACATCGCTTCTCTTGTGGCTCATCGACTGAAAATTACAACCAAAACCTGCACATTGTGGCATCGTATATTATATTCCGAGTTGTGTTGCGGTAAAAATAACAACAAGGTAGTGTTAGTAGTTCACTGAGTGCAACCATCATGGATTTTTTTAAAATAACGTAAATCTTTCAGTAAGAGACATCATTTATGTTATTTTAAGCCATACATGTCTTAATACCAGGGGTTCCCTTTAAGAATGTGCTGCCGTTACTTTGGTTTCCTTATGTTAAATATTTACCTTACGATAACCGTTTTCCACTAGGAGCAGCAAAGCTTAGTTCAAATTTGGTCTTTGCTCAGTTTCAGGATATGTGTTTAAACATTCAGACAGCTATAAACTATAAACTACAGAAGCTAGCAGCAGATGAACTGTACATTTATTGTTCTTCAGAAACAGGATGCCAGACAGACAAGTAGTAACTTATCTGGATTATCTGGTTTGAGATTACAGTTTTTCTTGATTGCTAACACATGAATTCACCCATTTTTTTTGTTTGTTTTACAACTATAAACACAAAACTGCATACCAACTTGCACACACCTCAAATGTCCACTTCAAAATCAAATATTTCAGTCAAAAACATACTCTATTCTGTCAGAATCAAATTTTGGCCAAAATGTAACACAGACTACTCCACTCCCTAGTGAACACCAGTGAGATCAATTCAAACACTATTACTAAAATCTTACTGGGAATCAGGTTCATTTTGTAGGTCAATGTCTGTTATACAACATAAATTGAAGGGTGGAGGTACATTAAAATACAACAATGAGCTTTTTTTTCTTTTATTACAGTACTGTAATGTGATCTTACCGTAGATGAAAGTCATTTTCACAAAGAGAAGTTCAAAGTCCAAAGAACTGAGTATGAAATCATGGTAACACTTTAGAATAATGGTCCGTCATTAATAAGTAACTATGCAGGAAGTAATGCAGGACTACTGAGTAGTTCTACATTAACACTTAAGCTACTATTAACTAATATAGAAACAAGCTTAACTAATCAGTAAGTAATACCAAATTTAGAAGACAGTTCCTTATTAGCTAATCAATAATTACCCTAATGAGATTACCATCATTAATAACTATTAACTAACGGACAAATTGTAAAAAAAACATTATCGTGTCTAAGACGTGATCAGTCATAATTTTTACTCTGAATATAGTTATAAAATGCATCATTAATCACTCAAGTATTACCTAGTCACTATGCAGGAACTGCTAGTGATCAGGACTATTATTTTAAAAATATTTTTCTAACTTTAAAATAATGCTCCAGATCACTAGTAGTTCTTAAAGAATGACTAGGTACTTGAGTAATTAGTGATTCGAGGTTAGTTTTCATGTTAAACGGTAGTAGTAGAGTACAAAGTGTATCTTCTTTATAGGATGAGCGACGCCTGTCAACTTTGATCTCTCCGTAAAGCTGCGAGTCCGAGCTATTCACTCATGTACGTTACTGTCAAATGCATTGTTCAATGTTTAATAGTACTATGAAGAAAATGCACCGATCCGACATACCATAAATTAACCCGGGAGACAGGACAAAGGGATGTGGAAAACCGCCAAATTGCAACGCAATCATTGGAGGACGTTTTCAAGAAGGCGTTCTGGTCTGTTGTCTTTAAAATACCACGACACACATCTTTTTGATGCGCAAGTCTCCTGCACAAGTTCCTGACTCTCTTCTCTATCTTCCGGTCATCTTACTTCCAGTTAAGCCTTCGTTTGAAACTTCACTGAAAATCACCTCCTGAAGGACCAACTACCACACTGAGCGCTCTGAAACTCAAAGCACCACAACGAACATATATGCAAGTATTGGTTACGATTTTAAATACTGGGTTTCCTTGCTGGCTCTTTAAAGTTAACTGTTGGAATTGGCCATTCTATGATCATCTCGCTCTTTTCTGCCTTTATTTTCACCTGTATGTATCTGTATCTACTTGTGTATATTTATCCGTATAACCTTTGTATTACCCGTTCTGTATATTAAACACATCATATCCATGCTTTTTGTTAACTTGATCATTCAGCAACAACCGAGTCACTTTAACGTTCTGATTCTAATATCCTTGATTTACGTTTGGATGCTACAATAGAAATGTATCTTCGTGGCCAGAGGATAATATTTCTGTCGTAAGAGTCTGTGGATAACTTACTGGTTTGCTGGACGGACCGATAGTTCTCTACATAATTATTAAAACAGAACTAATCATATATGTGATTGATTATAATTCGTTGTAGTTAATTCACCATATATGGTTAATTCCATTAATACAAATCGCTACATCGACTTGAGTGAGTTTGAGTCCCCAGCTTCACATCATGCCTTCTGGCCCATGTCTCAACCTCAGCCTGTCAGCACTTCAGCTCCGCCCTAGCTCTGCGCTACCTCAACTCCACCATGGTCCGCCAGCCCTTGGACTCATCCTGGCTCCCTCGTTCCTCTGGATCAGCCTCAGTCAGTCATCGCTCAGCTTGTACCACAGACTTCCGGTTCTACTATTGCACATAGACCCTCCACCCCTTCAGCTCCACTGGGGTTCTCCTGCCCTTCGGCTTCTCCATTGTCCTCACTACCTCTCTTGTCGCCCCGGGTCTGCCGAGCCCCCGTCTCCATCTCTATCCTGTGAGCCAGCAGCTTCACCTTAAGCTGTAGATGTAGCCCTGGTCCGTCGGCCTCTCTGCTCCGCTGGATACTCTATGCACCCTGGTTCCTCCTTCATCAGTCAGTCCCCAGATTCCACCCAGTCCTGTAGTCAAAAACTCCTGGCTCACTGATTTGAAACAAAAGATTCAAAGCAGTCTTTTGAAATCGGCCATCACTAGATATCGTTGAAAAGTCGTTATTTTGTTTTTTTGGCGCACAAAAAGTTTTTTCGCCGCTTTATAATATTAAGATTGAACCACTGAACTTACATGAACTGTTTTAAATATGTTTTGAGTACCTTTCTATCTATAGAGGATTTCATCAAAAATAACTTAATTTGTGTTCTGAAGATGAACGAAGGCCTTACGGGTGTAGAACGACATGAAGGTGAGTAATAAATGACATTATTTTCATTTTTGGGTGAACTAACCCTTTAATGGAGTTGCCGAAGAGCCCAGAGGGCAAGATCAAGGCATCAAGAAGAAAGGTTTCTCTCTCTCTGATCCCCGACAGTTTCAGCAACAGATGTCTCTCCATGACCACCACTGAATAACTGATTATAGCAGCCATCTGTTTCGTGGCCCAGAGAGCCAACTCTGTGGTGTGGCGCAGGAGACAATCCCTGCCCTTGGTCCAAGTCTTTCAGCAGGTTAGCTTGGTATGGATACATGTGCAGGGCACCACCGGTCTGACCCACTGCTGCATAAGCCTTGCCTGCAAGCTGCGAGGTGGTCTGGCATGGCTTTGCTGCCTCAGCAACAGCAGGGTCCGATCAGTGGGGTGCAGATGCTTGTCCCTCTCCCCTTGAAAAAGGGACAAGCATGAGCATGGCTTCCTCACTGTAAACTTGTCACAGTGAGTGCATCCAGCCCCCTATAGACCTGAATGTGCAAGCTGTCCTCCCAGGCAGATAACACAGAGTTCATGTATGTGCTCAGGTGTACTATGGTACACACTCTTTGAAACTCTTACCATTGCTCTCCATTGTCTTGCCACACCCTCCAAATGACTGCTGAAAACAAAATAAGGTCATTACGTGTAAATCAGGCACCCTTTTATACGCACATATTCTCCACTTGACGTCATGGACTGCCATCTGCCAATGGGTATTGGTGTGTGTTTGCACATGCTTCAGACACTGTTCATGCTGATGTCATTCCCCACACCGTCAACACCAAGACACATCATTGAAGTTCCACTTCGAAAGGTAACTACATTAATTTATACCAATAAAACAAATTTCATGGGATAGATCGAGTTGAAATAGCTCTTTAATGTGTCAGTTGCAGGTCACCAATTTTTACAGTGAAGGTACATACACTGTAAAAAAAAACGGCAGCTGTGGTTGGCAGAACTTTACCGTAAAAAATACAGTAGCAACGTAAAAAAAAATCTGTTAAATTTAAGGTAAAATAACGTATTTCATTAACTGATATAATGTTAATTTACCAACCTAATGAAGTACTAATATCTGTGTTGTACCTTTATAATACACTGACAGTCACCAAACACAGTGGTGATAAGAGTCACATGATGAATCAAAGTTCATCACAAGCAGATTTTCCACAAGCTGAGAAGGACAATACTAACATATAGGAGGTGCACACAGTGTCATTCACTCACACACACACACACACACACACACACACACACACACACACACACACACACACACACACACACACACACACACACACACACACACACACACACACACACACACACACACACACTAAACACCATCATGGTAACATGCATGAAATTTTAAAAATGCAATAAACATTAATTTAACAACATTAGATGTAACATAAAACCCTAATGTACATAACTGATTAGAAAAAAATGAGAAAAACTAAGAAGAGTTATTCCAACGAAAATATATCAAATGTGAAGTGTCACGCAGGGAATTGTGGGAATGTCAATTTACGGTTTTTCACTGTAAATTTTACAATGAATTGTTATTTTTCACTTCCAAAAACTGTGAATTTAATGGTATTTTACCGTAAAATTACATTAAATGTACCGTTAGATCTATTACTGTTATTCACCGTTTATAGTACGGAAACTTTCTGTAAACCAATTGACAGTTTTTCACCGCAGCATTTTTACAGTCTTTTACTGTTAAAATCACGGCCATTTTTTACAGTGTACATCTTCAGTGATTCTTCTCTGAATTTCTCATAATCATATTTCATCATTGGCAATGACCATATTTGCATTAGCAGTTTTTTGGCCTGTCACCTCTCAGTTCTGCAAAATTACAGAACATGTAAGAACAACTACCAATTTGGTGGCAACAAATCAATTTGACAGTTATAAGTTTAATGGTGTACAGTATGTAAACAATATTTACTGTACACAGGAGAACAAAAACCCTGTATGGCAAATTTCAGGTACCTATTTTCCTCTCTAAACTTTCCAATGATAAATACTACTTAAAAAATGATTCACAATTGGCTGAATTCGTTGACCAGCTTCCCTCATGTTCATCCCATGCATAAATGTTCTTTAGCTCCTTCCTCTTCCTCTCTGTCTCCCACCAAAATTTGGACTAAACCACTCGATTCATATGGATTAGTTTTCCGATCTCTCTATGAAGTTTTTGAAGCGTCAAAGTGGAAGTTACAAAGGCAGTCAATGGAAGAAAATCTGACAGCATTCTGTCATCAAAAATATTTTAATTTGTCTTCCAAAGAAGAATGAAAGTTTTATGGGTGTGGAACGACATGAGGGTGAGTAATTAATGACAGAATTTTCATTTTAGGGTGAACTAATCCTTTAGGTAAAACAAGAGAGTCAAACAATAAGTTATATAACAATGATTAGTTTTCTGAGAGTCAGTAGCTTAAGGCATAACGGTATAACTGATAGATATATTTACATTATGATGTTCTAATTTTTAAAAACATTATCAAAAATTATTAAATTATAAAATGATTATCAAACCATTAGTTTATTATACAGTACATTCAAATAGTTTGTGAAAAGATATGTTTTCATAATATTTGGGTCAATATGATTTACACAACATGTTCCTGGATCAACATCTTTGCTGATTCCGGAACAACATTCCAATCAACCAGTCTATATGAAGCCCATTTGTCTTGTACAGTTCCTAACATGCCATGTTTAAATCATGTTAAATGATCCATCAAGTTTCCATAATCAAATCAATTCGGTTTAATTTACATTTATTTACATTAATTTAATTTGAACATTTAGTATGCAGTGATATATTATTCCATTCACAAAATACTTTTGTACTATTTAATTAAAGGTGCCCTAGAACTTTTTTTTAAAAGATGTAATATAAGTCTAAGGTGTCCGCTGAATGTGTCTGTGAAGTTTCAGCGCAAAATACCCCATAGATTTTTTTTAATTCGTTTTTTTAACTGCCTATTTTGGGGCATAATTAGAAATGAGCCGATTCAGGGTGTGTGACCCTTTAAATCTCGTGCTCCATGCCCCAAGAGCTCGCACTTGCCTTAAACAACTTAAAAAAAAGTTCCAACAACTAATATAACCCTCAAAAGTGTTCGTCATGCAGCATGTCTAATCGCGTAAGTATGGTATTTATTTTGATGTTTACATTTGATTATGTATGAGTTTGAGGCTATGCTCCGTGGCTAACGGGCTAATGCTACACTGTTGGAAAGATTTATAAAGAATGAAGTTGTGTTTATGAATTATACAGACTGCAAGTGTTTAAAAATGACAAGATTTAACAGTTTTTTTTTAACACATTTAACAGTACATTAGCAACATGCTAACGAAACATTTAGAAAGACAATTTACAAATATCACTAAAAATATCATGTTATCATGAATCTTGTCAGTTATTATCGCTCCATCTGCCATTTTTTGCTATTTTCCTTGCTTTACTACCTAGTCTGTTGATTCGGCTGTGCACAGATCCAGACGTCCTGCCCTTGTGTAATTCCTTTCATCCAGACGTTAATACTGGCTGCCCTTGTGTAATGCCTCAATCATGGGCTGGCATATGCAAATATTGGGGGCGTACATATTAATGATCTCGACTGTTACGTAACAGTCGGTGTTATGTTGAGATTTGCCTGTTCTTCGGAGGTCTTTTAAACAAATGAGATTTATATAAGAAGGAGGAAACAATGGAGTTTGAGACTCACTGTATGTCATTTCCATGTACTGAACTCTTGTTATTCAACTATGCCAAGATAAATTAAATTTTTGAATCTAGGGCACCTTTATGGGTTACTTTGTAAATAGTCATAACAAGTCATAACCAAGATCACATAAAAAAATCCGAGACTAACCAGGCTCATCAATTCAGTCATCATTTAAATAGTGCAGAGTCTCTCAGATGATCTTGCTACACATACAAAATAGAATACATGAGTTAATGTACGTGAATCAATACATGAGTCAATAAGTATGCTGGTGCTGATGGATGAAACTTGTTTCAAGCCTGATTTTGAAACCTCTTAATAGAATGAGATTTAATGAGAATCGCGGAAGCGTTGTGGGTTGAGGTAGAATTAGTCAAACAGGATTTGGAGTATGCAGTCTACAACAATCTTTAGGTAGGTGATGCATGTCACAGTAACATCACATGAAGTCCAGGACCCGACATTGGACGTAACACTGCCAGTCTGCCTTCTTGCCATAGTGCATCCTGCTGCCATCTCTTTCCAATATAAACAATATACACTCACATGACCTTCCACCTGATCTAAAACAAATATGATTCATCATGACCCTGAAGCCGGTTTACCGGTTCTCCTCCCTTGAACTATGTTTGCCACTTCATAAAAGGAGCACTTCATATGACTTACCATTTTGGAGATGCTCTGACCCAGTCGTCTTGCCATCAGTATTTGGCTTGAATTCCTGCCCACATTTAGTGCTGTTAATATTGATGGGTTTTCAATGAGTTCTTATGAAGGACAGGCCTGAATTTTCCTTAGAGCTGCCAGTTAGAGCTAGGCTGGCTGTGTGGAAGAAAAGTCAAATCTCCAGGGGCCAGTGTTCAGCTGTCTGTGTCTGAGGGCCAGCATGACTAAAAGACTTCCATCTGCGCATTTTATTCATGTATTTCTTCTTCCTCTTACATTTTTTATTTTGGTATTCAACAACTGAACAGATTTGCCTATGAAGGATAACACAAAAGAAACATTTTAGTTTAAGGAAATGTGACAATGAATGTGTCTGGTTAGCTATGGACAAAATAATAATACATATATTTTGGTCACACTTTAGATTAGGATCCAATTCTCACTGTTAACTATTAACTATGACTTATGTCTCAATAAACTCCTAATTACTGCTTATTAATAGTTGTTAAATTTAGGTATTGAGTAGGATTAAGGGATGTTGAATATGATCATGCAGAATAAGCCAATATCCTAGTAATATGCATGCTTATATCTCAATTAGTGTGAACTGGACCCTGAAGAGTTACCAATATATATAAATAGATAACCCGTCGAAGCATGGACTCCTCTACACCCCTGATCTGGCACCAAGATGTTAACAGCAGATCCTTTAAGTCCTGTAAATTGCGAGGTGGAGCCTCCATGGATCGGGCTTGTTTGTTCAGCACATCCCACAGATACTCGATTGGATTGCTTCCCGGTGCCATGTGTTTCCCAGGTAAGCGGCCATCCACGTGACGTAAAAGAAAACATGATTCATCAGACCAGGCCACCTTCTTCCATTGCTCCGTGGTCCAATTCTGATGCTCACGTGCCCACTGTTGGCACTTTTGGAGGTGGACAGGGGTCAGCATGGGCAACCTGACTAGTATATATATTATATATATATATATATATATATATATATATATATATATATATATATATATATATATATATATATATATATTGTCCAAAAGTTTGGAACTACTAAGATTTTTAATGTTTTTAAAAGAAGTTTCGTCTGCTCACCAAGGCTACATTTATTTAATTAAAAATACAGTTATATTGTGAAATATTATTACAATTTAAAATAACTGTGTACTATTTAAATATATTTGACAAAGTAATTTATTCCTGTGATCAAAGCTGAATTTTCAGCATCGTTAATCCAGTCTTCAGTGTCACATGATCCTTCAGAAATCATTCTAATATGCTGATCTGCTGCTCAATAAACATTTATGATTATTTTCAATGTTGAAAACAGTTGTGTATGTTTTTTTCAGGATTCCTTGATGAATAGAAAGTTCAAAAGAACAGCATTTATCTGAAATACAAAGCTTCTGTAGCATTATACACTACCGTTCAAAAGTTTGGGGTCAGTAAGAATTTTTATTTTTATTTTTTTGAAAAGAAATTAAAGAAATTAATACTTTTATTCAGCAAGGATGCATTAAATCAATCAAAAGTGGCAGTAAAGACATTTATAATGTTACAAAAGATTAGATTTCAGATAAACACTGTTCTTTTGAACTTTCTATTCATCAAATAATCCTGAAAAAAATATTGTACACAAATATTTTGTTCAATTGTACACATTAAATGTTTCTTGAGCAGCAGATCAGCATATTAGAATGATTTCTGAAGGATCATGTGACACTGAAGACTGGAGTAATGATGCTGAAAATTCAGCTTTGATCACAGGAATAAATTACTTTGTGAAATATGTTCAAATAGAAAACAGTTATTTTAAATTGTAATAATATTTCACAATATTACTGTTTTTACTGTATTTTTAATTAAATAAATGTAGCCTTGGTGAGCAGATGAAACTTCTTTCAAAAACATAAAAAATCTTAGTGGTTCCAAACTTTTGGACTGTACTGTATATATGTACTGTATATATATATATACCATGACTTCATCAACAATGGCATGTTACTGAAAGATTTGCCTTTAACATAGAAAACATCACCAGAATGCAGAACTGATTTATCAGCTGAAAATGTAGTGCTGCCCTCTGCTGTTTAAACACACACCACTTCCATGTTTTCAATGTTATGAGGGAGCAGGATCCATTTTGTAATTCTTGTTATTTTAAATGTAAAATAATGCAATAAAGAAATGAAATAAAAACCTGAAAAGTCAGTGTTATTGCATGAGTTTATTTCTTGTTATGCCATATCATACAGAAGAGCTGTAATACAGGTAAACAAAGTGATTTGTGTGTGTCTCTCTCTGGTATTTCAAAAGTTCAGCATATCAGTCCTTAAGAGACAGAATGTCCATGTTCACTGAGTGTGTAAACAAGGTGGCACACTGTCTCCAATGGTTGCAGAGCCCTGGGGAGGGATACAAGTGAAGCTCGCAGTCAGCAAAAAGAATCAACTTCTTGCCACAACCAATTATCCAGCAGATACAGCATCATGACATTCATTATTACAGCTGTTTTCATAATGGTGTACATCTGAATTTTTTGTGTAAATGTAATGGTCAATTACACTGAAAAGCGTTATTGCAATACAATTCCTTTTTATTTTTTTTAAAAAAAGCCATGTTCATTTCTATAAACCCCAAATGCATTGAGATAAATGATACACTCTTGAAATGGCAGACCATTAGTGAAAGTGCTACAATGACCAGCTTCATAAAAAACAGCTGCACTCCCATTTATTTTGTTGACTCGGCATGTTTTCGAAAGTAAGACTCGGATTACAGATTGTATCTTTAAAGGCTGGTGATGTCCATTTAGCCCTCCGATGATACTGTTGCACTATGATCTGTTTGAGTTTAAACTGGACATAAAATGGTATTCTGATCATCAGCTGTGCTTATACTGTCCGTCTACTTCTACTTACAATGTTACAATGACCAAAACCTTTTTTTTTTTATACACGGAAAGCAAGCAGGTGATCTAAATCCTGCATATTAAACAAAAAAGTATCATTTGGCCCACTTTAGTTGAATAGATATGTGAGAAAAAAAGAGTGCTTCAATAAAGCAACAAAGAATTGCCGCCACTGAGAACATTTTTAAAAGGACGATGATTCAAATACTTCCAAACTTGACTTTGACCCAAATACACTCCATGAAGTTATATTAACGTTGTTATTGCATCATAGTTTTTGTAACCATGTCCTAATATAAGTTCCTCAGCATGTTTACGCAACATTAGCATGTAAACAAAAATTACTAACATCATAAAGTGCTAGTCCTTATTTAAGTACGAACCAACACTTTGCACACATACAGATTTGGCGTAAAATGAAATGGACGTTATAACAATTCCAAACTTCAAAGTGATATTGCACATATCCTGCATAAGTTGTATAAACTGTCTGCACAAAACATTGCAAGAAAATGCACAACCGTCTCTGCATGAGAGCATACATTCATTCATTTAACCTCTGGTCTAAACAATTCCCATTACGCAAAAGAGTTCCACGTACAGATTGTGTTAAAGTTTCTGCGTAACACATTTGAATAAATTTGAATACTGATGCAGAGATAAAGTGCAAGTCAATGACCCTCTGAACCAACATACTACCATAAAGTAACATGCTGTCATAGATGTGCTCTTCCTGTGCTGCAACAGAGATCCGTAACCCGGTCAAAAAAGTATCGAGAGCTCATCGAGGGCCTGAATTCTGCTAATCCAAACCAAAGGTCACTTTAATGAGCCTCAGTAAGAATCTGTTTTTGATGTGTCCTCCGCTTGGAATCCTACTAGTAAGCAAATGAAGGTTGATGTTCATGTCCGTTAGCCTTATTTACTTTTTCAAAGTCTGAATTAGCATGATTATGATTGAGCTAATTTGATTTGATTTTGGTAGAAGTTTTAGTATAGGTGGCAGATCATTGCTGCCAGTGGGCGGGAGGAATCATGCCCCGACTGCAGAGTGGGCACAGGCGGGCGTCACTGCTGTGCCAGTAGGGCACTCCGATTGGCCTTCATCTTCTCTAGTCTCTTCGTCAGGTGGCTGTTGCTTGCTTCCAGCTCATCGATACGGTCAAGAGCAGACCTCAGCTGAAGAATAAACACAGTTTGTTACATCACAAATATTCAGTGGCTTTTTAAATATCACTAAATAACTACAATCTCTGAACATCACTTATTTGTTTGATTTGGTCTTACCAAAAGAAATGCCTAAAAATCCAACAGTTCATTTTGAATAAATGCCCTTTTTATCTCTTAACTTTTATCTCTTATTTAAGTTTATAAGAAAATAAATTAGTATTTGACAAACAAATTCAATTTTTAAAATATACTTAAAGGGTTAGTTCACCCAAAAATGAAAATTTTGTCATTTATTACTCACCCTCATGCCGTTTCACACCCGTAAGACCTTCATTAATCTTCAGAACACAAATTAAGATATTTTAGTTGAAATCCGATGGCTCCGTGAGGCCTGCATAGGGAGCAATGACATTTCCTCTCTCAAGATCCATTAATGTACTAAAAACATATTTAAATCAGTTCATGTGAGTACAGTGGTTCGATATTAATATTATAAAGCGATGAGAATATTTTTGGTGCGCCAAAAAAAACAAAATAACAACTTATTTACTTTTGGCCGATTTCAAAACACTGATTCATTTGTGCTCCGAATCTTCCTGAAGCAGTGTATCGAATCACGATTCGGATCGTGTGTCAAACTGTCAATGGCTGAAATCACGTGACTTTGGCGCTCCGAACAGCAGATTCGATACACCGATTTGTTTGTGCTCCGAATCTTCCTGAAGCAGTGTTTTGAAATCGGCCATCACTAAATAAGTCGTTATTTTGTTTTTTTTTGGCGCACCAAAAATATTGTTGTCACTTTATAATATTAATATGGAACCACTGTACTCGCATGAACTGATTTAAATATGTTTTTAGTACATTAATGGATCTTGAGAGAGGAAATGTCATTGCTGGCTATGCAGGCCTCACTGAGCCATCGGATTTCAACAAAAATATCTTAATTTGTGTTTGAAGATTAACGAAGGTCTTACGGGTGTGAAACGGCATGAGGGTATAAGTAATAAATTACATTATTTTCATTTTTGGATGAACTAACCCTTTAATATTTTTGTTAAATTTCAATCAACATGTTTGAGAATGGAGAAATTATCCTGATCAGTTTCAATAACTGCTATTATTACTCATCCCATCTCAACATTCTCTTATCTTTAAAAACAAATTAAGCGCAGGGTCAAGGGCTTGCATCAGCTGACTTTCAACTGACACACGTTTACCTATAGGAATTCAACACCTATAACACTTATAATATATACAGTACAGTACGTAACAATAGGGAAGAAAAGAATATCACAACTTCTGTTTCATGCTGGTTTTATGAACTGCATGAAGTAGTTTAATAATGTACCTCTCTCTGTAACTTGCGCTTCTCCACTTTTAGTTCATCTTCCACTTTCTCTGCAGCCTCAGCAGACGTCTTATAGCGGCCCACCTGACCCTCCAGCCGAATGATCTGCCGCATGACAGAGATTACAGGTTATGCATGAAATACTGTGGAACTGGTTGTACCACAATAAGAACAAAATTAATAGTGCATAAAGGGAAGTACAACTTTAAAGGAGAATATAATTAACTACTCATGATGAAATTGCATGCGAGAGCATGATTCTGAGTGCCTCTGTGCATATAGTCTTGTGTTCATTTTATCCATTTTGACTTACGTTTTGTTCAAGTGCAGTGACTTCTTGCTCAGACTTGACAAGCTTGAATTTCAGGTCACTGATCTGCCTGTTAGCATCCCCTGCAGGAAAAAAAAGAAAAAGTTTTTTTGAGATCACATGAAAACATAAAACTCTATATGACAAAACAGCCTAAAACAAGTATGGTAGTGATCGAAAGTGTATCTTACTCTGCAAATCTAGGATATGAGGGTCCAGACCGTTCTGTAGGTCATCCTCATCCATGCTTCCCATTTCTTCTGTCCCGTTCTTCTGTTTCTGCTCTGCAGTGGCTTTAAGCTTCCGCACCTGCATACACACACACGGTATTTCATAAGATGCTCTCCAACAATAGCAGTTATATAGAAAACAAATAATCACTTGAAAAGGATGAAATGACAAAATATACCTGGTCGAGCAAACTCTCTCTCTCTTCCACCAGCTTCCTTAACCTGATCTCTGAAAGTTGCAAACAAAAACATGTACAGCACATGAACCTCATGCAGAATCGGACAATGGTACATACACAATGAGACGATGTAGGCACTAAAATAATTTATTTTGTAGCACAAAGTATACAAATTTGGACTGTCATTTTAACATTTTACAATGAATTGTACAATGAAAAAAAAATGCAATTAACGCGCATTTAACATGACCAAAAATGCATGACTTGATTGCAAATAGATTTCAGAAATAAGGAAACAAAACAACAAACAATATATTTACTTCTAAAGCCAAGTCGATTTAAAGCTTTATTCCTCTTGAATGTCAAATGATCATGCTTTCCAGCAATATTCCTATATAATTCATTTAATAATCAGCATATCATGTAATTAATTTAAAAAAGGTTCAATATAATTATTGTTTTTATTTAATATGAATATACTATTGTGTATAAATAGAAAATGTATATATGGTGTTAATATGATTATATTATTATACATATTATCCCTGTATATGTCCACTAATGTGAATGTTATTTTGTATAAAACATTTTTGATATTTGCTTTTTATTTGTGGTGACAAGTGATTTCAATTATGATGATGATTACAGTATTGGCAAACATGGAGAAGTACATGCATCTTCAGTGCAGTGCATCTAAATTTGAATTTTTATCCATAATATTGAAAAAAATTAACAGCTTTTGCATGCCCAAAACATGTCTAGATCTTTCTCATTTGCATTAAAATTTTAGAGCACATATGCAACATTACATCATGAGTATAATTTCTCAATGAAAAATAAAATCAAAAGGACATTGTCATAATCATCAGAAAATAAACAAATTGAAAAATCTGTGAAAAATCATGACACAGAGCAGTTGAACATCTGCATTTTAAATTTGGTCTTAAAGAACATGTGTGGTTCATTTTCTATACTCAATATTATTCCTTTCGGAGGTTCACTGCTATGCATATCAACACCATCCAGTGCTACAAGACCAGCATCCAGTGCAATAGCTTCCTCACAGCTATCGAGAAGGAAAGCAGTGCACTTGTGCTCTACTGGCATGCTATACGTGTCCTTCACACAATGTGACTCTGCAGCCTCGGTCTCTTGCAGGTCCCTGGATTGTACACCATTGTCTCCTGTGGTATTAAATATATCCACTTTGTTAGAGTCTGTGGGTTCAAACATGAGATCTTGAGATGTTTTCAAGGCAGCATTGATTTCTATGCAGTTAATGTTCTTTGCTGGGCTGGTCTGTGGTTCGTATACTGTAATTTCCGACATTATCTGATTCTCATGTTTAATTGGTTATAGTGAAAAAAGTTTCTGTACTTGAATCAATGTCTTCTTCATGTTTGATTTTAACAGTAATTACAGGTTCTTCAACATTAACTGCAGTGTACTTTACCTGGTGTTAAATCTGCAATCAGTAGACTTGGAACTGCAGTTTTGGCATGTTAATGATAATGAATATGGCAATGTTAATGTATTTGGTCTTGGCAGACTAGATCTTTTACACACGCTGCTGCTGCATAGCAATATGGACTTGCTACTGCCAATAAATACACATATGCGCTGCTTGCTGTGAGCATGTAAGATCTGCTTGAATAGACATACATAAATCCTGTAGCAGATCGAGGCAGGTGGAGCTGGGGAGGTGGAGGGGTTCAGAGGAACCAAACTAGCCTAGAGCGAACACTAAAACCAGACTATTTAAATATTGACCAAGCAATCTCATTGACTGCAGAATCAGCAGAGGCGAGTCAATTTGTGCCATGAGCTAATGGTGTGATTGCTTGTAGATTGCATGTAAAAGCCTATCAGCCAGTGCTATTTAGAGTTTCATTACTGAACTAGATATTTATAAGCGTTTGCTATACCATTTGTGCACTAAATGTGCTGACTTCATTCTCAGATGGACAAATCTTTGCTTGGCCTTCACTTTATGTCACTTTTCATCTGCTGTCTACATTTGGCATACTGTAATTGACTGCAGAAATGGGTTTTGACAACTTCAAATCACTGCTCCTCTTGCATATTTGTAATGTTTTCAACAATTTCTACAAGAAAATACCATTAAAGCAAAGTGGTAAAAAAAAAAAAAAAAAAGTATATAATTTGACGACATACACTTGAAAATGGAGAAACCCAGTGGTTGGGTTAAATGTTTGCCCAACCTGCTGGGTAGTTTTATTTAACTCAAATATGTGACCTGTCACGGAAACCAGGGACACAAGTCGGCAGCACAAATCTCGAGCAAAATGAGAAAGAAGCATTTTTTTTTTTCAAAATTGGTGATTTTAGTTTTTTTGCAGAATCTGTTAGTTGAGATCATGAGGAAGTCTTTCTGTGTTTGAGATAGCAGTATTGGTATATTTAAAAGCGTACATTTTGAGGTTGAAATCGGCTTGTTTTTCAGAGATTCTAACACACAGTAGGGGTGTGTTATTGTCTGTGTGTATTTCCATACTGGGAAGCGTGGCTACTTATTATGCAGCACTCTGGCCGGCTCTAGCTGATATCAAAATTCAATGAAGAACCGTGGCCGTCACACTGAAAATGTTTTGAAGTACTTCTTCGACAAGCTGGATGCTTATGAACAAGCGCTCACTGATTCTGAAGACGATCTGAGCGACGATGAAAGCGGCACAATAAGACATTACCTCTCTGGAGTCGGGTAACGCTCCGGCGCATTTTGCAGGATTTTTTTCACATTGCAGCAAAACAGACTTAAAATAGGCGTACTCCGTCATTTTTTGTCATAGAGACATAAGTAATATATCAATTGAAACTATAGAATGTCTTCTTTTATTTGTGTACACTCAGAGTAAAAACAAAATGTTGTGCTTGTTGTAAAATAAAGAAAACTAACATGATGCGTGATCTCTCGTCTCGAACGAAGTCCAATCTGATAGTTCTCAGAAAATGAACTGTAACTTAGTGAATACTAATCACAAAAAAAAAAAAAAAACACTTATGTCTAAAGAAACATTGAAATGTCAGGTTTTAAATCGTGCAAGTCAAATCGAAAACAAACCTTCTGTGTTTATGTAATCTGTATGAAAAGAGAGCCATGTCAGAAATCCGTGATTCAGCTCATTATCCGCTAATGCGGCCACGCCCACAGAGCCAGCGCTATTCAGACGCAAATTCAGTCAATACATGCATTCATCGTCTCAATTGTGTATTTATTGTCTTGAAAAGTGTTTTGAATAGCCATAGTTAGCGATCTCTGGCCTCTGTTAGTTCAGTTAGTATCCTTTCTTATTAATAGTATGCGGTCCATGCAGCTTTACAGGGGGTATGGCTTATCTAAATGAGATGTAAATGAGCCCTATTGTCACTCCCAGCAGGTGAGAACAGGTGAGAACTGCAACTTTAAAGGCGTTTTTCTCCCTATAGAGCTTTCTTGAGTGCCTACCTTCAAATGGCCACAACTTCTCCAAATATTATCAGATTTACATGTGTTACACACCGTTGGAAAGCTTGGAGACTACACTTTCAGAATCTGCGAATAACTCAAAATGCCCCTACTTTCCGTGACTGGTCACATATTGTTTAAAAATTACTGTTTTGCTTGCTTAAAATGAACCCAAAGTATGTTGGAAATTAACATTTAATAATGTTTATTAAATTAACCTTTATTAATAAGTTTAATGAATAACATTATTAGATTATTATTGTTTCCTCTAGTAATTATGTGTCAGATTTTTAATTTCCAACCTATTTTGGGTTATTTTAAGTCAGCCATATAGTCATTTTTAAACAATAGTTGAGTTAAATAAAACTCCCCAGCAGGTTAGGCAAACATTTAACCCAATCGCTGGGTTAAAACAACCCAATCTCTGGGTTTGTCCATTTTCAACCCAACTTGGGTAGTTTTTATACCAGCATTTTTTAGAGTGTACATTTGATTGCAACAAGTAAATCTGCTGCAATAGCTGATTTGTTCAGATTGTGAATACTGGAATCCGTTTGTCTTACCTAACATGCCGTCTCCAGTCATGGTAGGCGTGTGAGAGTCTTGATTCAATCGGGAAGCTGTTTCCCCATCAATCGCCCTGTCTGCTACCTCCCCATTGGCCGTCACCTCAGATCCCAGCACAATGCCATGTTTCTGTGCAAGAATACAATCTGATGTCAACATCCCATTTTTTCCCCTTTATGTTATTATTATGGTCCTCTGAATTCAAAATAATGATGCTAAATATAATTACTTCTATATCCTGTCTGTGATTGCCAATATTCCTTCTATATCTCTACCTTTAGAGCATCCTTAAGCCGGCAAACCTCATCCCTGAGTGCCTCCCGTTCATCACGGATAATGTCTGAATATTCCTTCTGCCTCTCTAAGGCCTTAATGCGGCCATCCGAAAAAGTGAACAGTCAGGGAAGGAAAGAACAAAGGAGTAAAGGAAATCTGTAAGGTTAGGAAAGACTACAAGG
This sequence comes from Chanodichthys erythropterus, assembly GCF_024489055.1. Classification (NCBI taxonomy): domain Eukaryota; kingdom Metazoa; phylum Chordata; class Actinopteri; order Cypriniformes; family Xenocyprididae; genus Chanodichthys; species Chanodichthys erythropterus. The sequence goes on along the minus strand of NC_090241.1, from coordinate 2,511,084 downwards.
GACATGTGACAGTATAAAGCATTACGTATTTTAACAAGTTAACTAGGGTTAATAAGTTACACGAGCTATGGAGAATTTAGGGAATTCTGAAATGCAAAAGATTATTAAGTGTTCAAATCTAAAAAAGAGAATTGTTTTGATGCTATATGATTAATGAAACATGGCCATGAAAAGAAATTGTACCCGGATCTTTTTATCTTTCCATTCCAATGTTTCTTGGAGGTCAGAGATCTCCCTAATATAGTCCGCCTGCTTCCCGCGAGACTGTTGGGCTTCCTGAGCCCCGGCCATCACGGCAAGCAGAGGAAAACAGATGGACAGATAGGAGAATATTAAGAGGAAATATGAGAGAAGACAACAGAAAAACAGAATCCATCTATGTTAGGAAGACAAAGAGCAAGAAGAGCTTTGACTGCCCCATCATTTACTGGTGATGCTCACCGTCAACAACTCTTCACTCTGCTTCAGTGTTTCCTTCATCTCCTCAAACTGGATCTTCAGGATATTGTGGGCATGACGTTCTCGCTCGCACTCCTAAAAAACATTACAATCAGTGAAGTATGTGTGAATTTGCAGTATATCTTTGTGTGCCTGGCACTAAAAGTTTACCAGATAACAACTTCTCTGCTAACCATTTCCATATTGCAAAACCACTTCAATACAACTGATTATACTATAACATACAACATTCCCACATAGTTTAGCTATGATCAGACTAAACTCTAGAATGAGCAAAAGGGGTCAAACTGACCCAACAGAGTTTGATTTTTAGAATTTGTTTTCCAATAAAATAATAATAATAATTGAATTCCTTGATATTCCATTAATTCCTCCTGTATATCAAATAATGTACTATGCGAGCCTCTGCAATGTTATTTATACATTTCTTGGTCACAGGTTGAGAAAAAAAAAAAAGTTTCAATATTCTAATTCTTTGTAAAAGGGGTCAAAATGCCGTGTATGCACTTTTGACTCACCATTACAGTTTTTTCAATAATTATATTTATTCATCACACTTCATGGATTATTCTAAATGTGGATTTATGACTGACAAAGTGTGGTTCCAGCACTTACCAGCATGAAGAACAAATAGACGCAGGCTGGGCATAGAGATTTATTTAAAGGGGACCTTTTATGCCCCCTTTCACAAGATGTAATATAAGTCTCTGGTGTCTCCAGAATGTGTGTGTGAAGTTTCAGCTCAAAATCCCCCACAGATCATTTATTATAGCTTGTCAAATTTGCCCCTATTTGGGTGTGAGCAAAAACACACCGTTTTTGTGTGTGTCCCTTTAAATGCAAATGAGCTGCTGCTCCCGCCCCCTTTCCAGAAGAGGGCGGAGCTTTAACAGCTCAACAACAACAAAGCTGGAGAATCTCACGCAGCCAAAATGAGGATTGTCAGTAACGGTGTTCAGCCTTACATTGTTCAAACCGGAGTCGACACTGATGGAGAGACTCAGGAAGAAGTTACAACTTTTAGACGTTTCTGAATGGTTAGTGGATAAATTGATGTAGTTGCTGTGGAGTTGATTCAACTCATCCACTAGCATGTGTGCCATCAAAACTCAAACTGTCTTCAATACAAAAACATACCCTGTGTGAGTTCTTGTTTTTAATGTTGATATGATATTATACGAGCAAGAATGTAATTTTTGCCCAAATATCCACACGACTGCAAACGTGACATTGATTTTATACAACAGTTCAACAAACATATTGATATTAATATTATTAATATTAATATTAGGTGAAAAACATATTAAATACAGTATTGCCAGTATTGTTTGTTGTATTTTGCAATGAAATAATAGTTCCAACAAAAGCCACAGTAGAACACTGCAATGTTTCGAGAACAAATCTGCAACTGTGAACGAATCATGAGAGTCAATGATTTAATTATACAACTAATTGCTTCGTTACTGAATGAATGAATGACTCAGTGACTCACTCATTAAAGGTGCCCTAGAATTAAAAATTTAATTTATCTTGGCATAGTTGAATAACAAGAGTTCAGTACATGGAAATGACGTACAGTGAGTCTCAAACTCCATTGTTTCCTCCTTCTTATATAAATCTCATTTTAAAAGACCTCCGAAGAACAGGCGAATCTCAACATAACACCAACTGTTATGTAACAGTCGGGATCATTAATATGTACGCCCCCAATATTTGCATATGCCAGCCCATGTTCAAGGCATTACACAAGGGCAGCCAGTATTAACGTCTGGATCTGTGCACAGCTGTATCATCAGACTAGGTAAGCAAGCAAGAACAATAGTGAAAAATGGCAGATGGAGCAATAATAACTGACATGATCCATGATAACATGATATTTTTAGTGATATTTGTAAATTGTCTTTCTAAATGTTTCGTTAGCATGTTGCTAATGTACTGTTAAATGTGGTTAGAGTTTCCATTGTTTCTTACTGTATTCACGGAGACAAGAGCCGTCACTATTTTCATTATTAAACACTTGCAGTCTGTATAATCAGCCTGGTCTCATTGTTAATACGTAGTTATTAATACGTAACTTTAAAAGACACAAAACGTACATATTTGTACGTTTTGAATGGTGCTAAAACGTACAAATACTGACGTAATTATGGCACCAAAACGTAAACATACTTACGTTTTTACTGCGAATAAAACGTAAAATATTTACGAATCTTTCATGTCATAAAAATATATGTATAAAATATATATAAATGTTCCCTTTTTAACATTTTTAGATGAATTTAATATCCCTAAACCCCACCCCGAACCTAAACCTACCCATTTTATACATAATGTTAAAAGAATAAATCATAATGGACAGAAATGTGTAGGAAAATGACAATTTTAGTAAAAATATGGCATTAAAACGATATTTTGAGCCACTTATCCTACACCTACCCCTAAACCTACCCATAACAATTTCTTAAAACTACATAACGTTACTGTTAATAAATGAAAAACAGACAAACAAGCGTAACGTTAATCACAATCATTTATTTTTTGCAAATATGTCAAAAGTGGTACCAAAAGTTAAAATGATGATGAGTTCCAGTCGCAGTCCTCTCTGGCTGTAACGTAATAGTTTTTATAGGGTACAGAGCAGAATATAATTTATTAATCCGTGAAATTATGAATCTGTCTTCTCTCCGTGAAGGCGCGCACTCATTTCAAATGTCAATCCACTGAAACACGGCATATCGCAATCTGCGACGAAGCAGGTGAGAACCAATGAGCGTTCGATATCAGTGCCGTAAATCATGTCGTAACGCTTCTCGAGGGTGGCGCAGGCGCACTGGCGCTATTTTTTAAATTGAATCATAACGTGCGCGGGCTTTGACTGTGACGGTCGCTGTTGCTGAGAATGAAGGTGAAGATCGACAGATAAAGGGCTGAATTTGAATCTGTTCCTCGCAAACATATGGATTCTAAAGATATGGAGTACAGCAAACAAATAAAATGGGTGTGAGTTGTTAATTTATGTTGTGCTTTGGTGTATCTTATGGTTGTATTGTCAGTCACTGCATAGGAAAAAAATCTCACAGCAAAATATTACAAAACGATTATAGAAATGTTATTCATTTTAAGGTTTCAAAGTGTAGTCTCGTTTAACATTTATGTAACGTTAATGACAATTGAACACAACATATTTGAATCATTAAAGCCACGATTTTAATATTAATACATGGTAATTCATATACATTCACACTTTACGTTAGATGTTTTACGTTTTTTAAGCTGCTAATACGTAAGTATTTGTACGCTTTAGTGCTATAAATACGTCAATGTTGTACGTTTTTGTGTGTATGAAAACGTTAGTAAATGTACGTGTGGTAGAACCACACTTCACGTAAAAATACACACGTATTCTCATGAGATCACGTTGGTATAATTCATAAACACAACTTCATTCTTTATATATCTCTCCAACAGTGTGTAATGTTAGCTTTAGCCACGGAGCACCATCAAACTCATTCAGAATCAAATGTAAAGATCCAAATAAATACTATACTCACATGATCTGATGCATGCATGCAGTATGCATGACGAACATCTTGTAAAGATCCATTTGAGGGTTATATTAGCTGTGTGAACTTTGTAAATGCACTGTATTATTGTTGAGAGCTCAGGGGGCAGGGAGCATGCGATTTAAAGGGGCCGCATGCTGAATCGGTGCATAGTTAATGATGCCCCAAAATAGGCAGTTAAAAAAATTAATAAAAAAAAAAAAACAGGGGTATTTTGAGCTGAAACTTCACAGACACGTTTAGGGGACACCTTAGACTTATATTACATCTTGTAAAAACTGGTTCTAGGGCACACTTTAAGAGTGACTTATGCCATCTGCTGGCGGTTTTAGTTTAATATTTAAAAGTATCACTTCATTTCTAACACCATTGCATATTACTCTATTGAACTTTTTTTTTATTTAAAACATTATTTCATAAAGGTAAAATAAATGCACTGGAAAAATCAATTTAAGTTGGGCAAATACTGTCGCTTATTGGAAAATGTGTGACTGCAGTGGAAGAGAGGGGGTACACAGAAGGATGTTAAATGCCTCAGGGCAAAAGTTTGGGAGTCTCTGTTCTACAGGATTTTTCCTATTTTGTATTATAACCCTCTTTATCAAAAAAACTGACTTCATCGCTTGATAGGCCTTACCCTGTTTTTCTCCTCACACTCTCTGCGTGTCTCACACAGAAGTTCCTCCAGCTCCATCAGAGTGTCTCTCAGTGTGTCCACCTGATACATCAGGTTTGTCTTCTCATTGTCCAGCTGAGCGTTGGACACCATGGCCTTACGGTACTTCTCCTCCACCTCTACCAGGGAGTCCTGAGAGTAGACAACTAAATGAAGATCTTTACAAATAGATCATTGCCATTATAATTCAGTATTATGAACACACCTTCATTTCCCGTATGGAGGCCTCAGTGTCAGCTGAAATGGAGGTATCACAGCTTCCTCTCCGTGATAACCCTCCACCCAGAGATGCCAGAGTTGCAGCAGAGAGGGTGGAGGCTGTCCTGGACCCCTGAGGAGGTACTTTAAATATTTACTTGATCATTTTGTTGTGGTATTATTTACTGTGATGGATTAAAAATTTAGCTTGTGCATCTTTTCAACAATTATACTACTGACCTTTTCCAGGAAGTCTGACCTTTCCTCCACCTGTAAATGAAATGTTTTAAAGCTCTTTATACAAATCCACATTAAATGAGAAATACTCAATTTAAACAATGCATCAGAATCGGGGCATCTATAGATGTGTTGCATGCTTTATTCACTAGAGGGAGCAAGACACAAACAAGATTCATGCTAATTGCACACGATACTGAATATTCTAGTGTGAGGAAGAAGCTATGAAGAGAAGCAGGAGAACAGGTCAGTTTGTGCCATTGATCTTACAGAGATGACAGGCTCGACCTTGAAACTGCAGTACTGAAGCTTGGTCAGTGATAGAAAAGGGAAGCTCACCACTGGACTGGCACGGGCTGAACTCGCCCTAGATGAAGCCCTGGAACTGGAGCCCAGAAAGCCATTGTAGTCTGAAGGCTGACCAGAAAAGCAGGTACAGAGAGAAAACAGTAGAATAAGATGGACAGAGGAGCAGATGTTAGCAGGAAGAGGAAAAAAACTGATAAGTATAAAGTTTAAAGAAATGCCACATACACTGCTGCTCAAAAGTTTGATATTGGTAAGATTTTTTTGTTTGTTTTTAAAGTCCCCCTGAGGTAAAAATCAAGTTTTTACTGTTGTTTATATGTCTATGTGGTGTTTTTAATATGCTTTTCTGTTGATATGTTGAAATTGTGTAGATTTAGCAATATAGCGGGTGTATGATTTATGTTACGTTGTGATGAACTATATTTTTCCACCAACATTTTGAGTTGTTCAGAGTGTTTTTAAGGATGCTGATTTTCAGATGGGAGCGGTGTAACTCTGAGATGGCGAACGGGAACATGGTTTGTGTAACATTAGCAACACATTATTAGCTGTTTAAAAACATAGTCAAGCTAAAGACTAATCATATTAATTACAGTTATGTGTCCGACGTTGTAAAGAGCGATACCATTGTACAGCGTTTACCTCAGTAAGTTGAGCGAGTGGAGGCGGGGCTAATTTGCATATTCATTGATCCGCGTATATTAAATCAGGCAAGGGTGTAGAGTTACATTCAAGCTATTTTAAGGCATGAAGAAAATTTTTCATAGGAAAAAAAAAAACGTTTAAATATGTAATTTTGGTGATCAAAGATGGGTTTTTTTTAAGGGTTACAGTTACTGACTACATGGGGACTTTAAAAGAAATCTCTTTTGCTCAACAAGAATGCATTTATTTGACCAAATGTATTGTGAAATATTATTACTAAGTAAAAGAACTGTTTCTATTTATATATATTTTAAAAATGTAATTTATTCCTGTGATGGCAAAACTCAAAAAGTACTCCAGTCTCATGATCCTTCAGAAATTATTCTAATATGCTGATTTGGTACTAAAGTAACCTTTCTTATTATAATCAAATGTTGTCAGTGATTAGTTAAAAACAGCATTTATCTGAAACAGAAATCTTCTGTTGTAATATAAATGTCTTTACTGTCACTTTTGATCAATTTTATGCATCCATGCTGAAAAAAAAAAAAAAAAATTCTTTAAAAAACAATATTTTGAACAGTAGTGTAAAACCATATCTATATTGTGGGTCAAAACACACACTGACATAAAGCATTAGCGGGAATCTGTGCAAAGGAGAGTCAATCAATCTGACTAGTAAACGACCACACAAAAGACAGAAAGAAATTCAATCCAAGATGATTAACCATCAAATGCATGCTTTACAAACATACACCAACAGTCCCACTCCGACTACTGCCATGCAGGCATCCGAACACAACAAGAGTGGGAAAAACAGCTCCCAAACTTTCCTCAGAAAAGCTCATGACATGAACAGACACAAACAACACCTAGTCAAGCCTGTGGTCTGAAAACAGAACCATGCAAGACGCTCAACAAGCCCAGACTGGCATCAGGTATCAGGTCATGCCCCTTTCAGAGGGATAGGTAAAGATCGGGCCTTACGCCTCTAGCGCTGGAGCCACTGAAACGCCTAGAGCCAGAGAATGAACTCTCTTCATGCAGTGACCCCTGCAGACAGAACAGAACACCTCACACACTCCATATCTCTCAGACATAACCATGGAGAACAAACAGTTAAAATAAAGACCCTTAAATGACCGCTTTATGTATCCAAAATGGCTGCCCACCATGAAATGTGATCAAACAGGGCTGCTCACAACCTTTAAACACATTATGAGGAGGAAATGCTCGTTACATACAGAGGAGTTCAAAGGAAGCCTCTTTGTGTGTTTATAGAAAGTTAACACATTAGCTAATGCACTCTGATGTATTCTGAGCACTTATGGAATGACAAAATAAAGAATTGATTTCTGCGTTAGATGTCTGAGTAAGAGGCTATGGAAGCCGTAGACATGTGTAACTATCAGTTTACTACACTGCATGCAGGTATCTGCTCACGAGGGATTGAACACACACAACAACACGTCCGTAAATGAGATAGTTTACCCAGAAATGAAAATTATGTCATCATTCTGCTCTAATGTTGTATCAAACATGAATAAATATCTAGCAGAATGTTCAAGCAGCTCTTTTCTACAATAAAAGTCCTTGTGACAAAATCTTTTCTTGTTTATTGCAATTAAATAAAAAATAAATAAAGTAATTTAGTACATTTAAAATATATTACTATAATATAAATATGTTAATGGCTAAAATTATAATCAAGTAATTTGCATGTGCTTTAGTCAAAGCATAACATACTTCTCTAATGCACAACAAAAATTAATAAACATAATGAGTGAACTTTTAATAGAACATTGTTAGAAAGTGCACTTTTTAAAAGTGCATTTAAGTGTTAAAAACAGTCATGAAAGTGTACTCTCTTTAAGTACACAAATGTGACTTTTTATTTCAATAAAGGGTTAGTTCACCCAAAAATAAAAATAATGTCATTAATTATTCACTCTCATGTTGTTCCACACTCGTAAGACCTTCATTCATCTTCAGAACACAAATTAAGATATTTTTGATGAAATCCGAGAGGTTTATGACTCGTCCATAGACTGCAATATAATCAACACTTTCAAGGTCCAGAAAGGTACTAAAGACATCGTTAAAACAGTCATGTGACTGCAGTGGTTCAACCTTAATGTTATGAAGAGACGAGAATACTTTTTGTGCGCAAACACAAAACAAAAACAACAGCTTTATTCAATAATCTCTTCTCTTCCTGTCATTATCCTTACGTAGGTGACACAGTAAGCACAGTGAAGGCTTCCATGTTTATGTCCGAATGCTGGCTTAGTATTGGCCAGAGCTGATCACGTGATCAGCACGATGCATGCATGTGATGCTGACGTAGAACCTGGAAGCGCTGGACACAGAAGAGAAGATATAGATGAATAAAGTCATTATTTGTGTTTTGTTTTTGTGCACAAAAAGTATTCTCGTCTCTTCATAACATTAAGGTTGAACCACTGCAGTCACATGACTGTTTTAACGATGCCTTTAGTACCTTTCTGGACCTTGAAAGTGTTGATTATATTGCAGTCTATGGACGAGTCATATACCTCTCGGATTTCATCAAAAATATCTTAATTTGTGTTCTGAAGATGAATGAAGGTCTTACGGGTGTGGATCAACATGAGAGTGAGTAATTAATGACTGATTTTTCATTTTTAGGTGAACTAACCCTTTATTATTATCAGCAAGTACTAACTATTTTTTTAAATGCTTTTAAGATTTGAAGTACACTACAAATGCAATAAAGTGCAGCACACTTTATCAAATGGGAAAGGATGGGGACAAAGAACATCATTCATCATTCACTTTAGTATAGAAAAGAACAGCTTGAACATTCTACTAGATCACTCCTTTTGTGTACCACACGCACACACACACACACACACACACACACACACACACAGATGTAATATGGGTTTCGATGACAACAGATTCCATTTTTGGATGAACTATAACTTTATGTTCATTACAATGTGTGCCATGTATTCACCAAGATGAAACAAACAATCTGCATGTCAGGTTGCATGCAGACGACAACTGGAAACAAACCCTGTGACTTCTTGAACGGGGGGGTTCACTAAAAAGCGCAGAGGGCTAAAACAGACAGAGAGGGGAGGAAGAAATATATATGCTCATAACATTTCATTTCAGTACTAAACATTCTTCAAGTCAAATAATCATCTCTCCCCTAAATAAATAAATATAAGAAAAAAATATTTAATTACAACATCCTACACTCTAAAAAATGCTGGGTTAAAAACAACCCAAGTTGGGTTGAAAATGGACAAAGCCAGCGATTGGGTTGTTTTAACCTATAGTGGTTGGGTTAAATGTTTGCCCAACCTGCTTGGTATTTTTATTTAACTCAACTATTATTTAAAAATGACTATAAACCCAAACCCAAAATAGGTTGGAAATTAAAAATCAGACACATAATTACTAGAGGCAACAATAATAATCAAAAGGTGAACAATTATTAATAAGCAATTTAATAAATGTTTATTGTTTAATTATTATTTCATTTTAAGCAATAAATAAAATTTTTAAGCAATAGTTGAGTTCAATAAAACTACCCAGCAGGATGGGCAAACATTTAACCCAACCGCTGGGTTTGTCCGTTTTCAACCCAACTTGGGTTGTTTTTAACCCAGCATTATGTTAGAGTGTACAAAGAAGCACTACATCTTAAAACAAGTTTGTAAGGACCAAAATAATGACAGCTCACTTTTGTAGCTTTCTTGGTTATGAAAGTTTTTTTTTTTTTTTTTTTTTTTATCCATTCATTTTCTCAATATTAATTTAAAATAGGTAGTAAAACATGCATTTTACTGTTTGCATGTTTGCATTTGCATTTAGCAACATTCAATCAAAATAATACAATTTGAAAATACACTGGAAATAGTACTGTATATCATCCGACCACAATTGACGATTGTCAACCTTGAATACTATTTAATGCACAAAAGTGCAAACACATTTACAGATGTTTGGAAAATTTTCATGACCAAAAGGAAAACAAAAATATTTTGAGATTGAGAATTTCCCTTGAGGACGAAAAATTTCCATTGCATTGCATTCAAGTTTGTCAAAGTGAGTTCTGGGTGAGCGGTGTTTCATACATCATTGATAATGGAGTTTTTCAATTCACAAAATTTCAAGTTTTGCTAATGTGGCCGCACCTGAAGATGCAATGCTAGTTTCAGTAACAATGACTTCTCTGATTGGTGGATTTCACAGTGCTATTGCGAGTATAATGTAGCACTTAAGAATATACACACTGTAAAAAAGAATTGTTGGTTTAACTTTAAAAAATAAGTTACCTGTTTGCCTCAAACTTTTAAGTTCATTGAAATTAAAGATTTGAGTTAATACAACGAAGGTGATTGATTTAATCAAGAGAAACTCTAAATATTATGTTATATGAATCACATTAATTATCTAAGTTGATTTGACAAAAGAAAAAAATGTGATAAATCATGAAAATAATAATTTTAAATAAGTTGAAATTAAAATGTCAGATCTTATGATTTTACAGTTGCCTACACAATCACTCACATTGATATTTTTTCTTCACAAAAAGTCTATTTGGTTATTTTGAATGTGATTTTCACTACCAGAACCCTTCAGTTCTGATCTACTGACAGTTGACAGAAAATAAGCATTCCTGTGAGATGACCGAGGAAAGAGGAGCAGGCTAAATGAAGAAAGGGTTATAAGATAAAACAATGAAGAAGAGAACTAATTCTAAAGGAAGGAATAAAGAGGGATTGTTAGGGATTGTGAGAGGGACAGACCCGTCCATTTTGTAGTCTGGCTGAAGGCAGACTGCTGGTGCTGCTGCAGAGATCTGTGTGGTTACCCTACGGCAAGCAGAAGAGGACAAAAGAACAACGTGAGAATGAGAAATAAAAAAAAAAAACATGAAAATAGCTGCGGTGACAGACTGTCGCACAAGTGATGAAGAATGAATGAAAGCGGGAATTAGCAGTGACAGGGATCTGTGTGCAAACGGCAGCCGCACAGACTCTGGATTCATTATTCTGTATCATCAATGCTTACTCATTTAATAAATTAGCTTCAAATAACGAGATTAGATTTTTTTATTTGACATAACTTCAGTGATTTGAGCAAGCTATTTTAAATTGTTTCTCTTTGCATTTCACTGATGCTTTCTTACACTACTGGTCAAAAGTTTAGATTAGGTTAATTGCAATTTTGTAATGTTTTACAATTTAAAATAACTGTTTTCTATTTTAATATATTTTAAAATGTGTGTTTATGTAGTGTTTATTCCTGTCATGGCAATTTTCATCATTACGCCAGTCTTCAGTGATCCTTCAGAAATCATTCTAATATGATGATTTTGGTCCTCAAGAAAATTTTCTTATTGTTATCTTTCATTGAAAGAAAGAAAGAATTAAAAAATGATCAAAATGTCAGAATGTTACAAAAGATGTCTGTTTAAAATAAATACTGAATTTTTGAACTTTCCATTCATCAAATAATCCTGAAAAAAGTGCAACATGGCTTCAACAAAAATAATAAGCAGCATAATAAACTGTTTTCAGCATTGATAATAACATTATTATTGATTGAGCACCAATAATAACAAATTAGACTTGGTCATGTGACACTAAAGACTGAATTAATAGATGCTTAAAATTCAGTTTTGCCATCACAGAAATAAATTACATTTTAAAATCTATTTAAATAAAAACTGTTATTAAACTTTAATAATATTTCACAATATTATTGTTTTTTTTACTTAATAAATGCAGCCTTGACCGGTAGTGTAAATCCTGAATATCTATAATATTTAAGTGACAGAAGATTAAAATTAAGAGAAAATAAACTTCAAATAAAATCTCCAATGTTTTTTAATTGTATCATTCCAATGAAAGCTTTATAGGAAGAATCACAGGTATACTAACCCTCAAACTGCCCCGACTGCCAACAGACATCCGCTCCTCATCATCTGATATCTGAGACAGGAAGACAAAGAAAACAGGCATGCCTGTGAGTTTACTGCCATAGCAAACTGCTAAAGAAGATGTGGGTCAAAAAAGGATAGAATTAGATGCATACTTTACAACATTTTTTGTCAGTGATTTTTTCTTAAAGGGTTAGTTCACCCAAAAATGAAAATTATGTAATTGATGACTCACACTCATGTCGCTCCAAACCCGTAAGACCTCCGTTCATCTTCAGAACACAGTTTAAGATATTTTAGATTTAGTCCGAGAGCTTTCTGTCCCTCCATTGAAAATGTATGTACGGTATACTGTCCATGTCCAGAAAGGTAATAAAAACATCAAACATCAAAAGCATCAAAAATACATTTAAAAAAAATACAACTTTATTCAGCATCGTATTCTCTTCCGGAATCCTTTCCATTTAATTGATTCCACTGAATTGATTCCATTGAATTGATTCCACTTAATTGATTCCATTGAATCCTTTCATCTGTTGGTGTTGTTAATGCACTTTTACGTCGCCGTGGTTGTTTTTGGCGATTAGGACATCCACGATATTTTGAAGCATCGAAATTACATTTTGGTCCAAAAATAACAAAAACTGCGACTTTATTCAGCATTGTCTTCTCTTCCGGGTCTGTTGTGATTCCGCGTTCACGACTCCGCTTCTTCTTCTTCTTTTCTGTTTTACGGTGTTTGGCATCCAGCTTATTGGTGCATTACCGCCCCCTTCTGCTCCGGAGTGTGGTTCACGACTCTGCAGTGACGCTGCTGATGTAAGACGCTGCTGACGTGTTATCTGGTGCGCCAGAGCTTCGTTTACAGTCTGAGGGAGACGCACGCTGTATTCAAGCTATTCTACATTGTTTGTATTTTGGTATTGCTATATTTTTTAAAATGGTGCGTAAGTGTGCATGTCGCGGATGTCCTAATCGCCAAAAACAACCACCGCGATATAAAAGTGCATTTGAAAGGATTCAATGGAATCAGTTCAATGGAATCAGTTCAATGGAATCAATTCAATGGAATCAGTTCAGTGGAATCAATTCAATGGAAAGGATTCCGGAAGAGAATACAATGCTGCATGAAGTCGTAGTTTTTGTAATTTTTTTGGACCAAAATGTAGTTTCGATGCTTCAAAAACTTCTAACTAACCCACTGATGTCACATGGACTACTTTGATGATGTTTTTATTACCTTTCTGGACATGGACAGTATACCGTGCATACATTTTCAATGGAGGGACAGAAAGCTCTCGGACTAAATCTAAAATATCTTAAACTGTGTTCCGAAGATGATTGATGGTCATTAATGACATAATTTTCATTTTTGGGAGAACTAACCCTTTAATTATAATTAAAATTTTGTGTGTGTACCTACATATTTTGTGGTTCTACACTCTAAAAAATGCTGGGTTGTTTTAACCCAAATTTGGGTCAAATATGGACAAACCGTTGGGTTAAAAAATGCATTTAAAAATTTAACCCAATGGTTGGGTTTGTCCATTTTTGACCCAAACTTGGGTTGAAACATCCCAGCATTTTTTAGAGTGTATTATTCATAACTAGCTGTATATAAAAACCGTGGAAGCATGTTTCCGCCACAGAATGAAAAAAATAAAAAATAATAATTTTTACTTCATCTGACAATTCTCTTTTTTTTTTCTCACAACTGGTATAGTTTATATGTCACAATTCTTAGAAATAAAGATAAAACATTTCCCACAAAATTATTTCTCACAATTCTGACTTTTCTTTCTCACAATTGCGTGTTTATATCATTCAATTCTGACTTTATTTCTTTGTAATTCCAAGTTTATAACTTGCAATTCTGACTTCATAAACTCGCAATTGCAAGAAAAATGTCAAAATTGGGACATAAAAAGTTGCAATTACTGTGGCAGAAACAAGCGTGTGTGTGTGTGTGTGTGTGTGTGCACTTCAGGGTTTGCCTACATTGTCTGTTTCTCACACAAAGTTTTCATATTAAAAGATTTAGCACAAAAGTCACATGGACTATTATTCTGACACTTTTATGGAGTTTTATGATGTTTGAAAGCTTCACTGTAACCACATGGAAATTAGCACGGAATTTAGTTTTTTAACATCATAAAGATGATTAACTTATTTTCATTTCTGGGTGAAGTACATCTGACATCTGTTATGAACAGCAGAGTACAGGCAAAAATGAAACACAGGAAGAGAGTGATGGAGAGGATGAAACACAGGCAAAAGTGAGGGACTAAAAGGACAAAAAGCAGACGGAGAGATACAGACCGAGGTATGTCTCCGAGTGCGGTGGGAATACCGCTCGCTGTCCTCCTGAAAAGCAGAGGAGGAAAAGAGGACAGAAAGCAGGAAGTTTTAGGTCAAAAGGTCACATGATTATCAAACACCGCAAAAACTGAACAAAGCATGCACTGAGAGATTACGCTGTCTGTCATATCACGGTTTATTACAGGGCTCAGACAGGGTGCCTGGAGGGGTGGGAGGAGAGGGTTGAGTGCTTTAAGATGTGGGTCACGCGACCGCCCTATAATCCTGCTGTATGTTATGACCATCTCTACTAAGCCCTAACATGTCAGATGGGCATCCTGCCCCCCACTGCTCCAGAAAAGCCTGTGAAATGAGGATCAGACACAGACTGCCTAAGAGACATGCAACACCAACCAATCACAATTTCATTCTCTGAAGGATACGCTGTGATAGATAGGGTTTGATTAATGCATTCAGGACCTGCGCTGTGTGCATTTTCTAATTTGAATTCTATCTTTGGTGTCTACTGCATGCAGCAGTGTGGTATAATGACAGGTCATACCATCCACTGTTCAATATGGCCCCATTTGCTGTCCAGCCCATAGTATTTCTGGTGCAGAGAGGAGGAGAGCAACACGATCAAGTGAGGAAGGGTTATGATGAAAGGATAGGAGGATGTTAAAAACAGGTTTGAGTGTGGGATTGGTCTTCCTCAAGCTTTAGCTGTATTTTTATAACCTGATGTTCATAAAACAACAATGCAAAATACATCAGCTTGTATTTCAAATACGTGAGCACGGTTTGAAAGATATCTTACCTTTTGCGCTTGATATATCTAATTGAACAGCAGGGAGACCAGGATGAAGAGAAAGAAAGAAAGTGAGACAGGAAGAGAAAGATATAAAGAGCTTAAAGGAGACTATAGGGATCATTTATTAATAAATCAGGATAGAGCTGGTATAAAGACTTTTAAAAATCATTCTGATTCAGAAAGCCAACAAATGAACCCTTAATGGTCTGGCGGATGTATTTTACAATGGAGATATAAAGCAATATTTTTGAAGAAAAAGGTGAAATTGTGCTAATGTGTAACAGCATAAAATTGATTTTCTGAGGTACTTTATGTTAAAATTTGGTTTCTGACTGGACTTTTATTGGACACATACACTACCATACAAACTGAAAAGATTGGGGTCAGTAAGATTATTAATTTCTTAATCAATTTATATTAATTTTATTCATAAAAGGTGCATTAAAGGATTAGTCCACTTTAAAATGAAAATTACCCTAAGCTTTACTCACCCTTCTGAAGCAAAGTGATGCATTTGTGTAAGAAAAACATCCATATTTAACAAGTAAAATATCTAGCTACCTCCAGACCGCCTATTCAACTTACGAAGAAAGTGTACCTGACATTGCAAAGTTGAATACCGAAGGCGTAGGGTGTAGCATAAGCATTTTGAACAGCAATAGGCGTTACACTTTCATCGTAAGTTGAATGAATTACAGATATTTTACTTCATAACTTGTTAAATATGGATATTTTTCAGATATTTTACTTCATAACTTGTTAAATATGGATATTTTTTTAAACAAACGCATCACTTTGCTTCAGAAAGCCTTTATTAATCCCCCAGAACCATTTATGATGGATGGATGTGGATGGAGACTTTCTTGAGCTTCATACTCATTGATCCCATTCACTGCCATTATAAAGCTCGGATGCGTCAGGATATTTATTAACACATCTCCCATTGTGTTCATCAGAAAGAAGAAAGTCATATACAGTAGGATGGCTTGAGGGTGAGTAAAGCTTGGGCTAATTTTCATTTTAAAGTGAACTAATCCTTTAACTCTTTCCTCGCCATTGATGGAATTTTCCAGCAATCTATATTTTCACTGTTATATGGTAGGGGGCGCAGTTACGCATCTTCTGTAAGAGTACAGAATCTCCCGATCAAAACATTCACAAAAAGGAAGAAATAAGCATTAAAGCATTGGTTATGCACGGTGTTGAAAAAATTGTAATTTTCTCAGCTTTTTGTTCAAAATGGTGATATTTAATTAAACGTTTAACGTTGATAAAAAAAAAAAAAAAAGAATGCATGAAGCTAGAATAAAATGTTTATTGTTTTAAGCAGATACTCTGTTCTTTCTTTTGATATATTGCATGTTCAGATATTCATACGATAAAATATTCTGGAGGCCATGAAATTTTTGTGAAAATGATCAAAAAATGCTGGCAACTTTTATAAAAAATATTACTATTCTACTGTATTTTTCATTAAATAAGTGCACTCTTGGTGGTTATAAGAGATTGTCTTCAATTAAAAAAAACTACTGACCCCAACCTTTTAAACAGTAATGTATAATCTGTCCAATATATATTTAAACACACACAACAGCACTGCACTCTCTAAATGACAACCCCAAATATTTTCACTATTACGCTAAATGTGATCAAAGAAGCTATTCTGAAATATGATACTCTCAAAAATATCACAAAACAATTACTAAATAAAGGTAATAACACTCACCTCATAAGCCATACTCTGCTCTACATACATATCACATATTCAGTTTACTATTACAGACAAAGGTAAACACACACCTGCAAAGATCACATGATCATATGCATCCCACCTTTTTTTGTCTATATGCTAAGCAAAACCTTTATACAAGAAAAAAATAATATTTATACATTATTTTCTCTGTGTCACAACTTTAAGACGTTAAGGTTTAGAATGTTTATGTGTTTCTGCTCCAATTCGATTCTGATTCTGCTTAGGATTTTTTTTTTTTTTTTTTTTTTTTACTTTTATCAGCAAAAACATAAAAGTAACTCAATATTAAGTTACTCAATATTCTGAATATCAACAAAGTTGCACAAGATATTGAATATTTTTCTATGACAATTATTTACTATTATTTACTGACGCAATATATTTTCTAAATCAAAATTTAGTAATTACACTCTTTCTTGTATAATTTTGCTTAAATAAAGCCAGTGAGAAATATTCTATATAGAACCGTACAATACAGGCTATTTCTTATAGCCTAAGAAGACCTGTAACTGTCTGCCAAACAGATTATCCCCTGACCTCTTTCTGTTGCCTCTCCAATTCCTTCATACGGATTTCTCGAGCTTCTGCCCGGGCTGCCCGTTTAGCTGCCAGTCTTGCCTCCGCCTGGAAGAAAGACAGAGAGAGAGAGAGAGATTCAGAGTCAGAACTGCTATACTAAAAATACTAATCACATGAAGCATTTTTTTTTATATTCAATCAATACAAATGAAAGTCAAGACTATTTACAAGTGTCAGTGTGAGTGAGAAAGGCAATCTGTATGAGAGAAAAACCTTTTCTGCTTGAGTTCTATGCAGAGCAAAAGCTAATATTGAAGTTGAGGAGAGTCTTTGGAATGTAATCTAATTAAGCTATCCACAGACTTTCAGTGATTAATCCATTATAGTTTTAATCTCATCATTGACTTCATTGACGTGAGGGGGTGGAAGTCCCGTGGAAATGAGCACCAATCAGCAGCACCATAACTAAGATTAAGAACCATAAGAAATGACTGTTCTACCTATAAAGAAATGTTTTAACTAGAACAACAACAAAATCAGCATGATGGTCAAGGAAAAATATAATCGACTGTTATATAACCATAAAAAGAGTCATGAATAGATTGTAATATTGTAAACTGTGAACACAAACAAAGATTGTGAACTAAGGTTACCCGTTAAGCACACACACACACACACACACACACACACAGGCCGTGCCAGGAAGGAATAGCTCACTCACTGCCTCCAAGCTGCCATTTCCGGTCAACATGTGAAACCCAAAGCATAACAGAGGACAAAAAAACTGCTGCTCAACAACCCAACTGATGTACATCATTGTGAACACTTACTACTATCTGTCATCATACAAATACATTTTTTGTGGTCCTCACACTTCAAATTCATTGTACAAAAACAAACAAAAAAGGCTTCAAATTGAACATTGCAATTTTCTAATATTGTCATGAAGTGTTCTTTACAGTGTCTGGTTTATAAATGTATCTTGAATTTCAATGGCATCCTGCTCTTGGCAGCCAATAATTTGCAGTGGAGAACACATTGTGGTCGGCACAACCCATGTTTATCAGTGCAAGTCAATGGGGAATTCCCTATTGGTCTAGAAAACAAAAGGCCCGTGGAGAAGCCATTATTTAAGGAAAAAAAATATTAAATTTGGATATATATATATACATACATACAGTATATAAAATGCAACAGTTCTTTCTGGTTCTTGAATCTGATTGGCTGGGAGCCATGCAATATTCCCTCAGTACTGGAACCGTTTCACCATTTTTTATCAGTACGCTTGTGGCGACTTTAATGGTGGTCAAGCAAATCCTCAATATTTTTTTACAAATACTACTGTTGTTGTGTCACAGAATATAGGGAGTTTTTTAGATTAATATATAGTTATTTAGACCTCACATATGTGACTCATGTGTAAACATAAAGCCTATTTTTACAGTTTGTTTAGACGCTTTAGCAGATGTGAGCTCAAGGCAGGCAGCAGACGTTCAGCGCTCATGTACCCGCTGAGAACAGCTTCATCTCAGCCAGTCCTTCAAAAATTTAACACTGGCTCTTTTGAAGATAGTGGTTAAACATGAGATATAATTCATTTGGGGGATATAAATGATTTGGGTTAAGGGGAAAATTAAGTTTCATAACTTTATATTTAGGCTATATTTAACTTGAATCCTGTACTAGAGTGCTGATTTTGTACATTTGACTGATTTGCTTGTTTGTTTGTGTTATTTCCTATCGTCTAATGGCTATTGTTGTTAATTTAAATATTATTGTTTAATAACTATTATTCGGACTGAATGCAATTCTATGCCTTTCACAGACATATATACATACGAATATATTTAGACCACTTAACTTAGTTAGTGCTATCAGGATGTGAAGAGATTTCAACCAGCATAACAAAACATGTTTATGGAACAAATCGCATATATCCTGCCTTTAATTGTCTGTTTAATATCTCCTACATATGTAAACTGAACTGCTTTCACATTAGAGCTTTTGGTGCAGTCCATTATATAAGGTATAAAGCACAATGGGAATAGAGACCAATAATGGCATGGGGAAGTTTGACCAAAGCAATCAAACCATTGTGTGAAAACAGTCTCTATTGAATCAAATTAGTAAATTCCGCCATGCTACCTTTTTGTTTTACCCCAATATTGCTTATTAAGGTAGCATGAAATATATTTTTGATTTTATAAGCTGTTGTACAAGCAATATATCCATACAGACAGCATATATAGGCTAATGCACTGTATGAAGTCTGGCTAAATCTATGACAGAGTGGACAGAATAACAAGCTTGCCAGGCGACACAAACAGACTGTTAGAAAGCAGCTCTGGTTCTTTTGTTTGAACAAGTCTCAACTCATTGAATAAGGGGCTTTAGACAAGCCTCTGGCCTAGATCCTGCCAACCATGTCCACTGGCCTGTCAACAGCATGCAGGGAGCTGGAGTTCACACTGCTCAGCAGAGCAACTCTCACACGCTACTGAATATCAGAGACATACCAATGGAAAATGTGGAAAAGACAGAAAAATGGTTAAAATATAAATGGTATAATTTTACCTATAGATTATTTTAAAGCATAATCCAAGGAAAAAAGTTCATTACAATGCACAAAACAGTCTGCCAAGCAAGACAAACACTGCAATATTACAGTAATATAGTCATCTGAGGTAATTTTCAGTACAATCGATACTGAAAAGACACAAAATGGCACCAGTTTTATTTGTACGAAACAAGAAAGAAGGGGTACGCAGTGTGTTGAGTGTCTGTTTCAGTTAAGGCCTGTTCACACCAAGACAAATGTATGACGGAGATTAATGTGTCTACTCATACTGACATAAATATTTGTATGCCATCAATGTGAATTTTTTTTATTAAGAAATGTTCTAATCTATTTTCCATCACATTGTGAAGAAAACTGGCCAACCATTGACATTTTTGTTTTGTTTTATTATACACGGTCTAGTCTACTTTTGTTCAGTCCTCATTGCTTTCTGTGTGATAGTCTCTCCTTGTCTAATCAGTTGTCATAGTCGCTGATTGAGTTATCCAGGTGTTTTGTGTTGTGTTAACGATCTCTGTGTGAACTTAAGCCCTCAGTTTACTCAGTTCTGTGTTGTCTATGTAACATGGTTGTTGTTTCCCCTGAACTTTTCCTGTGTGCTTCTGTGGATTATATTAAAGACTCCTTTCGTGCAATTTGTCTTTGTGAGATACTTTACTACAGCGATGCGTGACAGAACACGGAACCCTCTAAAAACGAGTATGTTTAAAGCTGCAGTCTGGCATTTTTCCTCTTTGTCGCCATCTCTGTTTGAAACCTGCAATTGCAGTCATATGCAGAATTGTTATTGTTACGAGCACGGCGACCCAGCAGTTTCACCTTGGCGCAATGCTCCCTTGGCTTCACCGTGGACTGTCATCCCTCAAGCTCCACCGGGCTCCTTCATTCTTTTGACCTTACCTTGTTCCATCATTTCTCTGGCTTTGCCCCGGACTTCTTTGCCTCGATCCTCTGCCTCTCTGGCTTTGCCGGGCCCCACCTTCACTCCAGTTTGGCCATTGTCCTCAATCACTCCGTCTCTTCCCCGGTCTGTCAAGTTCATGCCTTCGCCTCAGTCGCACCCACCTGCAGCTCCACCTTGGCCTTCCGGACTTTCTGCGTCACCCTGGCTCTTCAGGTGGTTCCCTCTTTCATCGTCTCTGCCTCAGTTGTCCCCCTGGTTTCGTCTGTGCACCCTAGGTCTACACCGTGGCTTCTCCCGTTATCGGCTCCACCGGGGACTGTTATTTCTCTTTTGTTTTGCCCCTCATTGATTGAGTTACAGGTGGTGTGTTACTCTGTACTCTGTGTGTACATAAGCCCTCAGTTTACTCAGTTTTGTGTTCCATGGCGTCTATGTAACGTGGTTATTGTTTCCCCTGAACTTCTCCTGTGTTCTTCTGTGGATTATATTAAAGACTCCTTTTGTGCAATTTGTCTTTGTGAGATACTTTACTACAGCGATGCGTGACAGAACACGGAACCCTCTAAAAACGAGTATATATAAACATTGATACAACTGTAATCCATCTATACCTCCTCCCAGAACAAAGACCATATTTGGAGCATTTCTTTTGGATGCACTAGCTTTGAGGATCCCTTTATACAGCCTGCGAAACAGAACCAGCCAGCGACCAGCTGTGTCCGCATCGAAGCAGCAACCAGATCTGAGATAGAGCAAACCTCAGAGGCTGAAGTTATCCCAGAGTTTGAATCAGTCAAGGAGTGTGAACCGCACGTTACATCCGTCATTAGAGTATGTTCGTGGGGATAGAGTGGAGCAGTCATCCCCCTGGTTTGTCCCCCCCGTCTGTGCACCCTACGCTTCTCCCGTCATCAACTCTTTCGGGGACTATTATCTCTCTTTGTTTTTTGCCCCTTTCCAGCTCCACATCCTCCAAGAGCCTCTCCAACCTTCCCTCCTTTGTACTTTTTTTGCAGCACGAAGACGCACCTTCCAGAAGGAGGAAGCTATTGTCAGGGTTATCCACTGTCTAGTTTACTTTTGAGTTTTGCTCAGTCCTCATTGCTTTCTGTGTGACAGTCTCTCCATGCCTAATCAGTTGCCATAGTCATTGATTGAGTTATCCAGATGTTGTGTTACTCTGTACTCTGTGTGTACTTAAGCCCTCAGTTTACTCAGTTCTGTGGCATCTATGTAACGTGGTTGTTTCCCCTGAACTTCTCCTGTGTTCTTCTGTGGATTATATTAAAGATGCCTTTTGTGCAGTTCATCTTCCTGAGATACTTTACTACAGCTACGCGTGACAGTGTGTAGTATGAATAAGATTCACCCATATACTGCATCCGCATGTTGTCATTGTCATGTGACCTATGACTCAGTGAAGCAATGCAACAACTGGTCATTCACAAATCCACTCCTGTGGCCCAATGGGATAGTAAAGTATCCAAAGGATGCGCACTTTAGAATATCGCCCGAAGTAATAGGTAATCTGAGTACTTAATTACCCTACAGTTTTATGAATACTATGAGATTCAGACAGATTACTCGTCTCACATACTATTTCCAAAAGAGACAGTGAATGGCAGAGAAAGAAACTGACTCCTCTTGTCTCTGTACTTTATTTATTAAACACCATGACAAGCAGGTGTCAGAAATGAAAAGTTGTGCACCACTCTGCTTTTCCATAAGCGCCATTCTCATTCAGACCACCCGCCGTTTATTTGCATTTATCCGAACAGAAACATTCCACGCAAAATTTGCACTAAATTTTTGTGCCAAACATTTTTGCTAGTGTGAAAAGGCCTTTACCTAGATGAGGGGTCTGACATACAGTGTTGCCATGGATGATGGTGAATAATATCAGAGTGCTGGATTGTGCCCAAACAAAATCAAGTTCAAGGGAGCCATGCAATAATATGCGATGTCCATATTGTGAATAACCTTTCAGAATCTTTGTCATTTTATTTATTTATTTGGGCATTCTCAGTTTTAGCATAGTGTAGTCATGTTAATAATCCAGGTGGACACAATGGTTATCATGGGTATATTTTGTAAAAGAAAATGAACAACCCAGCTAGTTAACAAGTGTAAGTCAAGCAACAATATTAGGCTAAAGATTCTAATGGAAACAAGAAGAGTCCCAACCACAGTTTGAGAAATGTAATTCCAAAAGTTTCCATGCCATAATGTCTACTGAAATACTGCACCAACAAAGAACAGTTACAGTCTAAACACATGCACATGCCAGTGGCTCCACAGGTCAAAACCCTTTGATCAGTGACTCAGCTTGAGACACATGTGTATGCGATAAACTGGTGCCTTATCAGTCATACCAGACTTGTGTGCATTCTCCACTTGAGACCAGGGTTTTTTGTTGGTTTCATGCGTTATTGCAGAACTAAATTGTAGTGAAATAACATTATTACTGCTAATGCAATATTAAGCTTCTTTAATTATGAAAGGCTCCAGCTTCACTGATTGTCTCAGCTGTCATACATGAATGATTTCTAAAGCACTAAATCTTCTTGCAGACACTCTACCAGAGAGAAGAAAGAAATAGAGTCACTGCAATCTGCTGCGTTTTCTTCGTTGGTTGGATTCCCTTACTGGGGGAGCTATATTTTGAGCTTTAATGTTCAGTTTCTGGTTTCGTTAAACACCGCTCTGTAAAAACAGACTAAAAGTCACTGCTATTAGAGGGATTTGAGGTTCTGTGAGGGGAAGACACAGTGCCTGTCCTAGATCAAGTATGAGCGTGGCAGAATCTGACAGATGTTCCTTTCCTCCTCAGCTGTGTCAGGACCTACAGCCCTCCCTATGGAACCATAAGGAACTAGATTCTTTCAGAGCCAGGAAAGAGATCAACTCAGCGAACTCACATAAGAGCAAAGGGACAGTTCAGTGCTGTGTACACTACCATTCAAAAGTTTGGGGTCAGTAAGATTCTGTCCTTTTAAAAGGAAATGAATACTTTCATTAAGAAAGGATGCATTAAGTGACAGTAAAGAACTTTCTGTTCATCAAAGAATCCTAAAAAAAAAAAAAAATGT
The DNA here is from genome assembly GCF_024489055.1 of Chanodichthys erythropterus. Taxonomy (NCBI): domain Eukaryota; kingdom Metazoa; phylum Chordata; class Actinopteri; order Cypriniformes; family Xenocyprididae; genus Chanodichthys; species Chanodichthys erythropterus. The sequence goes on along the minus strand of NC_090241.1, from coordinate 2,487,107 downwards.
ATAAAGATTTGCACAACAATATTAAGCAGCTGTCACAGTTATGTTCAGTTTGCTTTCTTCAGTATTTCTTTGTCTTTGTTTCCCGCAACTCATCTGTTTCCATGGACACTAACTCGTCATTACAGCTTATCATCATTTAGTTCATCATCACTGTGTATTTAAGTTCCTCCTTGTTCACTCTTTAGTTGTCGGTTGTTATTTGTGTTTATGCAAGCTGTTACTCTCTAGCCTTTTGTTTAATAAACCTCATTCATATTTTATAATCCTGTCGTCCATCTTCATCTTCTTCAGACCTCGTTTTCAGCATTGATAATAATAAGAAATGTGCAGCAAATCAGCATATTAGAATGATTTCTGAAGGATCATATGACACTGAAGACTGCTGAATGATTGTTTAAAATTCAGCTTTGCCATCAGACTTAATAAATCTAACTAAATAAAGCTGTTATTTTAAATTGTAATGATATTACTTTTTACGGTATTTTTAATTAAATGAATGCAGCCTTGGTAAACATGAAAAAAAAAAAATCTGAAAAACCCAAAACTTTTAAACAATTTACAAAAAAATCTGAAAAAAATATGTTGTATTTCTTGGCAGAATAAATGATCTTGAGAAACGTGACAAAAATAGGCTTGCTTACATATTTAAAATATGGCAGCAGCTATTTACACTAAGTGCAAAAGCAATAGATGCTATTTACACTAATGAAAATAGCAATATATTCTATTTACACTAAAGCTGGGGACACACTTAACAATTGTAAGGCCGATTATGAATCTAATTTGATACTTACGACTTATCATGCCCAAATGCTCCGAGTCAGAGCCAGTTGCATTCAGTCTGTGTTTACAGTCAGCATTTAAAATCTTATAGTGTGTTCAGTTCAGTCTTAGAATGTTTCAGCTAGCCGTTAAGTGTGTCCCCAGCTTAAGTTAATATAGCAATATATTCTATTTACACTAAGTGAAAATAGCATATTTTCTTAGCGATATGCTATTTACACTAGTTGAAAATAGCGATAAATTCTATTTACACCATGCAAAAGTATCAGTTCTTTGCAATAACAGTAAATAGTAATTAGATGCAATCTATACTTATATATTGGCAGATACTATGTTAGGATTTTTGAATATTAACAGGATGCAATAATATCATAGATTGTAAATGATTATATTTATTAAAATTATTAAATAGATGCTGCCTTATTGGAAGAATAACCTTCCCCTAACCCTACCCAATACACACATTTAATATTATTAAACACTTGTTCGCAGTTTATTTCCACTTTTAGAACATTCTTTTCATTTTCTATTGAAAAAAAAAAGCGAGCTCAGCAAAAGGCGGATTCGAACCTGCGTCGATCATGTTAAAAGCCAGGTCTACGAGCCTTACTTGCTACTGCTGCGCCACTGAAGACATTGAATTCTCTGCATCTTTTTTAAGACTTGAGTGGCCCAACCAAACATTGGTGGGTGGAGCTAGTGTAAATAGCATTTGTCAACAAGGGATGCTATTTGCAGTTAGTGTAAATAGACACTCTGTTAAAGGCAAAAATATATTTGCTGATAGTGACAGTTAGGAAAACACTCCACATGCAGTTTCACTAAATCTCAGTTTATATACTTCTATATATTGGTCAATTGTATCATTAAAGTGAGCAAACAGCACAATAACATTCAGTGAACAAGTGATTCTTAAGAGCTGGTTCTTTTTTAATGAGAAACTAACTTAAGTAAGAGGGATGAATTACACCTGTATTAAGATTTAGGTCAATCAGATCACAAGTGGATGACGCTAAATACAGGTGTAAAGGGGTTGTAAAATGTTTGAGCTTGTCCACTTAAAACCACTTCCAGAGGTAGTCGAAAACACAGCCGTTTCAACAAAAGATCTGAAAAAAAACATATATTTACCCACCCATAGACCCTCTCCTTGAAGAAATCAGGAGAGAAGTGGTTGAGAGTGGCCAAAGAGACGGATTAACATACCAGGTGGAAACGAGTATCTCCCTCGTCCACTTGTGATCTGATCAACCAAAAACAGGGCCAAACTCATTCAGTTGAACCATTCAGAGCCGTTACTGAGTTTATAACTGACTCCCTCACTAAACCATGAGTCAAAATGAAAAATCTAACACAACACTTCATTTCTGCCTATCTGGGAAAAAAGCATCAATATTTATCTGGCACAAGTACAATCAGGATCAGTAGTGTGTGAACATTACATTCATCCAGTGATTCTGTAACTAAACATTCATTTGTTCCTAAATGATTTATGCAGTCTGGAGCCCAGATTCTACAACTCACACATTGCTGCTTAATCATATTTTGCTGTGTGAAGCAAAATGTCTATCATAATCCAAACACCGTATCCAGAAGAGTTTAATCTACATAGATTAATGATTCAACTACTTGCACTTACAAGTAGAGCCTGTACTTAGCATAAAATGTGCTTGGGACTGTTTACTTGTTTGTGCATATATTTGCATGTGCAAATCTCTTCCAGCCATTTACTGAGATCCAAGAAGGTTGAGAGGTAAAATTGATTCAAATTGCTGCAGTGGAGCTCCTAAATATCTGAGATCAAACTCATGCTTTGGCAGCCCCATGTGAATTAACTTTACCTCACAATCTGCTGCTGGGCAGACCAGCTCAGAACAGACTCTCTTTCAATTAGACAATCCAACAACAAAATCACATAGCCTTAATATATTCTTGATCTATTGTAGAGAACTTCTAGCATGGAAACATTTAGTCAGTTTTATATAAGCAGTCAACATGGCAGAAAAGAAGTAGGCCGTTTCAGGCCCAGCACATTCACGCTGGGTGTCTTTGGAGACCATTAACACACAGAGTATTAGCCTCCAAAGCAAACAAGCCTGCACCTCACAGCGATATTTAACATATGTGGCTCAGAGCAAGGCTGCAAAATGAACTTTGCATAGGGACTGATGGAACAAACAACAAGAGCGTTCCTCCTCCTCCGCAGTCTTGCGGAGGGGTTAATTTGAATATCAAGTATGCTGACTCACAATTCACTCAGATCACAAATGTGTGTGTTTGCGTGGACTGGGACTGGAGTGACTCACCAATACAGATTGAAATTTATAGGAAAGCACAAGCGAATCATTAAAATAATCAGTGCAGATTAATAAACATTTTTGAAAAAACATTTCAAGAAAATGTATTGACTCTAAAAGTATCATGTGTTCTAACCATACATTTTACGCCGGACTGCTTCACAAACGAGGGTCAATTCAACACAAAAGATGAACATGACGGCACATGCTAGTGGATGAGTTGAATCAACTCCACAGCAACTACATCAATTTATCCACTAACCATTCAGAAACGTCTAAAAGTTGTAACTTCTTCCTGAGTCTCTCCATCAGTGTCGACTCCGGTTTGAACAATGTAAGGCTGAACACCGTTACTGACAATCCTCATTTTGTCTGCGTGAGATTCTCCAGCTTTGTTGTTGTTGAGCTGTTAAAGCTCCGCCCTCATTTGCATTTAAAGGGACACACACAAAAACGGTGTGTTTTTGCTCACACCCAAATAGAGGGAAATTTGACAAACTATAATAAATGATCTGTGGGGGATTTTGAGCTGAAACTTCACAGACACATTCTGGGGACACCAGAGACTTATTTTACATCGTGTAAAATGGGTATTATAGGTCCCCTTTAATAAGATAAAAGATAAAAAAAATCAGTCATTGACCCAGTTGTAAAGCTGATTCTGAGCAAATGTAATACAGAATTATTGAGAGCGAGTTGTTTTTGTTTTCTAGGTGACAGTGCAGGAGATTAGACAGTCATGGAGAGTAACTCCAGACTAATCTGCTCTTAGAGCGCAATGCAGGCCCATAACGCATCACTTCCTGTCTGCTCCTCACCTCAGTCTACCCAGCAACTTAATCGCAGGCTTACTGCAACCCCCCTAACGCGCACACTCCCGAAGGCCTACAACATCACCTTCCACTGCACCACAGAGAGCAGAATAGGCTGATATATGACCCTGCATGACTAACAGAATAACTGCCTCTGCATTCCTGGCACTTTACACTGGAAACTGTCATCAGTAGCCCTGAAAGGGAATACATTTTCATTGTCTGAGGAGTTTCAATAAAAGTGGCCAAAATAATGCACAGTAGTAGAGCTCCTAGAGGGGCGATTAACACGGGATGTTGTGGAGAGGCTTAAAGGATGCAGGTCAGTGGGTGGTGGCTGGCCAATCTGTTGCTGCAGTGAGGCAGGGGCTAAATACTCTTCTATCACTAGGTCAGCTAAATTCTCTTTCCCTCATGAGCCAAAAAACACACCTTTTCCTCCACAAACCAACCATCTATGCACACTTTGAAAATAGAATCTCCATTGGCTGGTCATTTTCTTTTTAGGTTTATTTGCCAGACTGTATTTATGCATGCATGCATGTATGTATGCATATGATTTGGAATGAATAATTTATATAGGAATGATGTGGAATGTGCATCTCTTCACAAAATGGCACAGCTTTTTACAAAGATACATTCACATGTGAAAGAATTTGAAAGCATAACAACGGAAACTTTAACATAACATCAGTCAATCAAGCATATACCTGTACATACACTTTAAAAATGCTGGGTTAAAAACAACTTAAAGGGGTACTTCACCCCTGGAAAGATGAATGTTGTGACGAGCAGGGCGGGCGAGAGCCGTGAGGGAACGGCGCGAGGCCGGTGACGCGAGTGATAATGAGCGTCACCTGCGAGGCGTGCCGGCCTCGAGTCTCTCACGGAGGAGCTCCGGAGGCATAAAAGGAGGAGCGACATCAGTGAAGGACGAGAGAGGACCAGGCCTGGACTTTATTTTATGTTTTGTTATGTTTGTGTGGCCGGCAGACGTCCGCGAGGGTCTGCCGGCATTACTTTCGTTTTGTTTGTTTATTTTATATTAAAGTTTCGTTGAATGTTCGCCGGTTCCCCTGTTATACAACCGGCACTGTCTGTCCTGGGCTTGTAACAAATTCTCCATAAATGTGTATTTAAAATTGGTCATTTATGTAGTAGAAATGTGAAATTATTTTTGAATTTGGAGCTTTCTAGACTGAGAAAAGGCAGAATATGTATTTTTGATTAATGTGGATGAAAGACAACAACTCCCAGAATGCACTTGCTGCCCTTGCGAGGCCACGCCCAAACCACGCCTATCGGTTACAGGCGGCATTACCAGAAAAATTCAAACAAATAAATTGTGAGTTAGTTCATACATTTACAGCGAAATGGTGCTAAAAACCAGGAAAGGACAAGTAAGTTTCCATCATTTTCCGATTAAATTAAAGATTTGGAGCGATGTAAACAGTGGCTGTGGGCCATCAAACACCCGAAGTTTGGAGATGACACCATTATAGAAAACCTAAAAAAACGCAGAATATGTAGTCTCCATTTCAAGCACGAGGACTACGAACCAAATATCTTTGCAATGAAGAGAACCATTCTGAAGGACACCGCGATACCATCGATATTCACTTTCCCAGAGGACGAACAGCCTGGACATCTGGCACTAAGCGTATTCGCCCAGAGGTAAGACTCGCTGATACTAGACTGGTAACACAGTAGCCTATATGTAGTGTTGTAGGCGGCAGTAAGTAACGTTAGATAGACAATTACATATACGTTGCATATATGTTGACTGTTATCAAAGTAAAGCCTCTGTTCTGTAAAACTGAGTTTATTTATCTATTTATTCTAACGTTACCACAAAAGCCTGTTGCTGTATTGGTTGAGATGACTGCAGAGACCGATAAATTTGCGAGATGAACCACTGATGTAGTGCAGACAAAATAAAGTTAATTACTGTAAGCTTAAAAATATAATTGACACCCACTTTTGATAAAATCTTTGATCTATGTCCGTGAGTAACCTCAAACGCGCATATGTATGGGCGTGGTGAAAAAATGCGGAACTACCTGCTATTACTGGCTGCCTCTGGCCAAAAAAGCCTCCGATGACGCAAAATGACGATTTTTGCGTCATCGGAGGCTTTTTTACAGAATAAAAATGCATAAATCTCTCATCTCAGGCTGATATGTAGGGGGAAAGCACGCTAATTCGAAAATACTAGTGGTATTCTACTAATACAAAGCTTAATGCTAAATCCTGAAGTAACCCTTAAGTTGGGTTGAAAATGGACAAACCCAGCTAATGGGTTGTTTTAACTCAGCGGTTGGGTTGAATATTTGCCAAACGTGTTGGGTAGTTTTATTTAACAATAAACATTTATTAAATTGCTTAATAATAAATGTTCACTTTTTGATTATTATTGTTGCCTCTAGTAATTATGTGTCTGATTTTTGATTTCCAGCCTATTTTGGGTTCATTTTAAGCCAGACATATAGTCATTTTTAAACAATAGTTGGGTTTAATAAAACTACCCAGCAGGTTTGGCAAACATTTAACCCAACAGCTGAGTTAAAACAACCCAATTGCTGGGTTTATCCATTTTCAACCCAACTTGGGTTTATTTTAACCCAACTTGGGTTTATTTTAACCCAACGGTTGTGTTTATATTGTATCTACTATGATATAAAAGGTCTGAAAAGCTGCTGGGCTCATGAATAATGTGCTCTGCATTCACTCAAACTGTTTTGCTGAAATCAAACCGTGATGAGCGCAAGCCAATGAGATTGCTGCTTGCGTATTATTCCCACCCCCTACCGAAGGAACCAGCTGGCAGTGCTTCTGCTTAGTTATTATTATATTTGCGTCTTTTTGACAGGAAAAAAAAAAAAGGAATATTATGTAGTAGTGCATTAGTATGTACTCTGTTTGTGTGTGTGAGAGAGAAACACAGAGCGCTCACAGCCAAGCCAAGAGTTTACGATGTGTCAAATACGTTGTGAATAGGAATAGTGCTCTCATACACTAGGAATAGTGCGCTCACTGTGCCGTAAAGCCAAGGAGAGACAAAATCTCAAACGCTTAGTCAGAGTGTTCAAGTGTATGCAAGTGAAAACATATACATGCTAAACTTCTTCTTAGCCTCTAACTGGCAAGTGAAGTCTAACAATTTATTAGCCAGTGTCTAAAGATAGACATTATTTAGTCACCTAGAGTGAAATGTGTGTGATTTACTTGCAATGTAGACAATTGAAAACCCAACCTTTTTTGCATTAATCACAGTCAAACTCCTTCACAAGGTCCCAAATGCCATCCTAAACCTACGTGGTCTACCTCAAAATCCACACTTCGATGACGTTATTTCACATAAACTATCCAGTAAAGTTTCTCTGGAGCCTGCATCAGTGCCTCTGCAAAGTGGGCGGTCGTGAGATCCCTAAAATATCCAATGGGATGTTCTACGGTCTCACAGGCACACGAGCCATGGCAGGTCTGCAAGACCATAAGTACATATCAAGAGCGCCATTTGGAACGAAGCCTAAGATGTACAGCCTTAAAGGCTTTCTGCTTCCTGTAAGGCAGTAAGTGGAAAAAGAGTCGAATGTGAATGGAGTCCAAAGTTCCAATGGAGTCCACATGCTGTGACTGAGGTAGATTTTAAATTTGGATCATGAGATGTGATTTCTGCTTCTGTGCAACTAAGACGCAGTAAAGATATTTCACTTGGAAAGAGGTCGGTCATAGAGTTCAAATAACATCCACTTGATTCTCAACGACCACATGCACTTCTCTCCATTCTGCTAGATCTAGATGAGTACCAAAAGGAAACATCAGAATTCATTTATTGGGGCTCATAATTAAAAATAATAACAATAATTTAACGTCTCGAGGGGAATGCCAATAAAAACTTTACTGACATTGAGGTAATTGTACAGCAAATTTTTCAGAAAAAAAGTTTTGTTTCTGCATCGGCAGGTTTTGATCAATTGAGGCGTAAGCTATTATTGCGGTCATTGCCTAATTTTTATGGGTGGAACCCTATCCCATGAGCCCAGGCTACGTTCACACTATGCAAATTCAATTTTTTGTGTATCCAAATAGAATCTGATCTAAATTATTGACTGTCCACACTGTGTATCGCAACTGTTCAGATCTGATCTGTGTGTCTTGTGCACCTCTTATGTTTTCCAGAACATCTACATTGGTTTTTATGGCAATGACATTGCTTTGGTAGGCATTCCCCAAAAACAACAACAGCAACGTAGAGGAGTTTGCAATACAGATCTTGTTTTATTTACAACATGACAGTATGCAACCACCGCGCGGGACTACTATGCCTTCAGAGGCAGTGGCAGAAACATAGGAGGCTGGTTTGCGTGGCTCTATTCCAAGCTGTCATCTCCGCCGGTCTCAAAAAAATGTCACCATTATTTCTGTTTAACCGTCACTTTGCAACAACACAGCCTTGTTTCTGCAGCGACTTTCAGCATGTTTCCTATAACAATGTCTGACCTCACTGAGAAAGTGACATACATAAACCACAAGAAATCCAATTAGAGCGGTTAGACTGAAACAGATTTCCAGAAATGCAATTTGAATAGGATTTCAAACCACAACTGTTCAGATCTGATGTGATTTGCAAATTCACACTTGTTAAATATGATCAGATTCCAATCAGATATGCACAAAAATCACATTTGAGTCTGAATGAGGCCGTGCCCCCAATCCTAGATCATGCCATTTATGCTGGCTGTAATGTGAGCAGTTTAAGATCAGAGACAGAAGAAGCCAAAAATCTATCCAGACAATATAACAAGCATTGTTTAGGCTAAATAAAAACATTGAATCCATCTTGTATATGTTACATATTACCACGCTTGTTTGTACAGTTTTAACCACTTCCCTTTTTTTTTCTGTGCTTCTAATATGTAAAGCTGCTTTGAAACAATTACCAATTGTAAAAGCGCTATATAAATAAATTTGACTTGACTTGACTTGACTTGAATTAAAGGGGACCTATAATGCCCCTTTTACAAGATGTAATATAAGTCTCTGTTGTCCCCAGAATGTGTCTGTGAAGTTTCAGCTCAAAATCCCCCACAGATCATTTATTATAGCTTGTCAAATTTGCTCCTATTTGGGTGTGAGCAAAAACACACAATTTTTGTGTGTGTCCCTTTAAATGCAAATGAGCTGCTGCTCCTGGCCCCTTTCCAGAAGAGGGCGGAGCTTTAACAGCTCAACAACAACAAAGCTGGAGAATCTCACGCAGACAAAATGAGGAAAGTGTTCAGCCTTACATTGTTCAAACCGGAGTCAACACTGATGGAGAGACTCAGGGAGAAGTTACAACTTTTAGACGTTTCTGAATGGTTAGTGGATAAATTGATGTAGTTGCTGTGGAGTTGATTCAACTCATCCACTAGCATGTGCCGTCATGTTCATCTTTTGTGTTGAATTGACCCTCGTTTGTGAAGCAGTCCAGCGTAAAATGACGGCATGACAACAACACTCTACTACAACAACTCTTCCTCTTCTCTAAAGCAGCCCAACATGGCCTCAAACCCTTTGTTGGTGTTCACAGGGGCGGGGTTTATGTAAATTTTAGGGTTAGTGATGTCACTAACACGGGAAGAAGCACCAAATCCAACACTTCTGCAAACAAATGTGATCAAGCTTGTACAGAGTCTTGCTGTTCCCTAATGCCTGCTATATAAAAACAGCTCAGTTGGCAGAGATGTTGATTATACTTATTACAGATGAACCTTGTAAGTGCTACATAGCTGTCAGATTGGCCCAGTGTCCTAATGACTCCATATCAGACTGCACGCCTAACTCATGCCTAAACAAAGCTGTCTAACATCGCATTTACATTATATGGTTCAAATTACCCAATTTCGATTTTTTCTTCCCATGTGGCTCAGATCGGATATGACCCACGAATGTGTAAGCAGGAAAAAAGCACATGGATTCCGATATTCTCAGATTGCTTTCAGGCCTCATTCATGTGGAAATAAATCAATCAGATATACATCTGCCATATAAGCAGCCATTTTACTTCCTTTTTGGCCTAAGCTTTTCCAGGTCAGTACATCTACCTTGAGTTGTTTCACCAGGTGTATAGTGTAAATGCAGATATCGGTCACTTTTAAAGTAAGATGTAAGCTAGTCAAAAAACAAAAAAAAAAATCTGGTATAGTCAACAAATCGGAATTGGGCATCAAGACCTGCAGTGTTAATGCAGACTATTATGTTGCTATGTGACTGTGCCTCTCCTGTCAAATACAAAGTTCACCAAAACTTATTTTCAAACCTGTAAAACTTTCTTTCTTACATTGAAGACAAAATAAATAATTTTATATAACACACAGTTTTCCCCTGAATTACACTGACTGTGGACTAGTGAACAAATTATATTGATTTTTTGTGAACTGGATCAACTGAATCACTGAAAAGATCAGACTAAGTGCATGATTATTCAATCATTTTAGCTCCAGAAAGCACAAATCCAAGTGCATAATCAATCCAACTGTGCATGAATTGGACGGGCAAGGCGGATGTCAGTGTGACAAATTTCAGCCTGTTCATGGAAAATAGTTCACAAATTGCAATGACAACATTAATGATACTTTTATGGTACATTTTTGTGGATATTGTAAACAGCGGCCAGTTAAAACAATTCACCTTTTGTGTTAAACAGATGAAGAAAAGACAATTTTGGTTTTGAATTGTATTAAGATGTGAAAATAATGACAAAATTTTTAATTGATTTAACTATTTGACTCAATTCTCCCTGGTTTGGGCAATGGCTGATTGTGCAGTTTCAATGAGAAAGAAGAACATTTGAGGATTCAAGGAGTGATTCATCCTGTGAGTTTAATAGAGGGTGTGTACAGAGTTTTACAAGAACACAAGGACCAGAGGGCAAATGATGCAAACCATCATTACATTTTCCATTCCTTAGCTGGAGCTAATTTTATGGACTAAATGTCCCTGATACATCCAAAGATTTTGCCTATTAAAGGAACAGTTCACCCAAAAATGAAAATTACCCCATGCTCCCATTTACTCACCCTCAAGCCATCATAGGTGTTTATGACTGTCTTCTTTCAGAAAACACAATTGGAGATATATTTAAAAAATATCCTTGCTCTCCAAAGATTTATAATGGTAGTGAACAGGGGGATCTGTTTTGAAGTCAAAAATAAATGCATCCATCCATCATAAATATAATCCATCTGGCTCCAGGGGGTTAAAGGGTTAGCTCACCCAAAAATGAAAATTCTGTCATTTATTACTCACCCTCATGCCGTTTCACACCCGTAAGACCTCTGTTAATCTTTGGATAATAAATTAAGATATTTTAGTTAAAAATCCAATGGCTCTGTGAGGCCTCCATAGGGAGCAATGATATTTCCTCTCTCAAGATCCATTAATGTACTAAAAACATATTTAAATCAGGTCATGTGAGTACAGTGGTTCAATATTAATATTATAAAGCGATGAGAATATTTTTGGTGCGCCAAAAAAAACCCAAAATAACGACTTATTTAGTGATGGCCGATTTCAAAACACTGCTTCAGGAAGCTTTGGATCATAAATTAATCAGCGTATCGAATCATGATTTGGATTGCGTGCCAAACTGCCAAACGGCTGAAATCACGTGACTTTGGCGCTCCGAACAGCAGATTCGACGATATGATTCATTTATGATACGAAGCTTCCTGAAGCAGTGTTTTGAAATCGGCCATCACTAAATAAGTCGTTATTTTGGGTTTTTTTGGCGCACCAAAAATATTCTCGTCGCTTTTTAATATTAATACTGAACCACTGTACTCACATCAGCTGATTTAAATATGGCAGACGACTGTATGTATGCTGCGCAAATCAACTTGTGCCACAAGAGTAACTCGTGACGCGATGTATGACACAGATGTAGGAGTATAGTAAGCTTAGACGCCTCTCACGGTTCAAACAAATATGGCTGAAGCTCCCCTTCTCTTATATCGAAATTCTCCGACATTTCTCTTTAAAATTTCTCATTTTAGACTTCTAATTGGTGTCCGGTGTTTTGTTTTGCTCTATCCTCTGCGCTTCTGCATTCATCATTGCATCATGCGTCGGATCAGAGGTCACTCTTCCGCCGCAAATCGGCTGGAAGCTAGTTATTATAGTTAATAAAGTTTTAAAAATGGATATTTTTCTTACAAAAATGCATCGCTTTGCTTTAAAGGGCCTTTATTAACCCCCTGGAGCAATTTTTTATGATGGATGGATGCATGTATTGGATGCAAACACCACCATTCTAAATCTTTGGAAAGCCAGGATATTTTTAAACATATCTCCGATTGTGTTCGTCTGAAAGAATACACCTAGGATGGCTTGAGGGTGAGTAAATTTTTGGTTGAACTATCCCTTTAAGGGCACCAGCTAAGAATCAAGATAAGGTCAAGGTCAATTAAAAGAAAGAAGTGTGATGGGGAAAATTGTGAGGATTCTTCAGTGAGGAAATGCTTTCCAGATGTGGTCCGTTGATCCAAAAAGGTCACAGAGGTATTTAGGTGAAAACCTGCATATTTTTGTGGCACTAAAAACAAATCTCTGACTTGGGACATCTTCTGAAACACTATAACAACATCCATTAACTGTTTATAACAGATAATAACAGATGAGCATAGGTAAAAACAACAAGCTTTACTGCATTTATGACCCACATTTTCCTTTCAGAAAAGAAAGAAACCTAGTAGCTGCTTGCGTCTGCTTTTCATTAAGGACTGAAAACCGAGGATCACATGTGGCAGAGTATTTAAGTGATCAGCACCATTTGAGCTCTGTGTATTTTAAAATACATCCCTAAAGGCTATTTGGGCCATTCACTGGGTGTGATGTGCCGCATCAGAGCAGCTTGTGACGTCAGCATTTTCGTTTGATCTTCGCCTCATGACGTCACGAGGCTGTGCAGGTATCCAAACATGAGGATGCTGTTGCTCAACTGCACTATAACGCTATTTCTATAGGGACAAATGCTTGACTCGACTGTTTAAGACTGTAATTAACCTATTCTGCAATCATGTAGGTCATGCTAGCAACAATACCTCGATTCAGACTGCGACGAATAATGCGTTTTTGTCATTCACGAGAGCCTAATAATTGGGAGGGGAGGGGTGCAATGTTTCCCATTCACATTATTGAAGGACAAGCGTCATCGTATCCGTGCTCATTTTTCCTTACTGCATGCGGAAAACGGGGAGTGAGGACAGAACAGCACAACCGACCCTTTCATAATTCATCAAGATCATTGGAGATCCCCTAAATTTGGAGAACTCCAGACGACATTTTGCGCAGCATGATCGAGCGCGTGAAATGCTGGTCATCTGTCTTACCTCTCGAGCTATTTGACTGAGCGCATCATCCTCCGCCGATAGTTTCTCCCGGTTGGGAATTCTTTTCCTCCCCGTAACTTGAGTTGCCATTTTAAATTCCCTTATACTCTGGCACAAAAATGACCTCGCCAAACTGAAGAGCTGTTCAGCTGTGTGCAGATCAAAGATCACTATTCAAAGAGACATGGTCGTGAGTGACCAGCATTAATAAATGGTTATATTGTAACCACAAGCAAAAAAACGCAGAGCCCTAGGACACATCCTCCCTTTGATGACCCATCGTCTCCATGAAGCGCATGAATATATGGCGGGAGCCTGTTGCACATTCAAACGACACATCGATCTGTCAAAACATCACGGAAGATGACAGTCTGCTGATGAGCCCGATACACCATATACACTCCTGTGAATGTAGACGCTCATCCCTTTATATTCCTTCCATTCTAGCGTCAAACCAAACGAATAAAGAATAAAGTTGTCGGTCCAGAGCTGCATTTGTTTCTAGGGCAAAGCGAACCGGATGATGAGCGGCCCTAGGATGAGAATAAAGCAGCCCAATGGCACACGGTCTGAGGGCTGGACGGGCGCTGCGCGGAAAAGTGGGCGGAGCGTGTGGGCGGGGCCTATCTTTGCATTTTAATTATTTCCGTCTTCTTTCATTTAGGACAAAATATCTTCAGAATATTATTGTTGGATATGATTCACAAGCCATTTCTATCTATCTATCTATCTATCTATCTATCTATCTATCTATCTATCTATCTATCTATCTATCTATCTATCTATCTATCTATCTATCTATCTATCTATCTATCTATCTATCTGCCTGCTTTATTAGACAATTACAATGTCATATGTGACCCTAGACCAAAAAAAAAAAAAAAAAAACAGTCATAAGGGTATGATCATCTGAAAGCTGGATAAATAAGCTTTCCATTGATGTATGGTTTGTTAGGATAGGATAATATTACTACACTCTTAGGTTTTCGCATCGATGCCATGGAAGAAACATTTTTGGTTCCTCAAAGAACCTTTCATTGAGCAGTTCTTAACAGAACCATTTTTTTTTTTTTTTTTTTTTTTTTTATTTTTAAGAGTGTATTTGAAAATCTGGTATCTGAGGGTGCAAAAAAATCAAAATACTGAGAAAATCACCTTTATAGTTGTCCAAATGAAGCCCTTAGCAATGCATATCCACTCACAAAAATACATTTTTTGATTTATTTATGGTAGGAAATTTATAAAATATATCTTCATAGAACATGATCTTTACTTAATATCCTAATGATTTTTGGCATAAAAGAAAAATGTATTGCTGGCTATTGCTACAAATATACCCGTGTGACTTATAACTGGTTTTGTGGTCCAGGGTGATGTGATTTTCAAAGCCACCTATGGGAGAAAATGTTGTTATACATGTCTGACTGCATGTGTGATATTTCTTTTTAATTTAAAAAATATAATCGTCATATTTTATAAAAGATTATAAAGCAGCTACTAATAAAGGATTCTGATATAAGTCCAGTACATCCAATCACTGGAAAAGCACAATATTCCCTAATACAATTGCAAGGTTCTTTGCAACTTAGATTTTTAATTTTTCTCAGTTACATTTCTTGAATCATCTTTAAGACTTGCAAACCAGTAGCTAAGTGAATTTCTCGAAACAATTGGTACAAACAGCAGCACACAACGGATTACCTGCAAAAGCCTGTAATGTGCTCAAAATCCTTAGTTCATCTCTCAAAAGTAAGTATGTCAATGAACTCAAGTCCTTGTGTCATTGTTCACAAAGAAGATAGTCAAAATGTTTAGTCATGTCAATATAACATTGTACTCGGTTAGTATTTTCAGATGTAAACTGGCTACAGTTTTGATGTCAATGATTGAAAATGCACAGGACTGCACTTTATCTCAATGGCATATAAATTTCAACAAAACATATTTACACATTACTTTTATGTGGAATATTGATTGCAAGAGACTGGATTGGATTCACAGTTACACTTTCACGGTCTGTCTTTCAACAAATGATAGTACAATGTCATTGCAATATAAACAAAAAAATGTCTGTGTGTGTTACATTATGTCTCTATAATAAAGTATATTTATAAGGTAAAATGCAAGTGGACTAATGTAATATAGCATTACAGTAAGTACAGTTTTACAGTAGTAAACATTGTCTGATTACACACCTGTTCTGTCTACAAACATGTTAATGATTGTGGACACAGTTGTTCTCCCAACACTTTTCAACATAATGTCATGACTGAGAACATGAGCTACAATAGTGGCCATTATTCTTATATAATCTTCTTCCCAGCTGTTTGTTTCCTTGTTGTTCTTCCATTGTCAGAGTGTGTAATACTAAGTTGTGCTCTGTCTATATGCTTCCCAAATGAAGCTTCATGAGATGTACCGTTGAGCTATATTAGAGAACTGGTTGATCTAATGCTTCACATTTTCCTTCATTAGTGAAATTCAGAATTCACCTCTGCAGTTTATCAATTCAGGACACAATTACAAAAAAAAATCTAATAGAAATGTGTAGAAAATATGCTTAACAGTTTTGCATTTAATGACTTGTGGAAGGAACTAATGCTTAGATGTTTGAGGGGTAAGACTAATTAACAGAATATTAATAATATACTTTGATCAGCATGCATGTCATAAGCAATTGATAATGTAGGAAACAGCAGACAATTAATCGATTGCATAAATGCAAAGCATTTGCAATTTGTTCAAAAGAATGAGAAACTGCTTTCATGATGCACACAAGTGGCTAGATGATGTGGAGCAGTTTTGAGATTTTAAGTTAAGATCTGAGAAATGCTAGCCTTCTTTATATGTCCACTAGAGGGAAGCACACTCCTCTACAATGAACATCAAGCAGATGCAATTGCAATAATGGGGTCAAGCTTTGGCTTGGCATCCAACAATTATCTATCCCCTGCTTGTAATGAAGTCTGTCAGCATGAAATGAACCTTTCCTTGTTTGCAGCCTTTCACTTCACCACTAGTCACTAGAATGAGAGATTGAATGATTTGCATGATCTATTATAAAGCATTTGCTAACGTTTAAGCAAAAGCTGTTGTTAGAAGTGCCTTAACTTAAGATGGTCGAGAAGCTGTTGTTTAGCCTGAATGCCTTTATAACTAGTCAACAGACCAGCATGACCAGGCTAAGACCAGCAAACCATTTGTCAAACCAATATCTTTTTTTCCCCCTCCAAGCAGGAAAGCAACACAAACATGTTCTATTTTACAATGCGTTTTACAAAGGAACAAGTGTTACATTTCTAATGAATCAACATTTATAACTTCAAGTGTTAAGGTAAGTGACAAGTTTAGTGTATCCCTAAAAAGAATGATGTAATAAAGGAAAAACTATTATTTGTTATACCTTCCTTTATTATTAAAATCTCAAAGTTATAAACGTAATTTGAGGAACAAAGCAAGCAAGGAAAAGCAATTTTTCTTGTCAGGAATACATATTTTGTCAATTTCATTATTTTAACTAATAATGATTTTAGTTAAAGCTGGGGTTTGGTCAAGTCGCCTGATCATTTACACAAGACACAAAGTTTATTAGTGCTATTTCAAGATCAGATTAATATTAGATAAGTCATTATATCACAGAGTAATATGGGCACATATATTTTCATATATAGGGTATATTTCATTAGCAATACATGATAACCTCACTGACATCTACATTGCATTTGTGTATAGGAGAAATGTTATTCATAGCAATTGAATCAATTTGTACTAGTGAAAATGCATTCTGAAACAACATAACTCATGCAATTAAAATTTGAACATAAATGGAAAAATACTGTTTAATCCTTTGGGGCTCAGAGTATTCTTGTCTTCTGATGATTTGCAAAACATCCTCTGGACTGAATGCATGCACACGTATAAGGGCCGATGCAACAGAGAAGTTAAAGTGATGTCCTGTTTACACTCAAAAGTGTACTCTGTTTGAAGGAATGTCTTGGGAAAACTTCCTTTTTTGTTGTATACTCAGTGCCTGGAATAAAATTAAACAAAAACACCTAATTAGTTGCAAATCTGCAAGAAAATTAATCGAATTTTTCCAATGATCTTTGTTCAGTTCACCTTTTTCTTGGCTTTATCAATTGATAATCCTTTAGCACTTAGAGCAGCTATCTTGTTCTCGATGTCTGAGACCTGATAGATAATAAATAATTAATATCTACAGATAGATAGATAGACAGATAGATAGAGTCGAGCCACATAATATGTTTTTGTAATGTATAACTCACCTCACTTTCTGTGCTCTGAACTTTAGCGGCTGCCAAAGCAACCTGGTCCTCTAGATCAGAGAGCTCTGAATCAGTTAGCGGGCCTCTGTAGTGATTCTTGGCATTCTGTTCAATCATTTGCAACTTTTTCGTTATATCGAAGGACTTCCCTGAAGTCATGTATACCTGCGGTAAAAAATAAAGAAAGAAAATACAGCAAAAATTAAGTTCTGAACAAATCTTACAAATGTTAGTGATATAAAACCCATTGGTATTCCAAGTGTCTAAACTCTCTCCTTCAAACAAACATAACAGGATCTATAAGAGGGATAAGCTTACATTTTCCTCAAGTTCCCTGTATGCATCATCAGCCTGCTTAACATCAGTGCCCGCTAACTGAAGTCTGTCATTAGGATTTGAGTGGGCCAACTCGTTCATAGCGCTTTCAGTGGCATTAATTGTTCTTAGAATCTCAGTTGTGATGTCGCATAGGGCCGCCGCGGTGGATCTCTGAAAGCCATGTAGAGGGAAGAGCAATTAACCGAGAGGAGAGAAGCCTCATCAGCATTAAAACCCTAAAAAATGACTGTGAGTATAGCTAAATGAGGCATAAGTGACATTAAAGGATTAGTTCACTTTTAAATGAAAAATAGCCCAAGCTGTACTCACCCTCAAGCCATCCTAGGTGTATATGCCTTTCTTTCTGATGAACACAATCTGAGAAATATTAATAAATATCCTGACACATCCGAGCTTTATAATGGCAGTGAGCGACAATCAACAAGTATGAGCTGAAGAAAGTTTCTTGATCCACATCCATCCATCATAAACGTACTCCACATGGCTCTGGAGGGTTAATAAAGGCCTTCTGAAGCAAAGCGATGTTTAATAACAAGTTATGAAGTAAAATATCTAGCTTCCACCAGATCGCCTTCTGTATTCAAATTATGGGGGGGAAAAAAGGAACTGGCATCGTGTCAAGCTTTTCCGTATGTTGAATAGGGAAGGCGTAGGACAGCGTAAGCTTTTTGAACTGCAAAAGTTTTACACTTTCTTCATAAGTTGGACACGGAAGGCAGTCTGGCGAAAGCTAGATATTATACTTTATAACTTGTTAAAAATAGATTTTTTCGTACACAAACACATCACTTCACTTCAGAAGGCCTTTATTAACCCTCTGGAGTCTGAAGCTGTTTTGGGGCCTGGAGAAGTTGACATGCCCTGACATTTGTGCTTTTTTCAGTTGTTCATAAACATATTAATGACACAAGTGTCATTACACTGTATTCAGCACAAACTAAGCTACCATAATATGTGAGGAACATGTATGTACATGTTTTTGAAGGAATAATGTTTATGCGTGGTTATTGAAAAAACAAAAAACTTAAGTCACTGAAATAAGGCCAAAAAAAAGTATATTAAATCTGTATTGACAAGACTTCTGGGTATTGGAGGTTGTAGACTAGAGTTTTGCTTCAGAATTATGTAAAAATTATGCTGCCTACTCCTTCATATTAAACAATATATTGATTTAGTTTTTGTAAGACACTTTTTGTCAAGAAACACAGTATGCGTGGAGGTGTGAACCATCATGAATAATGGGCCATTTACACCTGAGAAGACAAAAGAATCGCATAATAATGACCTGAAATGATTTGCATATTAATGAGGCCTTTCAGTCAGGTAGGCTGTGAAAAAAACCCTCTGTAATCATGTCTCAGCTCAATTTAAAATAATGGTATTCTATTATATTCTTTAAAATATCATGTATTTCTGTGATACAAAGTGTCTGAACTATTATGTTACCTCTATGGCATTTCATATAGCCTTTTAGCTTAAAAGCATGCACATTTGGAGAGATATTGATGGATTCTTATATGTTTATGTCAATTTTCTATACAGAGTAATATTTATTCAATATTTATTGTCATCACTATGAGTGCTGGATACTGTGTTTTCAATTCATACTTGCAGCCGGAGGGCGCTATGTACACCTTCAGGCCACAAATTCATATAAAGAAGAAAATGAACCAGGAAGTAACGGCATGTCTTCTAGAGATCGCTAACCATGGCTTTAACATCCAGATAAACACTTTTCAGGACAATAAATACACGATTGAGACGATGAATGCATGTATTGCCTCTGATTTTGCGTCTGAATAGCGCTGGCTCCTTGGGCGTGGCCGCATTAGCGGATAATGAGCTGAATCACGGACTTCTGACATGGCTCTCTTTTCATACAGATTACATAAACACAGAAGGTTTGTTTTCGATTTGACTTACACGATTTAAAACCTGACATTTCAATGTTTCTTTAGACATAAGTCAATTGTTTCTGTCATTAGTATTCACTAAGTTACAGTTCATTTTCTGAGAACTATCAGATTGGACTTCGTTCAGAGGGAGACGAGAGATCACGCATCATGTTAGTTTTCTTTATTTTACAAAAAGCACAACATTGTGTTTTTACTCTGAGTGTACACAAATAAAAGAAGATATTCTATAGTTTCAATTGATATATTACTTGTGTCTCTATGACCAGAAATGACAGAGTATTTTAAGTCTGTTTTGCTGCAATGTGGAAAAAAATCCTGCAAAACGCTGTTAACGGACTCCAGAGAGTTAACCCCCCGGAGCCATGTGAAGTACGTTTATGATGGATGGATGTGGATGAAAAAACTTTCTTCAGCTCATACTCGTTGGTCTCGTTCACTGCCATTATAAAGCTCAGATGCGTCAGGATATTTATTAATGTATCTCTGATTATGTTCATCAGAAAGAAGAAAGTCATATACTGTACACCTAGGATGGCTTGAGGGGGATTTTCATTTGAAAGTGAACTAATCCTTTAATGCTTAATGGTCTTTAGATAAGACACGGATTAGTTATGAAAACAACTCAGGGGAACTACGAACGTATGTTTCTTTTCCTATACTGATAAAAATTCTAGTGCTAAACTCAGTGTTTTAAGATTATTAAGGGATAGTTTGCCCCAAAATTAAAATGCTGTCATCATTTTCTCGTCCTCATGTCGTTCCAAACCCATAAGACCTGAGAGGTTTCTGTCCCTCCGTTGAGAGTCAAGGTAACCAAAACTTCATCATATCAAACAGTTGTGATGCTACATAAAGGTCAGGGTGGCACTGGCCCACTCAGATTGAAGGCTGGTCCATCCAATCAAATGAGACACAATTTTTTTTTTTTTTTTTTTGTGGGAAAGGATTCGAGAAAAAAAAAACACACATACATTGAAAATTAGGGCCCTATTTTAACGATCTAAGTGCATGGTCTAAAGTGCATGGCGCAAGTGCACTTAGTGCGTGTCTAAATCCACTTTTGCTAGTTTAATGACAGGAACACATGGTTGGCACTTTTTTCGAAGATTAACCAAGGTCTTATGGGTTTGGAAAAACATGAGGGTGATGACAGAATTTTCATTTTTAGGTGAACAATCCCTTTAGTGAATTATTTGTTCTGGCATTCTATAAAATGTTACCGATAATATGGGAAGCCTGTGGAAAGAATGTGTGACTTTTAATACCATCTGGTATTCCATTAATAGTCTGATAATGATAGATCTAAATCTGCATTAATTGTTTTACAAAAAAAAAAATAATAATAATTATATATATATATATATATATATATATATATATATATATATATATATATATATATATATATATATTAATTAATTAATTCAGGAAAACCTTACCTTGGACAATGGCAGCATCAGATTTTTGGACTCATTCGTGTTATCTGCTTACTCACCTTTTGTGCTTCAGTGGGCATTTCATCACTGGAGGAGCTCAAGGGATCTTGGGACGCAGGGGCTGTTGGTGCCGGTTCCCCCTTCACACCCTTGGACCCTTTGGACTGAGCAGGTCTCTTCGGCTCATCTTCATCAGAGGAAAGCGCCTTGTCGCTCATCAGCTCATCTAGTTTTCTCCTAAGCTTCTCCTCCTCCATCTGCCCTGCTGTGGGCTGAACGGGCTACAAACATACAAAATAAGTCATTTTTATTAAAATCATGAGATGGGCCTACGTGAAACCTTTAGGATAATAAGAAGTACTGGAATAAATGAGCTACGTTTCTTCATTTCTGAGACTTTACCTGATCAGAAGGCAAAGTCATTTTCTCCTCCAGCCGATTCAATAGACTCTCAATGGCAGACATTCTCTTGCTCAGTTCATTGATCTACCGCACAGTAACATGTGAAAGATCAACAAAAGTTAAGTTGACTTTAATATGCAGATTGATCAATGTAGTCACTCTAGCCAGACTTTTGTCTGAAGAAAACATAGTTTCTTGTTTTATGTGACACATCTGAAATCAATTATTCTACAATAACAGACAATCATTAAGTAACTGAAACTAATATAACTTACAATACTTACAATAATTTGCAATAAAAACATTACTTATAAAAGACACACTATTCATGTTCAAAAGTTTACGATTTTTTAATGTTTCTAAAACAAGTTTCTAATGCTCAAAAATATAGTAAAACAGTAATATTGTGAAATATTATGACAATTCAAAATACAGGTTTTCCATTTTAATATATTACAAAATGTAATTTATTTCTGTAATGGCAAAAGCTGAATTTTCAGCATCATTACTCCAGTCTTCAGTGTCACATGACCCTTCAGAAATTATTCTAATATGCAGATTATGTGCTCATGTATAATATTTCGTATTAATATCACACTTGTGTTTGCTTTTTTTATAATCCTTTGATGAATAGAAAGTTCAAAAGAACAGTTTCTAACAATGTAATAAACTAATAAACTTTAATAATTTCTTTAAAAAATAAAATATAAAACCTGAGTGACCCCACATTTTTTTATGTTATTGTATATTTAAAATCATGTACATCCATCTGAGGTGAAGATTCAAGTCATATCAGTAGCCTGATGGGAGTCACCTTGTTGAAATCAAATGACCAGCTGAAAACAACTAATTTTGCCTCCCTATCCTTGAACACCTCCTCTAACTGTGAATAGAGCATGTTTTACAATGGCATCTATAACCAAACATTTTGCTTTTTTATGATGATGCATCTTCACTAAGTGTCAGTCCAATCAAAAATATGATGTGCTTTTAAGTATAACTATAATTCAAATGCAAATATAGTCTCTTAATCATACCGGTGGTGCTCCCTGATTAATGTTTTCCTGAGATGAAGCTCGACTGCGGCGTCGTGGGGGCAGCTGGTAGACGGGGTAACGGAACACATCTTCCTCCTCTGAAGTGTCCAGGTAGATCTGGCGTGGAGCCATAGAGGAGTTGATTTTAGAGAGAGAGCGAGCGCGTACCATTCTGTTTTCAGAATACAAGCCATCATCTACAACAAAAATGAAGGTGACAAATGAGTTAATGTGCTTAATGCTGAAAATGCATTTAAGTTATCTTGGTGACTGTCCATGCAGTGCATCCTATTACACAACATGTACTAAACAGATATTAAAATACAATGAATATTGTAAGATGATCTGTAATACTTAACCTCTTAACCCACTTAACCTTGACCTACTACAACATTATGCACAGCATAAATACAAATGTTATTTTAAAAAAGTTATGTCAGTGATCTACAGATGCTGGATTTAAAAAAAAAAAAAAAAAAAAAAAAAAAATTCCTTCAGTAAAACATGCAAAATTGCACACATTATGGTTTGTTTGTATATTAAAAAATGTGTAATGTATTTAAAATATAAAAACATTTAAATATATTTAATTAAAATTGAATTAAAAACACTGGTCTGTGTTCTGTTGGTCTTGTGTGTACTTTTATATACTTCCTGTTCTTTTCCATGTTTTGTAGTTCTTTGTAGTTTTTCTAGTTGATTAGTTCTATGATCATTCCCAGGTGTGTCTTGTTTGCCTATTACTCCTCTAGTATTTACACCCCAGTGTTTCTTGTGTTCTTTGTCGAGTTTTGTCCTACATGTACAGTGTTTCTTGGTGTGCTCATTCTGTTCCCTGGTTCTTTGGTGTCCGTGTTTGATCGTTATTATGTTTATTCTGTTTGTAAACTCACTGCATGGATCCAGCTCTCCCTTGTTTTTGAGTTCACCTGCATTCCACATATAATTAAAATACATAAAATATATATTAAAATACATTCTCTGAAAACAAGTTAATATATTATACAGCTGTTCACTTAAATTTATATTGTTTAAAGAACGTTTAGATTTTTTTTTGACCTGAGTCACTGATTAAGAAAATGATTTCCAAATCAGTGTAATATTGTATAGACACAACCTAGTAAAAAAAAAAAAAAAACGATACCAAAATCTATTTAAAATACATTTATTAAATACTAAATATATTCATATCCATTAACATTTATTGACATATCACTTAAGACTTACTGATATAAAAGTATAATTTAACATTATTTGGAGTATTTCTTTATTGCACAATGCACATTTCTTAATATTATGCCCAAAATTAGTATTAATATCACTATTAATAAGGATTGTATGATCTCTGTATAATATCAGTCTTTAAATGCAAGTTATTTAAATATACCTGCAATAGTTCCACTTTAACACAATCTAATATACTTCAGTATATCTTTAGTTGGATCTCTACTTTTGCACAATTAAAGTGCATTAAGAACAAAATTAGTTGTTCCAGTTCAGCAGATTTAGTAATATACCAGTAAAATACAATTGCAGGGTATTTTTATTAAGCACATAAATATGTAAATGTATTTGTAGTATACTTAGCATAAAATAATCATATTTCAAATACATTTTAGAATATTTTTTCACTAGGGCAGGCAAAATTAATTGTCTTTATGTGTAATCTGAAAACTTTGTGCATATGCAAATCTTTTTTAAATGAAATCTACGCCACGTTTTACATGAAGCCCCTGAAACGTGATCAGTTTTTTACTCCATCCAGCAGCAGTTTGTGTAAATTTGCCTTTTTGTGAGAGAGGTGAGGAAGAGAAAGAAAGAAATGGAGACTGAAATGTACAAACAGAACATGTTTGCTTCACCTGGGCGCAAGAACCTGTCGAGGCTTTTCCTGCGGTTCATGCGATGATGATGGTGATGGTACATGTCAGAACTGTATTCTAGATCATTCCGCTGACCTCTATCTTCATGGATGTGCTGGAGAAGAGAGAAACGTGCTTATAATGCCCTTAAAAATGTGGATGTTGATAACAATATTATGAGCCAAATCAATACCTGGAGAGACTGTCTGCGAGAGTGAGTGGCGTAGTCGTCCATGTCAAGATCCATGGGGTGGACAGAGAGTAGACGCTTGGTCTTCCGTATCTGAGAGGAAGTCACAACAGTTCATATAAGATAATATGAGTGACAGAATACTGGTTTAAGACACTCTTATCATAATAGCACACTTTGAAAATATTCACAGTGCTTTTACATAATGATTCTAAAATATTTGTGATAAACAGTAATGTATAGCATTCAGCTGCAACAGAAGCATCATGCCCATCAAGTCAGTGTAGTAAGGAAGGCAATTTCCGCCACAAAAAAAGAAAAATAAATCATGCTTCGATAAATCATAGTCCTAATGATGATGTAAAAAGTCAAAATTATGACATTGAAAAGTTTTTGTCATAATTATGACATATGAAGTCATAATGACATAAAATGTTTTTAATGTCATAATTTTGACATACGTCAAAAACCTTTTCTCACTAGCATATGTTGATTTAGTATCTTACAATTTCAAAACTCTCTCTTATCTCAACTATTTATCTCACAAATATGAATTAGTTTCTCATAACTTTGACCATTTCTCATAATTTTGACTTTTAATCTCATAATTTTGATTTTTCATCTCATAATTATGACGAAGTATCTCACAATTTTGACTTTTACTCTCATAATTGTAATTTAGTATCTCATAATTTTGACTTTTTCTCTCATAATTGTAATTTAGTATCTCATAATTTTGACTTTTTCTCTCGTAATTTTAATTTAGTATCTCATACTTTTGACTTTTTCTCTCGTAATTGTAATTTAGTATCTCATAATTTTGACTTTTTCTCTCATAATTGTAATTTAGTATCTCATAATTTTGACTTTTTCTCTCATAATTGTAATTTAGTATCTCATAATTTTGACTTTTTCTCTCATAATTGTAATTTAGTATCTCATAATTTTGACTTTTTCTCTCATAATTGTAATTTAGTATCTCATAATTTTGACTTTTTCTCTCATAATTGTAATTTAGTATCTCATAATTTTGACTTTTTCTCTCGTAATTGTAATTTAGTATCTCATAATTTTGACTTTTTCTCTCATAATTATGACTTAGTATCTCATAATTTTGACTTTTTATCTCATAATTGTAAATTAATCATTAATATCTAATAATTTTGACTTTTTATCTCATAATTGTAAATTAATATCTCATGACTTATGTGGCAGAAATGGCTTTTCACAGCGTATTGGTTCCCTTACACACAAACTGTACTAATAAAGGCCTGTTCACACCTAGAACGATAACTATAAAGATAATGATAAAAACATAGTTCTAACAATCATTCTAAATATAAAATAATTGCACTGTCCACACCACAGCTATAGCTATAACGAGAGAGAAACAATATTGTTGGGATCACTTTCAGAATGATAAAATAAAAGCTAAAAGCTAAAATAAAATTTCCTCACATATTCAGCACTAGTTTTGACAACATTGTCTTACTTACTTAAAAGACTAGGCGTTGTTTTTATTCCACTATATTGACTTTGTCAGCTAAATTCTCTGTTAGATTAGATCGATTACACTAGCTATTCTTTCGAAACATAGCATGCTGAGGACATCTGCTGGTTAAAGCAATGTAAATGCAACAAGGACAATTATATTTATCTTTATACTTATTGTTCTTGGTGTGAACGGGCCTTTCGGCTCTCTGGTCTTCAATGTAAATACAAAAACCTAACATAAATTAATCTACCTGCTTATAACGTTGAGCTTCAGCAGCATCCATATGTTCATCATCATGATGACCATTATGCACATCTAAGAATAAAACATATTATATATTACAGTGTTGCACTATCAAAAGGAATGCCATGGTTTCATTACTGATACGTCAGCAATGCCCTCAGCTCTACTCTGTGATAACACCAACTCTGTTTTCCTCTTGTTTTCTTCACAACACCATGAATGTGTTTTGTACTCACTGCGCACGTCAGGCATGCTCTGTGTGTCATCTTCACGGTGCCCTCGAGAAATAAAGGACAATAATGTAAGTGCAGGTCTTGTGCAACACAAAGGGAAAATCTGATATTCTTTAAAGAATATTTAACTCAAGCACTCACACAGAATATAATATGTGGAATTATTGCCACATTTGTCAGGTATTTTTAACAAATTAGATACTTCAGTAATCACTTCTGCATTGAAGTACATAATACCACAACAAAAGTCATAATTCATAACTAAACAAAGAACATAAACCATTTTACAGCTGTAAACCAAAGACAGATGTCATTTTTAACCTTGGGATAAATACTCTATGCCTCCATTTGTGCGTTCAGCCAAGGTTTCTCATTTTTCTGTTTAACATGTCCCGTCGTGCAAGGCTATAAACAACATCAACAGGTTCAGCAGTGCCCCAGACACAGCATGTGACCCAGCTGTGGCCTCAGCTCTGGAGCTCAGCCTCTGGACAGAGTTCTTTGAGTTCAGAGGACTGATAAACAAATCCTTTTGGTAACTAAATACACATAGACATAACAACGATTACACATGGTCTAACTGTTGCTGTCTCTTGCCACACAAGCTTTAAATATTCATTATATGTTACACTGATCATTGATCATTCTAGTTGAGCTGATCAGAGAAATGTTTGTTCTTTTTCACATATGAAATTAAAAAATTGAACAGTGATTATTTAACAAAAATTAACAGTGCACTGTTTACGCTCTAAAAATGCTGGGTTAAAAACAACCCATGTTGGGTTGAAAATGGACAAACCCAGCGGTTAGGTTGTTTTAGTGGTTGAGTTAAATGTTTGCCCATCATGCTGGGTAGTTTTATTTAACCCAACTACACTCTAAAAACTATAATTCAGGGGACCTTTACTTACTTAAATATATATATATATATATATATATATTGTTGTGAAATAAAAAATCAAGTTCTGAAATGCTGTTAGACTTTTTACTTGTAATAGTTATTTTATTGAGAATGGATGACACACAAATTCAAATCAAAAATGTATTTAATTTTAAGTTCTGTTAATGTAAAATACAATCTGATGACATGTAAATTGTTTTGAGTTATATGAACGCTTCTTTTAATTTAGACGAACTTAAGTTAAGTGAAACTGGGCTGGGATTTATATTTCCCATCATGCTTTGCCCATGGCACTTGAAAGGGAGAGTAAATGCTAAAATTAAAGTGTTATATAATGTTTTTTTGCACAAGATTAATGGTAAGGGAGATTTAGCAGTAATTAGTGTTTTGTTATGCTAATTTAGAAGAGTTGATGTGGGTTTTTGGAGATTTACCATCATGGTGACAAGCGGTGCTTGGTAAGATCATGTTACTTAAAAATGCATTTTATTGCGTCTAAAAAGCATCTTCACCTTACTCAAAACATTATGTTGGATCAACTTAAATAGTTGCATTCATGTTGACAATTATTAAGTTCATGTTACTTAGAAATGTGTATTTATTGTGGCAAAAAGACATCTTCACCTTACTTAAAACATTATGTTGGATCAACTCAAAATATTGCTTTGAATTAATGTAATCCTCCCAATTGGCTTAAGTTAAAAATTCTAGTGGAAAACATTAAAATATTTTTTTGTTGTTGTTGTTGAACCAATGTTTTATTTTTTAGAGTGTATTGTTTAAAAATTACTGTATTGCTTGCTTAAAACAAACCCAACAGCTGGGTTTGTCCATTATCAACCCAAAATGGATTGTTTATAACGCAGCATTTTGTAGAGTGTATAGTGACCTAAATTAATCATTCTAAATTCTAAATTAATTTCTAAAATATGGCCAACTTAACATATATATTTTATTTATTATGCTGTCATTTACTAAACTATTTATTTAATACTACAATCTAAAAAAAATATGGGTTTATTCAACCCAAATGTGGGTTAAAAATGGACAAATTTTAATATAAAATGTAAAAAAGCATTTTTAGTTTAGCGGAAGCTTGAAGATTTTTTACATTTCTTCATTTAGCAGGTGCTTTTATACAAAGTGACTATATAGTTAAAATTTATGTATACTACACTCTAAAAAATGCTGGGTTAAAAACAATCCAAGTTGGGTTGAAAATGGACAAACCCAGTGATTGGGTTGTTTTTAACCCAGCGGTTGGGTTAAATGTTTGCTCAAAATGCTAGGGAGCTTTATTTAACCCAACTATTGAAAAATGACTATATGTCTGGCTTAAAATGAACCCAAAATTTGTTGGAAATTAAAAATCAGACACATAATTACTAGAGGCAACAATAATAATCAAAAGGTGAACATTTATTTATAAGCAATTTTATTGTTTAATTATTATTCATTAAACATATTAATAAATTTTTATTTATTTTTATTTATTAAACATATCAATAAATGTTCATTTCCAACAAAATTTGGGTTCATTTAAAGCAAGAAATACAGTACTTTTAACACAACCGCTGACAAACATTTAACCCAATCACTGAGTTTGTCCATTGTCAACCCAACTTGGGTTGTTTTTAACCCAGCATTTTTTAGAGTGAATATATTAAACTGAAATCAATATTTGATGTCCACATATCAGTTTATTTGGTAAGTAGCTGTGTATTAAGTAGGATAATGTACAGCCAGCCAGTCATTATCGCAAAATAAACCCCTTCAGGGTGATACAAGAGCCCTAATTCCGAGACCCAATCACCATGCCAGGGTTTATTTTGCGATAATGACTGGCTGACTGTACATTATCTCTTACTTAACACTCACTTGCTCAGATAAGCACTTAGTGATACCGCACTTGGTGATACCGAACCAGTGTGATGATGTGACAGCTTATGTGTACACAATAAAGGCTATCGGGGGCTTTTAATAGCACTCACCATCTTCATTTAATCTCTTGTACAGTGACCTCATTACTTTTGCACTGCCAAAACGCTTGAAGCGAGACCGTACATTGTCATGGTACCACCCCAAGGTTCCAATTTTTAGGACCCTGCATTAAAAAAACAGGTGTTATGTATAGTTTTATCTTAGTGATGTACTACTGTAAGTGCATAAACTCTGTAGATGTCATCTGATCTTTCTAACCTGGACATGCGGCAGGGGTCGCACACCCAGCCACGCTCCTTCTTGTTGTAGCGGCTGCAGGTCTTGCAGGTGTAGAGTTTGCAGTCCATACATTGCCGTTTGCTGTTCACCAGGAACTTAAAGGGCTGCAGGCAGCGGATGCAGTGAGAGTCACTCAGATTTGTCTGAGACCCCAGAAGTTCCCTCTTTGTTTCCTCCTTCTCAATCTTGGATTTAAGCTCCCTGTGATGTAATACAAACAGACAGAGCCTTCAGAATGTCTCAGCATAATGACATGCATGAGCTGAAATAAGCTTTGTGACTTTGACGAAGAATCGGGTTGCTTTTCTGTAGGCAGGTTTGGCTTAGCACTCAACTAAAAACATTTTAAATAATTAAATATAAATCACTAACAAGCAACCTCTGATCTATGTGCAGGACACATAATGTTTGTTAGCTAACACTGAATTCCACTATGCATAATATCAGCACTAGAACACTTAATGGATATCATAAAACAGTCCGGGGCCGTATTCACAAAACATCTTATGGCTAAATGTAGCTCCTTGCCAAATTAGGAAAACTCTTAAGAAAAAAGGACTCCTCAATTTCTGCTCTATGTGTATTTCACAAAGCATTTTAACTAGCTCCTAAATCTGTGAAACGTTAGGAGTAGTCAAGAGGACTCCTAATGCTGAATACACACTAAAAGATATATAAAATCTTATAAGATTTTCAAAATGTCAGAGACTACAAACATGAGGACAAAAACTACTAGATTTATTCGTATAGTGTGTGGTGTGCTGTGATGTGACAAAAACAGCATGCCACACACGAACAGATGACTATGAACAAGGAAAATCTTGCAAAATCTCTCAAGACTTCAGAATAAACATGGCGGACGATAGGCAGGAAGAAATTGCATTGATAGTACACTGCAAAAAAATGCTGTTCTTACTTAGAATTTTTGTCTTGTTTCTAGTCCAAATATCTAAAAATTCTTAGATCAAGAAGCATTTTCTTGACAAGTACAATTTTTTTTCTTGTTTTCAGGAAAATTAAGTCAAAATTAAGTGAGTTTTTCCTTAAAACAAGCAAAATAATCTGCCAATGTGGTAAGCAAAATAATCTTAATCCAAACTGAAAACAAGATTATATATCTTATTTTTGGTTTGAAATAGGATTATTTTGCTTATTGGCAGATTATTTTGCTTGTTTTAAGGAAAAACTCACTCAATTTTGACTTATTTTTCCTGAAAACAAGAAAATATTTTTACTTGTCAAGTAAATGCTTCTTGATTCAAGAAAAATACATCTTTGAAAATAGATAAATAAATAATGTCCAATTGTACAATTACTAGTTGTTTTCACAAGTTACAAAGGATCAAATAGAGTAAATGACTAAAATAAACATGATCGAAGTGCATCGAGGGCTCCAAGTTCACTGTACTCCCCCGTATCCTGGGAATAGGAAGCAGCCAAAAGTGAGGAGTTGGGATGGCGGAGGGATGCAGAAAACTGTAGAGATAACAGGTGAGTCGGCTGCGTATATATGCCTCCTCTCCAGCTGATTAGATAGACCATTTGAACGTAATCCTCTTGAACTTTGTTTATAAAACGTTTGTCGCTTGAATTCTGCAATCTGCAGACATGTAAGAGGCTGGCAATTATCTGAACATATACTTGTTTAATAATTAGTGACACTTAGCCTACATTTTAAAATCTTTATTTGAATATTGCAACATGATACCTAACTCTTAGCTTAAGACTTCTCTCTGTTCCCTAGTAAAAGTTTGTCTCAGCAGCTTTGTGAATAAGTTTTAGGAAAAAACTCTTAGCTAAGAACTTTAGGAGAACTCTTAGTGGTAGGATAACATGTTTTGTGAATACAACCCCAGATCAAGAATTTAACTTGAATTCAAGCCATACACTATATGAGTGTCCTTGCCAACAAATAGAAAAGAACATAATCCTCCAACTTAAGCAAATAACAATTCAATAGGCAAACAGAGACCTCCTTGTAGAAAA
The DNA here is from genome assembly GCF_024489055.1 of Chanodichthys erythropterus. Classification (NCBI taxonomy): domain Eukaryota; kingdom Metazoa; phylum Chordata; class Actinopteri; order Cypriniformes; family Xenocyprididae; genus Chanodichthys; species Chanodichthys erythropterus. The sequence continues at coordinate 2,455,295 of NC_090241.1, read as the reverse complement.
AGAATAGAGCTCTGGGGCATCATGTTTTCCCAGCCAGTGGAATGGTGTGATCAGGCCTTGTGACTGTACCATGATCATCATGATGTCTTTACAACAGTGTCCTTTCACACTTACTGCCCTTTCTCATAACCTGGTTTTTCTGGCGTGTACTATAGTATGATATATAGAGACATATGGAATAAATTATGCACTGTGGATAGACCTCACAGTACACTATGTTTTTCTAACATTCCTATTTAGTTAAAAAAATGTTAATGTTCTCTGAATGTTCAAAACTTCAAGTTTGTTTTAATGCTTTAAATATGTTTTTTGTTGTTGTTATTGCAAGCTTTAAGGGACATTCCATTTTATAATTTGCAAACATTATGAGAATGTTACTTTTGAATGTTCTCGGAATGTTCTGAAACAAGCAGTAACATTAAAATGTTACATAAAGATCCAACTAAAAACTTTCAGAAATAAAATTCCATGAACGATGTATAAATTCCGTTTTGGTGTTAACATTTTGAGAGCATTATTAAAGACCATATAACTCTGAATGAATGTTCTATTAATGATACATTTTGTTCATAACTTTGAGAGAACCTTGCCAGAACGTTCCCTGTTAGCTGGATAAGTGGTAACCTAAAGTTTAACCATGTTAAAGTCCTCACCCCAGCCTCTCCTCTTCCTTCTTCCTGAGTTCGAAGTCTCTCTGAATGACGTCCCACACATGTTTGGCCTCCTCTTCTGTTAGTCTGGACAGATCCAACTTCTTATCCATGATCAGAGCTTGGTTTATCTTTTTTTTTTAAAAACAAAATAACAGGAAAAGTGACCCAATATGAAGTCTAGTGAAAATGCAACTCTTTTGTCATTCTTTATCCTCTTGATAGATAGCAAGTTTCCAATATGGGATATGTTCAACATATGAAGCACCGATCATTATAATCAAGAATCCATCCATCGGGTGTGACACTTTTCGTGTCAAAGTCTAGGCAGCTACTTTAAATAAAGATACATTTAAAAACTCCATTAACAAGCCTTCAAAATAATTCAGGATAGATTATTCTGTAAACATGAATAACATCAGTGATTCAAATCAAATTTGTGAATTCCATTATGAAAGAAGCATTAATAAAATTAGTGCTAACACAACAACTATATTATCTTTAAAAAAATAAAAAAATGATGGATGCATTTCATTAAATATCGATGTTGGCCCAATGACATTCTAATTCATAGTGCATTGATTACCATGGCTCCTCACAGATACAGTATTCATGATGTGATCATAATGATTTCAGCAAGAGTGTAATAGGATATGAATCAAGTCTGACAGATACCTGCTGCAGTCATTAGAAAGTACAGTGTGATTACATACATGAACTCTTCACATTCTTAGCCTTCATAGCAGCAGGAGGAATTGACTTAATATTAAAGCTATTAAAAATATTTACCTATTAAAACATTAAAAAGCAGACTTTACACTTACAGAAATAGTTTCATAAGTGATAATGAAGATTTAGTTTACCTTGCTTGCAGACACGTAACTGCTGTTTCCAAGTCTCTCAGGATGAGGCAGATAATGTGAGGAAAGTCAGAGGTATGACAATCTTAATCACATGTCTAGTTTTTCAAATGAAATGCAGAGAAAGCTCCACCCTTTCCATGCTTGAAATATAAATTAATGATTTTTTTCCCCAGACAGTTTAAAATAATTGTTGTTTGAAGAGAGATTGTTAGTTGTATTTTATTATTTGCTTTTATCTTATTGATTTCTTTTTTCAATCTCTTCTATAATAAGCAGTTTGTTAAACATTTGCCTTTTTTATTTTACTTTTGTTTTAATGTTAATTAAGTTTTAGCCTTTCTCTAATTCTTCTTTAGTCGTGTTAAAAAATAAATAAACAAAAAACTTTCATACTGCAACACAACTGGGACTTTTTACTGCTTGTATCACTAACATTATCTGTGTTCCAGACTTACAGTCTGCATGGGTATTTTCTTTCTTTCTACAGGTTACATCATTATGCCAGTGGGTGACGACAAGTTGTTTACTTTTAAAGATTGATTTAACCTATTCTTTCAAAAACAAGTTCATTTCACATGATAAAATAGCTGCGTCTCATTTCGGAGGCTGCGTATTGGCTACTTATTTAAAGCTGCAGTCCGTAACTTTTTTTGGTTAAAAATAATCCAAAATCAATTATTGAGCGAGTAAATAACCAGACAGTGTTCAAAACTATCTCCTTACCTTAGCCTGATTCACAACAGTAAGCTTGTAATAATGTTTTATAATAAAATCGGTACTGGTGGGTATCCGCGGGAAATTCGAGCATGTCGGCGTTCATCTTTGCCACATGTTTATATGAAGAACGAGCCCCGGTTAGTAGGCTATATCTCAAGTGAGGATGCTGTAGCGGATCATTTATAGCCTTTTCTCACAGCAGCTGCAATAGTTAAACGTATCAGTTTGATGGCGGATTATAATCTAGATGTCAACTGGAGATTCACCCGTAGTCAAATGCAAAAGACTTCAGACTTTGGAGTGACTACAGAAATTGAAATCTACAGGTAACACTAATACACACTAATGCTGCCTATCAGAATTATTGTAAATACGAATTTCCGAGGTAAAAAAAAAAAATTGCACATGAACGCCCTCCCATTTTGAAACTTGAATGCGATAAGCTCGTAATCACGACTTCAGAAGTGAGAGTTATAAAATTTCCGATAGCACGTGAAGGCAGCATAAATACACATAGTCACGCAATGCTGTTGTTGTTAACATCAACAATTTGAGAACAAAGAATAACAATAATAATAATTTGCACGGTTTGACGTGATCCGAGCTAAGCGATCGTTAGATTTAATCACCATTGGTAGCATGATTTATTGTAATGTTTTTTTCTCAGTTGGTCAGAACAAAAGTGGCAGACATGTTACTTACTTGTTCAGACGACATTTTCTGGTGAAAATTCTTATTTTTCTTATACGTCCCAGACGCAGAATCTGTGATTCCAAAATACAGTATCCACACCGATGCAGTGACTGCAAACATTAGATTCATCTGCTGAAGATGCCGATGCACAACCAACTTAAAGATGATAATTCCACAAATAACTGCAATTGCAGGTTTCTAACAGAGATGGCAACAAAGAGGCAAAAATTACGGACTGCAGCTTTAAGAAAAGTAACTGTAATAAAATTGACTGTTGTTCCTCGCGAGGTGTAAAATAAACTCTATCTCACGACTAATTCATATGTATTTTACGAGGTGGCTAATTCGTATGAATTCATATGATTTGTCTAAACAACAGTGACTGGTAGCTTTAGGGATGGGGTTAGGAGTAGGTCATTCGTATGAATGCATACGAATTTGGTAACTCGTAAAATACATACGATTTAGCAAAAAACTTTGAATTTCTTTCTTGCTTTACAATCTAATGGTTACTTAACTTTTTAAAATGAGATGGCCTCAATGACATATGCAGCCTTCATATGCGACATTTCATTTTGATTTTCACCAAACTCTACCGTACACCCCCAGAACACTTGGAATATACAGCACATGCAATTTGCCACCTGCCATGTTCAACCTTTTGACTTCCAAAGTGAAAAGCAATAGTAACTTTTTTTCCTATTGTAATATGTCATCTGTGGGTTTTGTGTTTTTATAATAACCAGTTTTAAATGATTTACGTGACATTAATGGTGCTAAAAAACAAATATGATGTCCGAACACTGATATGACTGCTCCAAAAAACTTTATTGTAGCTCGTACAACGTTTCGACCATCAGGTCTTCATCAGGCACGACATTAATGGTGGTGCACATTACAGTAAAGCTTATGAGGCAAATGGCAAGATGACAGAGTGAAAGTTTCTATTTACTGTACGCCCATCTACAGGCAATGTCTGTGGTGGCTAAAAATGAATCTGGGATAGTTTTACACATCACCGCACTCTGCAATGCCTCAGTAATGTTTCATGTCTTGTGCAAAATGACACAGCAGTTTCTCTCCTGGAATTTAATAGCTAAACAATCATTTTTTTTGCATTCCCTGGTCCAGCACTGTCTTTACCTTAGTGATAAACAGAAAAGCCCCTCTCTAGGGCCGTGGTTCAGGTAAAAGATTTGTCCCGATTTATGCTGTAGGATAGGAGGTTGAATGAGAGTTGCCCTTTAGTGCATTGGGGCTAGACTATGGGCAGGCTGATTCATTACTCTAAAATTAGCTCCCATGCAATGACCTGTCTTTGGGTGCTGGCTAGGGGAAGTCCTGCTCTTATTTAGGGAAGTATTGCTGAGCTTTTCTAATGTACCAAATGGGTCCTTACACAGACTGGTTGAGTGTTTTACTGATGAGCTGTAAAGTGGGAACTAAAATGATCTAAAGAGTTGAAAAAAAAGTGCATTTACATATTTATGTACTTAATTAAAATACCCTGCAATTGTACTTGTGGTATATAAACTGGTATACTTAAAGTCTTCTAAATTGGAACAACTAATTTTGTTCTTAATGCACTTTAATTGTGCAGAAGTAGTGCTGAGATCCAACTAATGATATACTGAAGTATATTTGAATGTGTTAAAGTGGAACTATTGCCAGTATACTTTAGGTACACGTTAAATATCTTGCATTTAAAGACTAATATTATTCCAAGTTCATACAATCCTTATCAATATTGACATTAAAACACATTTTAGGCTTAATATTAAGAAATGTGCATTGTGCATAAGTAGTACTCCAAATAAAGTTTAATTCAAATTTTAATATCAGTAAGTCTCAAGCGATATTTCAGAAAATGTGTTAATGTATTTGAGCAATACTTAGTATGAAACAAATATATATATATATATTTAAATGTATTACTTTTTTTTTTACTACTCTAAAAAACACTGGATTAAAAACAACTCAATTTGGGTTGTTTTCAACCCAAGGGCTGGGTAAATATAGGACATATTGGTTAATTTTACCCAGCAAATTGGGTTGCTTATTTAACCCAGCAATGGGTTGATTCATTTTTACTATAATACCTGCTTAGTTTTTCTTTTACTTCATACATAAATTAATGTTTACGGATTAACTTAAATCCACTAAACTTTTAAATAGTCTATTTTCGATCATATTTTATAGTATGACATATTTTATATTGTTTTAAATACATATTGCCTACATTTAAGCTTGTTTAACAAATATTATCGACCAGTGTCTGTTGTCCTTTTTCCACCGCAACGGCGCTGGATCTCGTGCCGGAGATGGCTCGCGTTCGGCGGGGGAACTGATAACTTCAGACCGCCGCCCTGCTTTCAGTTCACTAGTAGCCGAAAAATGCTGCCACTGACTCCATAACCTGTCCATTAATAATCAGTGTACAATTCTGAGAACATATTTTAATGTCCTAAGTATTTATATTCTGTATCTTTTTGAATAAAATCATACAATTTTATGCAAGGCATCAGGCGTTTCCATCACACGAAAAGACAGACGCGACACTCGTTTAAGTAACTCACATTGCCCCTGTTTGCTGCTTTGCATTAAATTTTAAACGATATACAGAACAATAACGAATTTTTAGAAGAAATAAAATATACGCAAACCTGTATTTTACTGAAGACATGCACAGAGCCAGAAATGAAAGCACTTTAATGTGGGTAAAACTGTTTTATGCTGTAGTGTCTGTGGCTCATTTCCTAATGGAAAAAATGTATCTTTATATTACTTAAAAAGATTATAATTATAAATATAAATAGAATACAATACATAGAGTATAATTATTGTTTGATAGCTGGTAATGAACCAATCATTTGTTAATGGCAAATCTTGGAAGAACATTCCTTAAAATTAGTTTCTGGACCAAGAAGGTCTTGACACACACGTGCACACACTTCCCGTGCCATCAAGGCCTCCAGCATGTTAGAAACATGAAAGCTGAGCTTCCAGCTAAACAGATATATATACATGACAGACATGCACAATACTATTCACAGCAGCTCAGGCCAACATTCTCCAAGAGCTTCAAATCAACAGGTCAACCCTGTAAACAGCTGTTCTTTTGTTTAATACCAGAATCTCAGAGTTTTTATTGTCTAATTTTTGGTTTTCTACATGTCTCTAAAACAAGTACGCTGTAGTAGTTAAATGTACAGATTTGAGTCTGAATTTGATAATGGATATGTTGAGTAAACCAACTGGAAGTAAACATGAAACATTAGCACTTTAACTCTCTAGTCTCAGTGCTTTTATTTTTAAGAAGAAGAAAAAAAATATATAGTTTATTTTCCAAGAACCAGTGTTCATGGTGTTGCTATAAAATCGCTACAGTTTTTATAAATCCTGATAAAATAAGGTATTGTTCACTCTCTAAAAAACAAACAAACCAAAAGCTTATAGCTGTAAACTTATAATGGCATTCATTTGAATGGCTGTTTACTGGTTACTTGACACGTACTGCATTGTTATTCACATCCACCGTTAGGGTTTGTTTTAAGGCCATAGCAACAGTTTCTGTAGCTGACAGAAGAGTCAGTGTTAACCTCTGGCCCATAATATTGCCTACAAACATGCCTACCAGCAGCTGTAATTGTCAGGGTTGGAAACATGAGGCCTGCATCCCACTGTGAGTCTATTCCTGGAGATCTGTGGCTTCTCTCATTCTCACCATGCTAAAATAGCCACCCACTTCAACTGTGCTCAATGCCTCACAAGGATAGGTTGGAGAGAATGCAGATATAGCCACGCAGTTGAAAGGGGTTAAATGTTACGAATTTTAAGGTCATCTGAAGGTGTGTGAAATGTTATGAATATTAAGGTCATCTGAAGGTGTGTGCATCTCAACAACTGATTCGTTTAAGCAAGCAACACTTTTTTTTAAATTTGTTGTAAGTCCTTTATTTCCACTGAATTATTCAATGAACATGAACATTACATTACAGTTCATCATAAATCAAGTGCATTCAATATTTCAAGTATTCAAACATTTGGATCTCACATGGCACTCTAAGGTAAACTAGCAGGGCTGTATTCTACAGCGTATAATAGCAAACAAAACATAAACTTCTACATTCTATAATGAAAGTATAAAAAAACAATAATTCAATATTAACATTCACATTAATAAAAAAGTACAAAAGTCAAGTGGAAAAGACATTACAAATGGTGCAATTTGTACAATTTGTACTAAAACTGCTTTAAGATTGCACTTCCCTTGTCTCACAGTTATCAAAAGCAGCTAGATGATTGTTCTTATCGCTGAGGTTTTTATCTACTGTCGTCTCTTTTTCCCCACAAAGTCTTTTTTTATATAGAGCTTATTCCTCCTCTTCCTCTTCTTCTTCCTCTTCGTTCTCCTGATTGCCATCGCCACCGACTCCAAAGTCCAGTTTGGCAAGCATGGCCTCTACGTCTTCAGTGAAGAGCGTGAAGTGGTCCATGCTCTCAAAGCCGGGCTCTGGCCTCTGAAGATGTGAGTTCTTGGATGTATCCTTGGCTTCGGTGATGAGCTGCTTGGCAGCGATGAGGAACTCCGCCGTGTTGGAGTTGTCTATTGTCTGGGAGGCTTTATCCATCAGCTTGATGCTGGCCTGCAGGTGTTCGTTGTACTGCTGGATTAGAGATCGCACCACAGCCACCTTCTCGTCCTGTTCTTGAGCGATCTGTTCTAGGAGTTGGCTCTTGCGGTCTTCTAGGATGGCATAGAGTAGGTCAAACTTCTCCCCCAGCTTCTGCTTCTGCGTTTGGCTGTTTTCTTCCACCGCTTTGCAGTTTTCCTCCATCTGCGTTAACATCGCCCGCAGGCAGCTGTTGCTGGCGCCTAGCAGGTCGATTGAATTTTTAAGTTCGGACTTCTGTGCTTCATAAACAACTTTTAGAGTGGAAACCTCACAGTCCTTGTGCTCACCGAATACCTTGCACATGGAGCAGGTAGGTGTCTGGCAGGTTATGCAGTAGATGTTAATTTTTTCATCTTTGTGAACCTCGCACATGGGCTCTTTTGTTTCTTTGGATTTCAAAGGAGGTTCAAGGGTGTTACCTCCTTTCTCCAGCTGCTGCTTGTAGATGTCAATGATGTTCTCCACCAGAAGGTTCCTCTGTAGACCATAGACACCGTGGCGGTCCAGAACCACCTCAAAGCGGCAGGTAGGGCATCGGAAGATGCCTCCAGAGTAGTGGTAGGGGTTTTTGGAGTCGTAGAGGTCACTGGCGCAGCCGCGGCACAGATTGTGCTGGCATGGTAGAATGACAACCGGCTTTGTGAACATGTCCAGGCAGATGGGGCAGCTCAGCTGCTTCTCCAGGCTCTCCATGGGACTCGGAGCCCGGACTATTTGACCCGTTCGGATGTCCATTGCTGTCGTTTGAGGTAGAGTCCTTGTAACCTTCACTGCTTTGCCTTTTGGATTGAGGTTGAGCTTTAGTGGTTGCTTCTTCTGCCTTTACTGAAGTTTATCTGATCTGTCGAGGCAGAACGCACTCGGGGCTTATATACCGGCCAGCTGTTTGTGACACTTGATCCGTGAGGCGGCTGGGGCAGGATTGCTCCCACCACTTGTTTGTGCGGCTCGATTCGGAGAAACATGCTGCCCTCCAACACAACCCACTGAAGAACAAGTCACATGCCAAACTTAGCAACACGACCCCCTCCCTTCCCAAGCTGCAGTAGAGTGTGTTTGTGAATCACAAAGTCAGGCCAAACAAGACCCATGTGATAGCTGATGGCATGTAGACATCCAGACATCCAGAACTTCCCTGACTGCGCAACAACATGGCAGGTCAGGAGGCGTTTTAGGACAATTGAGCAAGGGGTGAGTTGTGTACCACTTAATCTGTTTTAGGCTGCATTGTCCTGATGGCCGCTTGCCACCAACATCCGTCTGTATGGTTCTGGAAGAGAGATCAGGTGGTTGGTGAGCATGGGCAGTGCAGGTCAGATTTTCCAGCGCATGGCTGGGTGTTTCACAACTTCAGCACAGTGAATTTGTAAACAAATAGTCATATGGTCGACAGCCATGCCGCCCCTCGACATCATCTTAAGCAATATTACACTGAAAGTGTCATTGTTCCCTCCTGGAGATGTGCTCCAAAACAGCAGGTGGACACTGCAGTACGTAGTAAAGCATATTGATGTATGTCGTGTTGGTTGCAGAATCATCTCACGCACACGTGTGTGCTGAAACAACATGTTCAGACCAGCATGTTCCCATCAAAGGTTATTTGGAGCAAAATTAGATGTTTTCAAGTGGCAAAAAAAACATATAGTATACAGTATGTTAAGTATTTAATTATTATAAGTGGTCAACATATTTTCAACGTATTTGAAAAACCTTTGTCCACCAGATCAACGTCATGTGGTACGATCAACAAAATTTCCATGGTGCAACCAACATGCAGAAAAACAAATGTGTTGTTATTGTTGTTGATCACTTTTGTAAATTAAATTAAATTAAATTAAATTAAATTAAATTAAATTAAATTAAATTAAATTAAATTAAATTAAATTAAATTAAATTAAATTAAATTAAATTAAATTAAATTAAATTAAATTAAATTAAATTATGAAATGAAATGAAATGAAATGAAATGAAATGAAATAATGAAATTAATTTAAAAAAGAAAAAAAATTAAATGTTGTCTTGGCAACTACCTGAAATATTAATAAAAAAGTAGTACTATATTATTATAGACTTAAATAAAAATAGCTAAAAAAAACTATAAGGAAATATTTTTTAAAAAGGTTAATAAAAGCATTACTAAAACTTAAACTGAAAGTAAATATATTAAATTAAAGATTATTCAAAATATTATTAATACTCTAATAATATATAGATAATACTCTGTCAAGTTCAGAAATTCTCTTAAAATCTAAAATAATTTGACCTTAATTATATTTAGTAATTAATTATTCATTATATAAATATTTATACAACAGTTCTTTCTGGTTCTGAAATCTGATTGGCTGAGAGCCATGTGATATTCTAGTGATAACGTCACTCCTACCTTTTCACTGTTTGTATCGCTCTGCTTGAAGGGACTGTCATATCCACCATTTTTTTTTACAAATACTACACTTGTACCTGTATTTTTAAGAGGTTTTTTTTTTTTTTTAGGTGAGAATGTATTTGTTTGTACCTGAAATATGTGATTCGCTTTTAATCATAGCGCCTATTTTACAGTTTGTTTAGACGTTTTGGGAGGTGCGAGCTCCAGGCCGTCAGCGGCCGTTCAGTGCTCGTGTACCCGCCGAGAACAGTATACCACATGCCTTTGCACAGTCATTACACTAAAACCTTTCTTGAAACTGGTAAAACAAAAATACAATATTGTACACTTTTGACCCATATAAGGTTTTAAATAGATAGATACATAAATAAATCAAGACAAGCTGTGCAGTTTCTTTGTGAGTGAACACTATGATCAGTGGTGGAATTGGCTGCAATGGAAGGGACACCAGATAAAATCTTGCCTACGGCAGCAAATAGGTCAGTGCCGACCCTGAGTTTGACACCCCACTTCTAGAGCTTCATGTAACCTTTATGAAAAGTCATCGAAGACAGTTTGTTGGCCCTGTATATCATCCATGTAAATATAAACAAGTGTGGGAGCCAGCTGAAAACGGACACCTCACTTATGCAACTCTTGGACACAAGCAAATTTTAAAAGATGTACTTATATTGCTAGTGTTTAAATGACTTCAAATGGATGTTTGTGGGTTGTTTGAATATTTTGTGTGCGTTTTGGCAATGAATTATGTTCCTGGAACAACGTGTCTTGGTTCAACGTGAGGTTTAAATGTCAGAGACTGGATCAAATCACCATTCGTTTTCTTGTCATGGGTAATTCTGTGACATCTGTGTTATCATATGACACAATGTGACAAAAGAGATCAAATATAAAGCTTTCCCCAATTAAACAAAAAGAAATGAACACTCTCTAACAAGACAAAGGACTCCAAACATGATACACTGTAAACCCTAATGCTCAAAATACTTAATTCGTTTGAGTAGGACAAACTTAAATTAAACAAATTAGTTCAGTTAAATTAACTGTTATGAGTATTTAAAACTTCTTTTACTTTTGAGTTCACAGCACTGACATATTTCAAGTAAACTAAACTGTTTTAGTTGCAGCAGATTTCTAGTTCCCAGCATGCTTTGCATCAGACTGTCTAAATGTTGAAATAAAGTGTTATTTTGTGTGTTTTTGCATAAGATTAACATAGGGAGACATAAGTTAGTGTTTAATGTTGTGTTATGTTGGGATTGACAGGGGGTTCTGTTATGTTAGTTTTGTAAGGTTACCATTCTGGTGAAGAGTAGACCGTGTGGTTAGGTTGAGGATGGGCTGCAAAACTTTTAAGACCACATATACTTTTATGTTTAAAACATATATATGTTTTTTGATTACATACATGCAAGTGTATATTGACAGTCTCTTTTATAGTTATAATAGCATGTGTTTTTTGCTAACTAACTAATTTAACCAAGATTTGAATGTGATGTTTATGTAAATTAACTATATGTACTTGAGTAGGGCGAGGCTGAGAACTGTGGGAGTGAAGGAATGCCAGTGATGTGATTGTTAATGAGAGACACCTGTGCACCACACTAGCATTGCTCCACTTCCATGGCTCTCGGCCCCGCCCCACTTGTCACAAAAAAATTAAGTTCTACTAACTTAAAAAAAATAAGTTAGTTAACTTAAATGTTTCGAGGTAATAAGTTTCCTCAAATGTTTTGAGTATTCTGAACTTATTGAGTTTTACAGTGTAAATGTGATTTCCATTAAACACAACACATAAGCATATGTGGTGGAAATGACAGGGAACACAGTAAAAAAATAGTTTCATGAGTTGTTTTGAATTAATTTTTTGTTTTGAATTAATGTGGTTCAGATAACATAATATTTTGAGTTTCTGTTGATTAAACAAATCGCCTTCATTGTATTAACTAATAATATTTAATTTCAGTGAACTCAAAATTTTAAGGCAACCAGCTAACTTACTTTTTAAAGTAAACAAACTATTCTTTTTTACAGTGTATAGTGTACAGTGTAAATTTTTGTGACTTTCAGATTATAAAAAGACAGAAAAATAATGATTTTGAAATACATGCAATTTCCGCAGTTTTAATTAACATTAATACCCATTTCTTACATATTACATATTTTTTATATATGATTAACATATTTAGTTGACAATTTAGCAAAAAATAATAATAATAATAATAATAATGTGAAAAGGGTTTCAATTTTATCTGTATTTTATAGTGTATGACTGAAAGTGTCCACTAGGTGGCAGAATATACCAAAGAAAACCACCTCATTCTCAAGCTCTTCAGTTTTGCTGTAGTTCAGAGTCTCAGTTATGGTTCAGTCTCTCTGTGAGTGAGCAGACTTAGAGTCGGCCTCATAATGTTCAATGTCTGTGAGAATGTGTCGCCTCTCCAACAAAAGTGTTTCCTACAGTGTATGTGATCACTGGAGACCGATTATTTGTTCTGGGGCTGCAATCAAAGATAACTGATGAATGTACATTTCCTGACTGGAGCCAGTTTGACCCCTATCAACAGAACCATCTTTGTGTCCGCAAGTCTACAATACGAGTCCATTGTGGCTGTGTATGAGACGCACAATGATTTGAATGACTTAGCAAACCGATGCTGATGTGATTGACGCTGTATAAGACTGTTGTGCAGAATTCTGTGCCATGTCAAATGTGCCAGCGACGACATGGCGTGCAGACGAGATTCCTGTTCTTGACCGTGTGTTTAACTTCCGCCACTCTGAGGATGTTGAGTGGCCATAAATACAGCAGTGTGTTTGGCACAATGACACGGTCAACAACAACGCTGATAGCAGTTTTCCCACGCTTTAAGAAATTTAAATGCCAGCAAAAACATTGTGAATATCTAGTGTGCTTATGAAATTTATGAAATGCTGGGTTAAAAACAACCTAAGTTGGGTTGAAAATGGACAAACCCAGCAATTGGATTAAATGTATGCCCAACATGCTGGGTAGTTTTATTTAACCCAACTACTGTATTGATTAAAAAGAACTATCTGGCTGGCTTAAAATGAACCCAAAATATGTTGGAAATTAAAAATCAGACACATAATTACTAGAGGCAACAATAATAATCAAAAGCTAAATGCTGGGTTAAAAACAACCCAAGTTGGTTTGAAAATGGACAAACCCAGCGATTGGGTTAAATGTTTGCCCAACATGCTGGGTAGTTTTATTTAACCCAACTATTGATTAAAAATAACTATATGGCTGGCTTTAAATGAACCCAAAATATGTTGGAAATTAAAAATCAGACATATAATTACTAGAGGCAACAATAATAATCAAAAGGTGAATGCTGGGTTAAAAACAACCCAAGTTGGTTTGAAAATGGACAAACCCAGCGATTGGGTTAAATGTTTGCCCAACATGCTGGGTAGTTTTATTTAACCCAACTATTGATTAAAAATAACTATATGGCTGGCTTTAAATGAACCCAAAATATGTTGGAAATTAAAAATCAGACATATAATTACTAGAGGAAACAATAATAATCAAAAGGTGAATGCTGGGTTAAAAACAACCCAAGCTGGGTCAAAAAGGATCAAACCCAGCAGTTGGGTTAAATGTTTGCCCAACCTGCTGGGTAGTTTTATTTAACTCAATTATTGTTTAAAAATTACTGTATTTCTTGCTTAAATTAACCCAAAATTAACATTTATTAATACACTCTAAAAAATGCTGGGTTAAAAACAACCCAAGTTGGGTTGAAAATGGACAAACCTAGCAATTGGGTTGTTTTAACACAGTGGTTGGGTTAAATGTTTGCCCAACATGCCGGGTAGTTTTATTTAACTCAACTGTTGTATAAAAATTGCTGTATTGCTTAATTAAAATTAACCTAAAATGCTGGAAATTAACATTTATTAATATGTTTAATAAATGAGCATTTATTAATAAGATAATGAATAATAAACAATAAACATTTATTAAATTGCTTATTAATAAATCTTCACCTTTTGATTATTATTGTTGCCTCTAGTAATTATGTGTCTGATTTTTAATTTCTCACCTATTTTGGGTTCATTTTAAGCCAGACATATAGTCATTTTTAATCAGTAGCTGGGTTAAATAAAACTGGGTTTGTCCATTTTCAACCCAACTTGGGTTGTTTTTAACCAAACATTTTTTAGAGTGTATAGTCATTTTTAATCAATAGTTGAGTTAAATAAAACTACCCAGCATGTTGGGCAAACATTTAACCCAACTGCTGGGTTAAAACAACCCAATCACTGGGTTTGTCCATTTTCAACCCAACTTGGGTTGTTTTTATCCCAGCATTTTTAGAGTGTAATAAGCAATTCAATACATGCTTAATTGTTTATTTATTATTCATTAAACATATTAATAAATGTTACTGTACGACATACTTTGGGTAAATTTTAATCAAGCAATACAGTAATTTTTAAACAATAGTTGAGTTAAATAAAACTACCCAGTAGGTTGGTCAAACATTTAACCCAACCACTGTGTTAAAACAACCCATTTGCTGGGTTTGTCCATTTTTTAACCCAGCGTTTTTTAGACTGTAATGTGTAATGATCCTTCTCATAACTGGCAAGACATGAAACCTAAAACATTCCAGAACAATAACCCATTCTAATGGTTTCTTTCCTTTGCCATGTACTATTTTGTGGGTCATTTATAAAAACGTAATTATCTCTTTTTTATTCTTATTTTTTTACAACATTAATGATACGAGCTGCTTGTTTAGTGCAATGCAATAGAATTATCAAGGCAAAAGTTTAGTTGTTTTTCCTCCATCAAAGATTACATTATTCTGACAGGTTCTCAAAGCTGGTGATCTACACATTTTGGCAAGCAGAGGGTTAAGTGTTATCTCACTAAGTTCAGACCAGGTCAGCAAAGGTCAGCTTCCTAATACTGCTAGATTTTCTCTCACCTCCTGACAGCTGTTGATTTTTATCCAAAACTTGTAATCATGTGAACTTAAAGAAATAACATATGGCACATAACACATCAAATTCTCTTGAGTCAAAATCTTCATAATTGTTCTGAGAAACTCAGTGTGGAGCACTACACATGCTTTAAATCCCTCTCTTCTGGTGCCATGCGACTATGTCTCTGTCCGCCTCCACTCTGAACAGCCACAAATTTGTCAGAGATAAAAAATAATCAAAGCTATACTTTTCCGTTCTCCTGAGAAAAGACACATGTGTCGGGAGTCACAGAACGGAGGAATGTGTGAGGGAAGATGTCCAGACAGGGACCTTGGTTTTACACTCTATAAATCTCTGTCGAGATTAATCATTGTTCATGTGGTTTCCACAGGCAGACGGAGCACATGCAGGCTTCTCTCATCACCTATATACTTAAATCTTCCCACTGGAATATAGACTAATGAGAACCTTCTGGGACTATTAGACTGTTAGGTTTCGTCCAGATAAAGTTGAAAGCAAAAGACCCCGACAAGACATGCCAGTGGGCCACATAAAAATCTGCAGGTGTGCAAGTCTATGCTTGTCTTTCACTCCAAAAAAACGATTTTTTGATGCTGTTCACTTTATTTAAACAATTTATTTTGATTCAACACCATTGTATCAGGTTTCTGGTTTAAATGTGATTGATTCATGTTAAATTGACTTGAAACGATTACTCTTTGACTTAACTTGATGTTTTCATATTGGAATAACATGTTTCAATCAAGTAAACCCAACCAGGAATCAATCAAACAGGATTTTTTTTTACTTCCCATCATGCTTTGCAAAGGGGCTGAACTAGGAGTGTAAATGTTGAAATAAAGTGTTATTTTAAGCAGTTTTTAGCAAGATGACAAAATGGAAAGACTTTTTAATGTTTACTGTTCTATTATGTTGGTATTTAAAAGTTTCTGTTAATTAATAGTTTTAGGGTTACCATTGTGGTGAACTGCTGCTTGGGTTGAGGACCTGCTAACAAACTTTCAAATTACTTTAATAAGAAAGTAATCACTGTGGTAGTGCTCTGGGTTGCATTTCCCAAAAGCATTGTAAGACTATGTTGATTGTAAAACCATTACCATCAATGAACTTATGATCAATAGGCTTTACAATGCTTTTGGTTAAGGCAACTTAGGATGAATCCAGTATCAGATCTAGATTTCTAACACAGAACATCACAAAAGTTATGTAAATCACAAAATTAAACAAGAAGAATTAATTGTAAAAATCAATGTTTATGAAAAAAAAATATATATATTTATTTATTGCTTTTTATTTATATATGCTTATTTTATTTTAAACGAACACAATTGATTCTAGTTAATTTAACATGGTTGATTCTATTGGATTTTACTTGTCTCAATCATGTGGAACCACTGTCCATGATTGAATTGAGTAAGTTGGGCATAACTATTTTACATAGATTCTTCCTTAGTCAGTTGTTTTGTCAAGCTGTGCCCAACCATAGTAAATAAGTTGAATCAACCTTAAAAAATTAAGTTGACCCAACGTAAGTACATTAAATTGGAATAACAGAATTCCATAATAAAGCAACTTAATCATGTGGAAATCCTTTCCATGATTTTTTTATGTTTGTGGAGGAAATCTATTTGCAGCTACAATCAGCAAAACTTTAATAAAAAAGTGTACTTAAAAAAAAAAAAAAGATTACTTTTAAAGATTTTTTTTCTAGAATATTTTTTATTTACAGTCATTTTTAACAGCAAAAAAGAAATAAATCTGCATATAATTTTGGGGAAAAAATATCTCTTATTCCTTTCAATATAAATACTGTCAAGAATAGCCTGCGTCGTATCTTTTTAAGATGTTTTCTTCTCTACTTTCACTTTTAGCTTTCATGGTGGACAATAATATCTCTAAAGCTGCTTTGGAAAAATATTTATAATGAAAAGTGTTATTGAACTGAATTGAAAATGTTTATCTTTATGTCTAAAAGTACTATATAATAGGCATAAAAATAAAACACCATTAACTTACTATAACGTAAATGTTTTCCAGATAGAATTTTAATAATGATTTTTGGCTTCAGTTTGACTATATGTCTGGCTTAAAATGAACCCAAAATATGTGAAAATTAAAAATCAGGCACATAATTACTAGAGGCAACAATAATAATCAAAAGGTGAACATTTATTAATAAGCAATTTAATATATGTTTATTGTTTAACTATTATTCAGTAAACTTATTAATAAATGTAAATTTCCAACATATTTTGGGTTCATTTTTTTTTTTTTTTATCAATAGTTAAATAAAACTACCCAGCATGTTGAGCAAACATTTAACCCAGCCGCTGGGATAAATCAACCCAATCTCTGGGTTTGTCCACTTTCAGCCCATTTTCAACCCAGCTTGGGTTGTTTTTAACCCAGCATTTTTTATAGTGATAAGAAAGAGGTCCCTCACAAGGGGATCCTCATATTTGGGGTCCCAAGCTTTAGAAGCCCTCCATTGGTGCATATGATTCCCATCAGATTACACAGTACCTGATGGTCAAGTCATCATATCAGAAACTTTGATCTCTGAGATTTTTTCATGTTTATTTGTTCAACTAAAGGGTTTCTGTACTGAAAAGATTGCCAAGGACAATGAGGCAGGAATTCCCAGTTGAGCCGTGTCTGTTTAGCTGCAGTGGGAGTGCGTGAGAAAATGAAGGAGCTGGGTGGTATTGTTCGTTGCCATCATTTCCTTATGTTTGATCCCTCACCTCTGTTGTAGAAGCCCGCTGCCCATTTTAACACCAGCATTAGGAGTGACCATAGACTGTGCTCATGGCTTTGTTTGGATGCTGGCGTCCATACAGATGTGGTTAGTTTCGACATATTCGCCCAGCATGTACCTAAATAGACTTTTCTTTTCTTTTTGAGGTCATGGGTGGAGTATAGTCATTTCTACAATTATGACTTTCAAATTCCAAAATAGTTTCCAGAAGTTTTACATTAACAATAAAAACAGCAGGACACAATGACTATACAAACCCGATTCCAAAAAAGTTGGGACATTGTACAAATTGTGAATAAAAAAGGAATGCAATAATTTACAAATCTCATAAACTTATATTTTATTCACAATAGAATATAGATAACATATCAAATGTTGAAAATGAGACATTTTGAAATGTCATGCCAAATATTGGCTCATTTTGGATTTCATGAGCGCTACACATTCCAAAAAAGTTGGGACAGGTAGCAATAAGAGGCCGGAAAAGTTAAATGTACATATAAGGAACAGCTGGAGGTCAATTGGCAACATGATTGGGTATAAAAAGAGCCTCTCAGAGTGGCAGTGTCTCTCAGAAGTCAAGATGGGCAGAGGATCACCAATTCCCCCAATACTGCAGCGAAAAATAGTGGGGCAATATCAGAAAGGAGTTTCTCAGAGAAAAATTGCAAAGAGTTTGAAGTTATCATCATCTACAGTGCATAATATCATCCAAAGATTCAGCGAATCTGGAACAATCTCTTTGTGTAACGGAAAACCATACTGGATGCCCGTGATCTTCGGGCCCTTAAACGGCACTGCATCACATACAGGAATGATACTGTAATGGAAATCACAACATGGGCTCAGGAATACTTCCAGAAAACATTGTCGGTGAACACAATCCACTGTGCCATTCCTCGTTGCCGGCTAAAA
The DNA here is from genome assembly GCF_024489055.1 of Chanodichthys erythropterus. NCBI lineage: Eukaryota > Metazoa > Chordata > Actinopteri > Cypriniformes > Xenocyprididae > Chanodichthys > Chanodichthys erythropterus. Next base: position 2,436,654 of record NC_090241.1, on the reverse strand, counting down.
CTCTATAGGTCAAAAAAGAAGCCATATCTAAACATGATCGAGAAGTGCAAGTGTTTTCTCTGGGCCAAAGTGGAAAACTGATCTGTGGTCAGACAAATCAAAATTTGAAGTTCTTTTTGAAAAACTGGGACGCCATGTCATCCGGACAAAAGAGGACAAGGACAACCCAAGTTGTTTTAGCGCTCAGTTCAGAAGCCTGCATCTCTGATGGTATGGGGTTGCATGAGTGCGTGTGGCATGGGCAGCTTACACATCTGGAAAGGCACCATCAATGCTGAAAGGTATATCCAAGTTCTAGAACAACATATGCTCCCATCCAGACGTCGTCTCTTTCAGGGAAGACCTTGCATTTTCCAACATGACAATGCCAGACCACATACTGCATCAATTACAACATCATGGCTGCGTAGAAGAAGGATCCGGGTGCTGAAATGGCCAGCCTGCAGTCCAGATCTTTCACCCATAGAAAACATTTGGAGCATCATAAAGAGGAAGATGTGACAAAGAAGACCTAAGAGCAACTAGAAGCCTGTATTAGACAAGAATGGGACAACATTCCTATTCCTTAACTTGAGCAACTTGTCTCCTCAGTCCCCAGACGTTTGCAGACTGTTATAAAAAGAAGAGGGGATGCCACACAGTGGTAAACATGGCTATGTCCCAACTTTTTTGAGATGTGTTGATGCCATGAAATTTAAAATCAACTTATTTGTCCCTTAAAATGATACATTTTCTCAGTTTAAACTTTTGATATTTCATCTATGTTGTATTGTGAATAAAATATTGAAATTTGAAACTTCCACATCATTGCATTCTGTTTTTTATTTTTGGAATCAGGTTTGTACATTTGAGTATTGCTTCATTCAAATTGTCAAGTTATTAATAAACATACAGGCTAAACATGCCAGGTTATGATATTTCAGTCTGAGAATAGTTTCTTTCCCACAGTCCAGGAGTGGTGCTTGATTTTTAATCGAGTGTGTGATAACAGCAGATCATAATCATGTACAGTTGGCCAATAGAGTTAAAGGAATTTGTATATGTGGAAGAGGAAATGGGTCGAACGAAGACGACAGTGAGGGAGGATAAGAAAGAGACAGATCATATCCATCAGCATCATTCACCACAGAGTGGAAGACTGGAAGACTGTCACTCTAAACAGGAAGATGTGGTCAGATTAAATGCAGATTACTGTTTCTGCGCCCCCTCAGCAAGAGAGAGAAAGGCACACCAGTGTAAACAAAAGATTAGTCTCGCATGTAATATCTTGGGTTAAAGGCATTATTCACCAAACACCATTGGATAAATAAAAGTGCTATCTGTCGGACCTAATGCATATTCTCAGGGTCTTTTACCATATTTAATGTCCAGGATGGAGGTATACATTGACGTAATAGTGTACACAACACTGAACAGTATCTGCTTGGCTTTGGGTTTACTATTGTTCTTAGAAGTATTTGCTAGATGGATTAAGGGCTCCTAGTGGGCTTCTTTTCTTTTTCTTGGTTTCATTTGCAGCCTTAATACATTCTCTGTGACATTTATGGTGGTGCTGTGACTTTACTTTTAACAGGTTTTGGGCTTTTACTGATAGGGGCTGTAGTGTGACAGACATTATTGGTTTATGATGTCACTGGAAACCAGAGTTATATACATGTGTCACACAGCCTCGTGAGATCTGTGGTCTTCATCCGATCTAGAACATTTGGAGCTCAGCCATGCTTTTGCACAACACATTGTTCACAACCTACCAGGAACATTAAAACTTAGTTCATTTACAAGATTGATCAGTGTAATTTGGCCTGTTATCAAGCTAAAAGAAAGCATTGTATTTACAACTGAATGTAAATGAGCAATATTACACGAGCACAAGATCTGTTGTTACTACTATGAGCGTGATTGTTATATTCAGACCATTAAGTATATATTGTGAGTGTTATATTGCTTTAGCAATCATTAATGTCAATAAACAAGAACTTAAAGGTAAAGAAGTTAGGTCCTTGGAGAGGTGAGGTGTCTAAGTCGCATCATCTTGCTACTGGGGTACCTCAGGGCTCAGTGCTTGGACCAATTCTCATCTCCGTCTACATGTTATCACTAGGATCTGTCATTCAGGAACATGGTTTTTCCTATCACTGCTATTTTGATGACTCACAACTCTCGTTCCAACCAGATGAACTGATGGTTGCTGCTCACATCGCAGCCTGCCTGACAGACATTTCTGCCTTTATGAAGGACCATCACCTTCAACTCAACCTTGCAAAAATGGAACTGCTTGTGGTCGGTGCCAACCCAACACTTCTTCATAATCTCTCCTTTCAACTAGGTTCATAAAGAATAACTCCTTCCAGGACAGCCAGGAACCTTGGACTTGTGATGGATGATCATTTAAGCTTCAGAGATCATAGCATATTTGGTAACACTTTATTTTACAGTGCTGTAGTAACACGCTACTATAGTAATAACAGTAAATTATGCATAATTACAAGTAACTAACCCTAAACCAAACCATAACCTTAACTGTAACTCTATAGTAAGTACATGTAGTTAATTAATAGTACTTTGAGTAATTGCAATGTAACTACAGCACTGTAAAATAACCGCATATTTTTCCAATTGTTTTCAATGGGAGCGCCGTGTTTTTAAAACGTCAGGTGCGTAACGATTGTGACTTGGACTGTGATCAGAACTCAACAAATGCCAAATTCAGGGACAGGAATAGAGGGTATTCATCAACGTCACTTTCCCTAAGGAACGCACTCCCTCAGCTGGACTGAGTGGGAAAAGAACCTGCTGGATGACTGGATTCAATAGAGGAAACTGCGAAAACACAAGTAAAACAAATGATTACACTAAAGGTTGGGCTCAAAAGTGTTCCTTATGACATGTCAAAGAAACCTAATCTATGGATATTGAAATGCAGCCAGGAATCGTGTTTCCTGACATTTATATGTGCCGGATTTTGAAATACATTAAGCAAATCTGCCTGTGAACGCTTTATATAAATACAATATAGGAATCGGAGTGATCACTTATATCAATGTTATATATTTCGTCATATCGTCCAGCCCTAAACTTGTCTAGTTTTGTCAATGTTTATTTAGAAACATCCAATTATGCAGAATATAAGATGGTAAATATTTAATTGATGAGTTGTCAACTCAATATATAACAATACAATATATAGGGTATGATTTTACCCCAAAATCCAACATTTTGATACAAAATGATAACTGCAAAACATGTTTCTTTGCATGGAGTCCAGCTTTTTCTGTGAATTGCAGCGACCTATATGCTTCTTTTTATGTAGCTTTCAGCAGTCTGTAAAAATACACCTCAGATTTTGTGTCAAAGCTATTTTTACAGTCAGTCGCAAAGCTCTATCCCATTTTGGATGTGTTTTGTATGTTTTTCGCAGCATTCATTCTCTTTTGCCAGAAAAGAGATACGTTTTTGATGCTTGAAATTTATCTGAAGGACCTCTCACATGGTGCATAACTTGTCAAAGTGTGGTTCAGATTATCCACCAGTGTACTTTTCCCATGGCTGTCTAAAAGAACATAAGCTCTTCTCTGAGGGACAGCTGTAGAGTTTGATTTTCCCCAAATAGCCATAAAATTACCCATAGTGTAGCTTGACCTCTATGTTGCTTTACCCTGGTCAGCTCTATTAGATGGATTCAGGGACCCCAGGCAGAGGCTTAGGGACCCAGTTAATCTCTAATTGAATCTGGAGCAGGTCCAGCTAGCCACAATACAGGTCAAAACAGGTATGAGACACCATTTATTTGCTTTTCTTTTGTCTTTAAGCTTGCTTCTTATCCAAGAGCTCCCATCTCAGATTGAGTGTTGGTGAGATGTTGTTTTAAGAAGAGTCCATGCCAAAGATAACCTCTTTCAGGTGGTAATATTTCTCTCTGTTTACCAAGTCTACACAAAACTCTTTCATTTGTTAAGTCACAAGATCAAAAAGAGGGCGTTGGGCCTTATTTCCCATTCCCATACCTCAGCATAGCTGAATATACACTCCAAAAAATACTGGCTTAAAAACAACTCAAAGTGGGTTGAAAATTGGGTTGGGTTGTTTTAACCCAGCGACTGGGTTAAACATGCTGGATAGATTTATTTTAACCCAAGTATTTTTTTAAAAAATGACTATATGGTTGGCTTAAAATGAACCCAAAATTAAAAATCAGACAGATAATTACTAGAAGCAACAATAATAATCAAAAGGTGAACATTTATGAAGCAATTTAATAATTGTTTACTTAATTATTATTCATTAAACTTATTAATGTACATTTATTAAACATATTAATAATTGTTATTTTCCAACATGTTTTGGGTTCATTTAAAGCAAGCAATACAGTCATTTTCAAACAATAGTTGAGTTAAATAAGGTACCCAGCAGGTTGGGCAAAGATTTAACCCAATTGCTTGGTTAAAACAACCCAATAACTAGGTTTGTCCATTTTCAACCCAACTTGGATTGTTTTTAACCCAGCATTTTTTAGAGTATGCTTCAGCATTTCCTCATCTTGTCTCCTTGTATTTATTAATGGTGTCTCGTAACTGAATTGGAAAAGTGCATTACGGGTTAATACGTTTTTTCAAATAAAAACAAATCTGCTACATAAACTTGAGATGCTGGAGACATTATTCTCATGCTATTTCATTAGTAAGCTGGGAACTTTGGCAGGAAATTCATGAGATAAAAGAATCAAGCTTTCAACCAAAACCTAATTAATGGTGTGCCAGTCTAATTCTTTATTTTATCGAAAACATCTGCTCTGTGCTTGAGGTATAACTGTGCACCAAAAAGTCTCCCCTGATACTTCCAAGGTTGTAGCTCTTCTAATTGGGATGTTTTGTACCTAAGAAGGAAGTGGTTCAGTGCAGGGTCAACAGTGCTACAATTAAACCATTTTCTGTAGGTCAGCGCACAGACGGTGGACCAAAGACATAGTTCAAGGGTGTTTTGCTGGTATGCACCTCAACCAAACGCTCCTCAAGATGTGCTTATTTGTGAAGTGTCTTTTCTCTATCCAAGTGTCTTTGAACTGTGTCAGGGGAGGATGCAGCCAGACTCAAGTTATAATAGAGAAGAAGTGCTTTATGATCTCTCTGATTGAGTCTCAGCCCATACAGTATGTTTGCTGATTCTTATCTGCTCAAAGATGTGGCAATGGTCAGTGGGGGAGAAGCACAAGAGAGTATTTATGCCTCCCCGTCCCTTCCTCAAGTTTGAGACATGCCGACTCGGCGCCACAGAGTGAAGCACAGCATTTTCACCTTGTTTATCTCCCTCACATTAGTCTGAAAGGCAGGCATTCTGAGCCTTCATTATGTCTGTGTTTTATACAAAGGGCCTCGAGTTATTTGCTATTATCTGTCTGGAATTCTAAACAAAGCGGAATCAAGGCCAATCTGCACTATGGCACATAATGGCTTTATTCCACAAGATAATTATCCCTGGTTGCAATCATGAAGTATCACTATCCCAAATACAAAAGCAGCGTATTTATTTCCTTTTGATTACATGAGGTTCATGTAATAATAGGATTTAGAATTTTTTCACAGTTATGGAAGGCTGTCAACCACAAAGCTTACAAAACTTGGAGTGGAACAAATCTTCCTTTGACTTTATTTATTTGTTAGCCCTTAAACCAAATTGTTTTCTAGCCAAAGCTCTGAAAGAAGAGATTCATGCAAGTTTCACACAGCAACTCTTGGCACTAGAACTAGAGATTTTGAAATAATGACCTACATAGACTCTGTCCATGCCCTTTACTTTAATTCAAAGGGAATAGGTCTTGCAAAAATCTGATAAAGTTCTGCCATCATTTACACACTCTCATTTTTTTTTTTTTTTTTTTTTTTTTTTTTTTTTTTTTCAAAAAATATATGACTTTCTTTCTTCTGTAGAGCACAAACAATCTCACACTATAAACCCAAATTAGTTGGCAAAGCGCAAAAAAAATTTGAGGTAATCAGTTACATCAAAATTATTTGCTCTTAACTTGAAATATTTGCATAAACTATCCATCTAACTTCAAATTATCATGTAATCTCAACTTAATATTTTTAACTTGCTAGCTTTAATTAAATACTTCAGTAAATGTTAACTTGTGAATGGGTAACACAATGATTTGGTAGCATTAGCAGAGCATAGCTAATACAGACAATTTAAAGGGTTAGTTCACCCAAAAATGACATTTCTGTCAGTAATTACTCACCCTCATGTTGTTCCAAACCCATAAGACCTTCGTTCATCTTCATAACACATGCATGCATTGTGCTGCTCACGTGACCAGAGCTGGCCAATACTGAGACGAATTTGTTGAATAAAGTCGTTATTTTTATTTTGTTTTCGTGCACAAAATGTATTTTTGTTGCTTCATAACATTAAGTTTGAACCACTCTAGTCACGTCGACTGTTTAAACGATGTTTTTACTACTTCTCTGGACCTTGAATAACGGTAATTTCGTTGCTTTCAATTGAGGATTAAAAAAAAACTCTCAGATTTCATCAAAAATATCTTAATTCGAAGATAAACAAAGATCTTACAGATGTGGAACGACATGAGGGTGAGTAATTAATGACAGAAATTTTATTTTTTGGGTGAATTAACCCTTTAAAATATACCTTCTCTCAAACTAAGCTCATGATCCACTCGTCAACATGATGGTTTGGTAACCCCCCAAAAAACCCGACATAACAGACACTTTTCTACATTAGCATAGCTAAACATTAAACACTACTAAATCTCCTACTTAACATTAAACCCAAAGAAGAAAAAAATATTCATTTTTTTTATTAAATTTTTACATTTAGATTTGTCAAGATTAAAAAAAACAAGTTTATAAAACTAAAATCAATGAAATAATTCAGATTACTTAAAATGTGTCAGTTTTGTGAACTCAAAAGAAAAAGAAAGTTGTAAATACTCATAAAAGTTAATTTGATTGAACTCATTTGTTTAATTTAAGATTACCCTACTCAAACCAATTATTGTTTTTTTTTTTTTTAGCATTAGGGTTTACAGTGTTTCCACACAATGAAAGTCAATGGGGTCCATTGTTACACCTTTTTCGAAGGATTCTTCAAAAAATATTCTATGATGTTGTATAGAAGAAAGAAAGTCATCCAAGTTTGGAACAACATGAAGATAAGTTATGACCAAAAGTTTTATTTTTGGATGTACTATCCCATCAAGTCTCCCCTGAAAACTGCAGGCCTCAGCTCTCTTGTGAGCAATGATTATACAAACGTGTACTGTACATAATGGTGTTTGTGCAATCAGCAGACAGGAATCTCTTTATGGCTCTGTGAAACAAAGCCAGGTCAGTTAATGTAAATGCATGCACATACACTGCAAGCATGCACCTTAGCACATAATCAAACTATTAATCAATGGGGGGAAATGAGCCCTTTGACCCTTCCCTCTCACTAATGGGGCTCCTAACAGAATGTAGCTGTTCGCCAGCAAACTTACAAAATGATCAAGGCTCTTGTGAGACTACTGATTCAGGGAGCAGCAGAAGAAATGATCCACAAATGTTCAACATTCCATTTTGAAATCATAGAAGATTTAGTGCTTAAAAACAGGTGTGCATATCAACATATCTTCACTATGGATTTCTGTGTTATTTTGTTCCATGTAGCGTAAAATTCTTCCTTGACCTCAAATGAATAATGCACCAGAGGAAAGCATAAACGCAGAGTAACACCTTCCAAACTCTTAACTGTATTCACTTGGCTGATGTTTCAATAGAATCACATTTTATTAGAATAATAACCCTCCCTCGCTTTACAGATGAATTGGCTGTCATGGTAAAACTCAAGCTGATTTGCCAACATTATGATGTAAGATTCTCAAATCTCTTGTGACTCTTCTCAGTGATTTACAGTGCTGTAAATTATATCATGGTTAATGAAAAAGTTGACAAATTAATTGTGCAGACTCTGTGAGAGGCTTGAGATGGTACATAACAGGTGATGATGACATACTGAACATTTCCATTACACACATCCCGGACGAGCCCCCACTTGTTACAACTGGCTCTTAGGCTGCAACAAATAGGAGACCAGACGCCCCACTTCTTTGCAAAACATTTATTTTAATGCAAGAAGAACAAACATAAGTATAACATAAACAAGGAAACATTTTAGGGCCGGGCATGGCAGGTGTCAGGTGGTTCAGCCACGCTCCCTCCAGACAGCATCTAAAAACACAAACGCACTGGGACGTCACACAAGGAAATGTAATCTTTTACAATGTTACATTTTTTTGTCTCAGGTTTTAACTACCCTATTGGATGGTGAAAACCTGGGTTAGATGCAAGCCCCGGAAAATGTGAATGAATCTGATATCAAAGAGAATTTATTTAGATTTCTTTTTTAGATCTCCATTGAAGCTCAATTATAGCATTGCCCTGCATCAACCAAAACAGATGTGAATGAGGTGTAAATGGGGTCACTTTAGACCCGAACTACTACAAATATTGAGACACATTTACTGTATAGTGAATTCCTGTACACTCTAAAAAATGTTGGGTTATTTTTACTACCCAAGTCCTTGGTTGAGCCTTTTGGATCATTTTTAGGGGGTCATTTTTCCATTTTTTTTCCAGTGTTTGAGTAGTTTTGCATTAATTTGTTTAGAAAAGTTCTATATAAATAAAATTTGCTTGCTTGCTTGACATAACAACCCAGTGTTTGTTTGTTTTTGTTTTTTTTGTTATCCAGGTCCTGGGTCAGACATAACCCAGGGGTTGGGTTATTTATCGTGGGCTTTTAGCGCCCTCTTAGGAGAGAGCAGTGTAGCTCCGTCAAATTGATGCATGTCTTCAGTAAATTACAGGTTTGTGTACGTTTTATTTTATCTAATTTTTTATTGTTCTGTATATCATTTAATTTTATGCAAAGCAACATACGGGGTGCGATGTGAGCCACCTAAACGAGTGTCGCGTCGGTCTTTATGTGATGTAAACACCTGATGCCTTGCATAAAATGTAATGACTTTATTCAAAAAGATACAGAATATAAATATTTAGGATGTTAAAATGTGTTCTCAGAATTGTACACTGATTATTTATGGACAGGTTATGGAATCAGTATCAGCATTTTTGGGCCCTTGATCAACCAAAACAGATGTGAATGAGATGTAAATGGGGTCACTTTAGACCCAAACTGCTTAAACTGTTCATGCTTATTTCTCAGTGATAAACATATACTACATTGATTTTTCTAAATAAAACTGTATGAACTATGCTATTTAGAAAAACAGAAAAGAAGGAACCGGACTCTGTCTGCTTAAGTTTGGTTTTGGTCAACTTTTTGTTTCGGGAAGCAGATACAGCATCAATGATTGACAGTTTTCTGTGTCTCTGTCTATCAAAAGTAGTAAAGCACCCTCAGGATTTATCTGAAATGGACTCCACCAGATCCTTGTTGCCTGAAGTCTATGTAGTAGATGTCAGCAGAGAGAATGGAGGTCAGGATTCAATACAGTAGACTGACAGCTAAGCTGCCTTTATCCCAGCGTCTGGCCCCTTTTTGTGTGTCCCCAGTGGCCTTGGGGCTTTTTCATCTCCTTGGTCTAATATTTACCCAATTTTGGAACCTTACCAGAGGAAGGAACACCAAGAAAAGAACCTTGAGTAAAGCTTTAAACATTGTAACTGTTGAGAGACATCCATGAGCTGTAAACCCATATTCTACCTGACACAAATGCACACACAGAGCTAAATGTGTTTGGCTGAAACTGACAGGTTTGTGTGAATGAAACCAACAGAGAGTGTATATATTCTGCTGTGTCATTAGGAACAGTGTTTTTGGTTAAATCAATGTTGTTCAGTATCATCTTTGGCAAATGCAGCAATTGGACCCAGAGATGCAGGGAGGGATGTTGTTTGAGTAAATGCAATGCTGTATCAGGTTCCTTTCTGATGAGAGATGGACAGGTTATGCCATAGAATACGTAAGTGTGTGTGGGTGTGAAGATGAATGGGGTTTGCATGGCCTGGAGTCAAGGGCTTTTTATAGATGCAAAGCGCTGCAAGGACTGGTGGGTAAAGCAGACAGTTATGAATGGGTCTGACTAAGAACCCATTAGCAAAGAGTTATTAATTACAGCCATGATAACAGATGAATGAGAGCGATTTATTGAATATTGCGCTGGGAAAAATAACCTTGTTTAATCTTCGTCATTTGTAATCTGGTTTCTTTGATTTACAGGTTATGAAATGAGGAAGGAAAAATCTAACTGGAATCAAACTCTATCATGTATAGTAAGAAGTACCCAGTTTAGGAATATACAACAGAAAAAAATATATGCAGATTTGATGAAGTGCAGAAAAAAAACTACATTAATTGAACTGTAAGATATTCTACAATTCGTTCTCTCTCAAATTCAGAGCTGATGAAAGCACTTTCGTAGTAGACTTGAACTTTGGACCAAACTAATGAACTTGAGAGATAAATTCATTGAATTTGACATTGAGGAATGTAGTTATTAGGGTAGCATCAATCTCTGCTACAACTGTAATTTGATCCACCATCTTTCTGTTCCCAGACCAGTACACAAAACATATATATACACAGTGGCATGAAAAAGTATGTGAACCCCTTGCAGAATCTGTGAAAATGAGAATTATTTTAATAAAATAAGAGGGATAATAAAAAATGCATGTTATTTTTTGTTTAGTACTGTCTTGAGTAAGATATTTTGGTAACACTTTACAATACGGTTCATTAGTTAACTACATTAGTTAACATGAACTAATAATGAACTGCACTTATACAGCATTTATTAATCTTTGTTAATGTTAATTTCAACATTTACTAATACATTATTAAAAGCTTGTTAACATTAGTTAATGCACTGTGAACTAACATGAACAAAGAATGAACAACTGTATTGTCATTAACTAACACTAACGAAGATTAGTAAATACAGTAACAAATGTATTGCTCATTGTTAGTTCATGTTAGTTAATCCATTAACTAATGTTTAACAAATGAACCGTATTGTAAAGTGCTACCGATATTTTACATAAAAGATGTTTGCATTTAGTTCACAAGACAAAACAACAGCTGAATTTATTAAAATAACCCCATTCATAAGTATGTGAACCATTGATTCTCAATACTGTGTGTGGTTACCTGAAGATCCACGACTGTTTTTATGTTTTGTGATGGTTGTTCATGAGTCTCTTGTTTGTCCTGAGCAGTTAAACTGAGCTCTGTTCTTCAGAAAAATCCTCCAGCTCCTGCAGATTCATCAGTTTTCAAGCATTTTTGCATAATTGAACCCTTTCCAGCAGTGACTGAAGGATTTTGAGATCTGTGTTTTCATACTGAGGACAACTGAGGGACTCAAACTCAACTATTAAAAAAGGTTCAAACATTCATTGATGCTCCAGAAGGAAACACGATGCATTAAGAGCCGGGGGGTGAAAACTTTTGAATTCAAATATCTGTTACAGATCCCTTGTCTTCCTGGACTCCATATCCCATGATCCTCCTGTTTCCACACCTGCACTCATTTCCCTCGTCTGCTCCTCATCAGCACTCATCACCTGCACCTGGACTCTATTGTCAGCACTCCCCATATATTGCACTCACTCCCTGCACTCCTGGTCCGTTCTCTGTTTATGTCAACGTGTATGTTTGGTGTTCCTGCTCTTTGTTCATTAAAGTATTGTATTATTGTGGAAATCCGTGATCTGCCTCGTCTCTGCACCAGCTACCGTAACAGAAGAACGGACCTTTACCAACTGGATTTCCACAGAAAAAAAAATGGAGACTTTCCCCAGCTCCCTGGATCCAGCTCCTCCATCACCTCTCACCCTAACAGCCAGCGAACGCCTTATCGGGCTCCTGCAGGTAGGACGTTCGCTGGAGAGGTGTGTGGAGGAGTTTGTTGAGCTTGCTTACTTGACTAACTGGCCCGACGCTCAGTTGATCTCCCTGTTTTTGGATGGATTGGATGACGACACTATCCGTTTTGATGAACCTGTTTTTTGTTTCTCCTTAAGCGAAACTATCAATTTAATTTTGTGGTTGAATGGCTCCAAATTCTTTGTGGAAGAGGTTCAGGATCAGTGTTGTCGTCCAGTCCATCCAGAAACACGGTTGGCCGGGCCAGTCAGTCAACCTCCGGCTTCCTCCGCACACCTTTCCAGCGAACTCCCTGCCTGCCCCATGCTGGACCCATATTCCTCCACTGGGCCCAGTAAGAGGAGGAGGAAGAAAGCGGCTCCAGTATCTCCAGAGCCCGCTCCAGTATCTCCAGAGCCCGCTCCAATATCTCCAGAGCCCGCTCCAGTATCTCCAGAGCCCGCTCCAGTATCTCCAGAGCCCGCTCCAGTATCTCCAGAGCCCGCTCCAGTATCTCCAGAGCCCGCTCCAATATCTCCAGAGCCCGCTCCAATATCTCCAGAGCCCGCTCCAGTATCTCCAGAGCCCGCTCCAGTATCTCCAGAGCCCGCTCCAGTATCTCCAGAGCCAGCTCCAGTCCCCACAGAGCCAGCTCCAGTGCCTGTGGGGATTTTAATTGTATTTGAGGGGATGAAATGGCCCTCAACCCCAGTCTCCGCCGAGCAAAGTTCTCCAGTCTCCGCCGAGCAAAGTTCTCCAGCTCCAGCCGCCGCCTACGAGCCCTCAGCTCCAGCCGCCGCTGCCGAGCCTGCCGCTTCAGCCCCAGCCGCTTCAGCCCCAGCCGCTTCAGCCTCAGCCGCCATGCCCTTCCTCAGACTTTTAAAGACTTTCCTTAAATTCCCCATGTATTTTTTGGGGGGGGGCCTAGTACCCGTTCCGGTACCTGTGGGTGGGGAACTCCTGGGCGGGGGTTCTGAAGCGCCAGAGCCCACCAGTGCACCTGACCCTCCATGGCAGCCCGCTGCACCTGACCCTCCATGGCTGCCCACGGCTCCAGACCCGCCATGGCTGCCCACGGCTCCAGACCCGCCATGGTTCATGGATCCGCCCTGGAGACCTCCGTTCCTGTCCGCTCCTCTCCCTGCACCTGCTTGAGGTCTCCAGGGCGCCCGCCCCGGTGTCTCCATCTACGGCGCGAGGTCGCGCCTACCGGGAGGGGGGAGTACTGTTACAGATCCCTTGTCTTCCTGGACTCCATATCCCATGATCCTCCTGTTTCCACACCTGCACTCACTTCCCTCGTCTGCTCCTCATCAGCACTCATCACCTGCACCTGGACTCTATTGTCAGCACTCCCCATATATTGCACTCACTCCCTTCACTCCTGGTCCGTTCTCTGTTTATGTTAACGTGTATGTTTGGTGTTCCTGCTCTTTGTTCATTAAAGTATTGTATCATTGTGGAAATCCGTGATCTGCCTCGTCTCTGCACCAGCTACCGTAACAATATCAAGGTAAATTGTACTCAATTTTTTTTCCCCGGGAAACATGCAAGTGTATTCTGTTGCTTCTGAAGGGCAGTACTAAGTGAAAAACAATGATATTTAAACAAAATAAGAAAAATTTTGACATCTTCATCCTGTTCAAAAATTTTCACCTCCGACTCCTAATGCATCGTGTTTCCTTCTGGAGCATCAGTGAATGTTTGAACCTTTTTTAATAGTTGAGTTTGAGTCCCTCAATTGTCCTCAGTGTGAAAAATCAATCATACAGTCACTGCTGGAAAGGGTTCAAATATGCAAAAATGCTTGAAAACTGATGAATCTGCAGGAGCTGGAGGATTTTTCTGAAGAACAGAGCTCAGTTTAACTGCTCAGGACAAACAAGAGACTCATGAACAACCATCACAAAACATAAAAACAGTCGTAGGTCATCAGGTAACCACACACAATAATGAGAATGAATGGTTCACATACTTATGAATGGGGTTATTTTAATAAATTCAGCTATTGTTTTGTCTTGTGAACTAAATGCAAACATATTTTATGTAAAATATCTTACTCAGGACAGTACTAAACAAAAAATAACATGCATTTTTTATTATCCCTCTTATTTTATTAAAATAATTCTCATTTTCGCAGACTCTGCTAGGGGTTCTCATACTTTTTCATGCCACTGTATATTACAACATAATCTTTGTTTAAAGCTGCAGTCTGTAAGTTTTGCCTCTTTGTCGCCATCTCTGTTTGAAACCTGCAATTGCAGTTATTCATGTAATTATCATCTTTAAGTTGGTTGTGCATTGACTTCAGCAGATGAATCTAATGTTTGCTGTCAGACTGGAGTGGATACTGTATTTTGGAATCACAGATTCTGCATCTTGGAAATATGACCAAAATAAATCTAAAAAAATAAGTAACATGTCTGCCACTTTTGTTCTGACCAACTGAGAAAAAAAAAACATTGCAATAAATCATGCTCCCAATGATGATTAAATCTAATGATCGCTTAGCTCGGATCACATCAAACCATGCAAATTATTATTATTGTTACACTTTGTTCTCAGATTGTTAATGTTAACATCAGCATTGCGTGACTATGTGTATTTAGTGTGTATTAGTGTTACCTGTAGATTTCAGTTTCTGTAGTCACTCCGCAGTCTGAGGTCTTTTGCTTTTGACTACGAGTGAATCTCCGGTTGTCACTCATGATTGTCAGTTGGATTTTTCTGGATTACAATCCACCATTAACATGATAAGTTTAATTATTCCATCTGCTGTAAGAAAAGGCTATAAATGATCTGCTACCAGCAGCATCCTCACATGCCATATATCCTACAAGCTGAGACTCGTTCTTCATGTAAACAGCCGTGACGTAATGACGCAAAGACGAACGGCTGCATGCACGAATTTCCCGCGGAAACCTACCAGTACCACCCGAATTATAAAACATCATTACAAGCTTACCGTTGTGAATCGGGCTAAGGTAAGGAGATAGTTTTGAACATTGTCTGGTTATTTACTTGCTCAAAAATTGATTTTGAATGGCAAATGATACAGTATTAAAAGACGGTTTCTATGGTTTCTGGTTTCTAATTGAAAGTTCTAAGTGAATGAATCAGTTGAATGGTTTCGCATAATGGCTCGACTTCATTGTGTAAGACACAAATAACATGTCTAGATTATTTATATCTAGTGCTTGCTTGACTATTTTTACTTCGCATTTGCATGTATCTTAACTGTAGGTGTCCCGCCCATGTCAGAACCTTTTGTTCACTCAGTCCAGAAAGAAAGATGATAATATCCAGCCTGAAGTCTGCTGTGCAATAGATACTGTGGGATTTTTTACAATGATATCATTTAGACCAATAAACTCTCTGTGCATTTTAATTTTAAAGAGCCATTTACTCCATAAAACTTTGGAGAGATTGCCAAGGTCAATATATGTTGTGGTCTGCAGTTCAATTGCAATCAAAACAGTCTTAAATTTCTTTAGATGTTTTATACATCCCTGCTCGACTAAGGCACGACTGCATGTTAAATTGCTTTAGGTTGGCCTGGGTCAGGATTCTGTGGAGAGTTGCATGTTTAACTTTATTGTATATAACTATAACACAATTCAAGGAAGTCATTCCTGAAGTGGAAAATATTTCATTCATATCAACACGTCATCACAAAAACGTCTCAACATTTGATCCAGAAGCTTTAATGATTTTCCCTTATGTTAACATCATGTCTCAGTCCATCACATTTGAGCTTGTTCCCATGAGTCACAGTGTTTTAAGTCATATGTCGTGAAACAACTTTGCCCACATGTTCGAGAGCCTCTTGAGAGTGCCTGTCCTTCAAAGGATTGTGTGGTAAAGAGACAGCTGTAAATTCATTGTGGTTAAAGCAGCGGGAATGACCGAGGATCAGACGTTTGATCTTGTTCTTCGAGTGGAAGCGGAGGCCGGGTGCCTCAGCCAGAATGGATTGCGATGACTTGCAGAAGAGCGGTGAAGGAGCTCTCTGTTTCTCAGCAGTCAGAACACAATGCCCAGCAATCTTCCTGTGGCAAACCCCAGAGAAACATGTAAGGAAGGTTCAGAGGAAAACCAAATGCCGGTCACTTTCCCTCAGTGTATGAGATTAAGCATGGGGCCTCCCTCTCCTCACTATCTGGCACTTTTTTGGCTCTGGCTACCAGGCACCTTTGATCTCCTTCTCAATGGACCGCAGACTGCTGCCAACAGAGGGGTATGGTAGACTATTATCATCAAATCTAATCTAGCTCCATCTAACAGCAGAGATGGAGTGATATATTTAGACTGTGAACATAGGTCATGAATTTGTGCTGTGGGGTATGAGGGAGAAGTAAGGAAAAGAGCTAATCAAGCTTTAGATGTTTTGGCAGGGCTTCACCACTGAAGAGATCCAGTGAAGTATTGTGCACTCATTTGAAAATGATTAAGTGGATTCTTAGGGTTGGTGTGGAGATGAAAAAGAAGGGAGAAATCCTGCATGTCTGTGTTTGCTTCAGCCCAGAAATAAAGCACAGTCCAAAAATAATATATATATGCACTACTGTTCAAAAGTTTGGGGTCAGTGCAATTTTAGTTTTACAGTTAATAAGAAATGGACAGTTCAATTCAATTTCAAATAAATGCTGTTCTTTTGAATTTTCCTGATAAAATGCATCACATTTTCCACACAAAAATATTGAATAGTGCAACTGTTTTCAGCTGTGATGACAATAATGTTACCTGAGCATCACATCAGCATATTATAATCATCGATTCAGTTGTTTTGACCCAGCGGTTGGGTTATATGTTTGTCATACCTGCTGGGTAGTTTTATTTAATCCAACTATAGTTTAAAAATGACTATATGTCTGGCTTAAAATGAACCCAAAATATGTTAGAAATTAAAAATCAAAAGGTGAACATTTATTTATTAAACATTATTCATTAAACTTCATTACTAAATAATAAATGTTTCCAGCATATTTTTGGTTCATTTTAAGAAACAATACAGTAATTTTTAAACAATAGTTGGGTTAAATAAAACTACCAGGTTGGGCAAACATTTAACCCAACCGCTGGGTTAAAACAACCCAATTGTTAACATAAGCAATTTAATACATATTTAATTATTATTCATTAAACATATTAATAAATGTTAATTTACAACATATTTAGCGTTCATTTTAAGTAAGCAATACAGTCATTTTTAAACAATAGTTGAGTTAAATAAAACTACCCAGCAGGTTGAGCAAACATTTAACCCAACCGCTGGGTTAGTCCGTTTTCAACCCAACTTGGGTTGTTTTTAACCCAGCATTTTTTAGAGTGTAAAATACATGATTGTGATGGATCATGTGACACTGAAGACTGGAATAATTCAGCTTTGCCATCATAGAAATACATTACATTTCGAAATATATTAAAATAGAATACAGTTGTTTTCAATTCTAATAATATTTTACAATACTACACTCTAAAAAATACTGGGTTCAAAAACCAAAAAAAAAAACCACCAAAAAAAACAAGTTGGGTTGAAAATGGACAATTCCAGAGATTGGGTTGTTCTAACCCAGCGGTTGGGTTAAATGTTTGCCAATCTGCTGGGTAGTTTTAATGAACTCAACTAATGTTTAGAAATGACTATTGCTTGCTTAAAATGAACCCAGAATATTTATTAATTTGTTTAATATATGAACATTTATTAATTTGTTTAATATATGAACATTTTTTAATTTGTTTAATATATGAACATTTATTAATAAGTTTAATAAATGTTCACCTTTTGATTATTATTGTTTCCTCTAGTAATTATGTGTCTGATTTTTAATTTCCAACATATTTTGGGTTCATTTTAATGCAGTCATATAATCATTTTTAAACAATAGTTGAGTTAAATAAAACTGTCCAGCAGGATGGGCAAACATTTAACCCAACCGCTGGGTTTGTCCATTTTCAACCCAACTTGGGTTGTTTTTTACCCAACATTTGAGTGTACTGTTTTACTATATTTTTGATGAATGAAATGCATATTTGGTGGGTCAAGTCAAGTCACTTTTATTATGTAGTTCTTTTTACAGTACAGATTGTGTCAAAGCAACTTTGCAGTGATAACAGGAAAATAATGCAACACAGTTTGTTTCGGCTACAGCAGCTCTAGAAGATAAAGTTTCATTGTCCAGCTTAACCAAGTTCAGTGTTGATTCAGTTCACATTGAGTCACTGCACTCAGATCAATAATATCTCTGAATATTAAGTTAGCGCAATCATTCTGCTTTTTCCTTCTTCTTCAGATAATTCTTGTCACCGTATGAATGGCACAGAGGATCCTTGATTAAAAGAAGACTTTTGTCGTATCCTCAGACCCCTGCATCATTCCTCGGGAAGTGTGAACATCTCGGTGGCGCTCTGTCAACATGCAGCCGGGTTGGTGAAAGACTTATTTGTTAGGCGGTGACAGTATCAGTGGACTCATATCATGTTTGCATATTTGTCTCTGTTTGACAGCAGCCCACAAAAGGGGGAGGCCTGGGGTTAAATCCTGATGAATTGAGCTTCCCGAACAAGAGGAGTGTGGAGTGACGTGTTTCAGACCCCCATACATCACTCTTTTTCTGTCACACATTCTCTCTCTCTTTCTCCTGATTTCTTTTTCTCAGTGTTTCTGTCTCTCTGCTTCTCCCCTTTTCCAATTCACAAGCTGTTTTGATCAACACATTTCTTTGTTTTTCTCGGTTTTCTCATTTTAGTTATTTTTTGCTTCCCTTTCTTTCTCCTTTTCTGTCTCCTGCACACATCTTGGCCAATAGGTGGTGCTACAGCAATCAAAAACGTGAAACTGCTCATAATCAAGTGCCTTATATCGTTGGAAACGTGTATGATTTTATTTGCACCTGGAAAAAGGTGTTTTTTTGCCCGATCAGAACCAATCCAGTGCATAAAGATTTTCTGGATTCTGAATATCAATAATTATCAAAGAAAAAAGTTGAAATTACGATTCATGGACACTAAGGGGTGCCAAAACATTCAAAGTAGGCGGAGCCACTTTTACTAAAATGGCTATAACTCAAGATTGAAATGAGATATTTTCACCAAACTTGGTACACATGTGAATTGGCTCAATCTTTGGTCACAGTAAGAAAAATTGCGCGATTGGGCACTAGGTGAGGCTATAACACGAAAAAAAAAACATGCAAACTGCTATAACCGTTAGTCTGATTGACTTGAAAATTGGCATGCAATGTTTTTGTCCAAGGTGCCAAGATTGTCTATGAGGAAATTTGCGTATCTCAAATACCATGGCGCCATCGGCCAATGAATTTTGAGCACCTATTAGACAAGGTTAATCAGAATGAAACTCAATCAAGACTCATGGCCCTAGAGGTCTGTAAGAATTTTAAAAGAAATCAGCCACAAGGTGGCACTAATGAGTTTTACGCCTCTGTAATAATGTGATGTTTCACGCATCAACACAATATGCATATCATTTGATAGATCTCCTCATACTGAACAACTTTGCCTCAAGAACTGCTGTCAATCAAATTGTTCATCAAATATTTGCAATTATGTAAAAAACCTACTTTTGTGAACCAGTCCTAGGTTTTTCACCTGATTGGAACCAAACCAGTGCAGAACAATTCTCTGGAGGTCAATAATAATCAAAAAACAGTTGAACTTTGGATAGCTATAACAGGGTCATAAAAAAAAAAAAAAAAAAAAAAAAAGTGCATGCAAAAGCCTATAACTCCTAAACAAAAACTCGAAACGTCATGAAAATTGGTGAGCACATGTGACATATGATTCCAAACAAGCATGCAAACTTTTTTGGAGATCTGACTTTAGGTGGTGCTATAACTGTTAAAAAACTTTAAACCCCATATATTTCCAATGGTAAATTGCCTGTTTTGGCTGTAAATAGTCGTTTCCTTCTATGATTTAAATGGTTGTATGCTTGCTAAATAAAACAATACATTTTTGTGCAAGTGTTTAAAGTGCTTGAACCCGAATAATTGCTGCTCGCAGCTTTATTCTCTAATTATTTTCTCTCAGCCTGTCTGTCATGTTTATTAGCCATCAATAACTGTATATATTGAGAGTAGAGCCGCTCTCTCTGTTTCTCCTTTACACTCAAACACAAGATAACACTGCAGCAGGTGATGAGAGCACTTCTCTCTTCTTTCTTGCTTTACGGCCATCTGTGGCCTCCTGAAAAGACTCCACTGAATAAACAAGTCTCATTGCCTTCTCCTCAAAGGCTCCATTTGCTCTTATATTACAGGCCATATATAAAGTGCCCTGTAGGCCGTTCTGTCTATTTAACCAGTTTCCCTTAGTAACAGTGTCAAGCATACCACACATCTGACCGCAGGGTGAAATGTGATAATTGTACAGAGAAGTAACTATATAGAGAAGGATTTTCAGATAATAGCATTTGTGGAGTGTCTGGCTCTCAAGACCTTTTCAGTGACTCTATTCTAGGATTGTTGACATTCTTACTGATACATTCGTATCTACAGACACTCTTCAAATATGCTGCTGTCCGACAGATACGACAAAAAGAGTCAAAAGATTTTTTTAGGTATGCAAAAGTTCTTTATTTGATTAAAACAATAATACTGCAACATTTTAAAGGAACAGTTTTCTATGTGAATATATTTTAAAATGTAATTTATTCCTGTGATCAAAGCTGAATTTACAGCATCGTTACTCCAGTCTTCAGTGTCACATGATCCTTCAGAAATCATTCTGATATGATGATTTGCTGCTCAAGAAACATTACTTATTATTATCAATGCTGAAAACCATTTTTGCTGCTTAATATGTTTTATGGAAATCATGATACTGCACTATTCAAAACTTTAAGTAACAAGAATATCTACGGCAAGCCCTTACAAAAAAGTTCATTTTATGAAACTGTATATTTTTAAGTATACTTTATGTAGTAAGTATGCTAATATCAATGTGTACTAGTAGTAAACTTGTAAGTGTACTATTTCAATACTATTTTGGACTAAATTGCACTTTTAGAATATAAAAGTATAAATAACAGTAGTAAACGTTAAGTAGATAACTATAGTTCACAAATACGTTTCTCATTTGTACTGCATCTGTACAACAAATAAACTTGTAAGTATACTAGTAGTTTACTATTTTAATACTAGTACAAAATGTTTTAGTTTATGAAAGTACACTTTCAAGTGTAATCTCAGTAAACTAGTTTAGTAGTTTTATACTGCAAGTGTAAGTTTTCTTTAAGTGAATATAACATCATACTTTTAGTTTACTATTTATGTATTATTTTTGCACTTGTATACTACTATAAATTATTCATGTTTTATACTTAAAATATACCTTTAACTATACTTTAACTAATTTTATGAACATTTTATTATAGCTTTCTTTTTTATCAACACTTGAATGTGGATAAGTTTCATAAAGAAAGGAAAAAACAGGAATAAAATGCATTTATATATATATATATATATATATATATATATATATATATATATATATAGTAATAATGCTTTACAATATTGCTGTTTTTACTGTAATATTGGTCAAATAAATGCAGCCTTGGTGAGTATAAGAGACTTCAAAAACGTCAACAAATATGAATTATTCCAATCATTTTCTATATACATACTCTCATTTAAAATCAGCCTGAACTTTGCAACTATTAAAAGGCCTCATGTATGAAACAGATGTGTGAGTGCAAAACTCCTCAGCCATAATAAACTTGTTTGGTAATAATAGTGATGAAGGTGATGTCAGGATTGTGGATTCCTTTTAAAACTCCTCCCTATCCATCAGAGAGAGCCTCATTTCCACTCCCTATGCACTCCTCTCTACCCTGATAGATGTGTTCCTGTCAGCACACAGCCGAGCTGCCTGATGAAACTGAGTTTAAAAGAGAAGGACCAACCCTCACACACACACAACCATTCATTACACTAGCGCACAACAGTATCTTAATATGCTTTTGCATTTAAAAACCCAAATGGATATCTAAATGAAAGTTTGTGAGGAGCTTCATCTAGTGTCAAACACAAGCACCTATAAGCGGCTGATAAGCTCACTTCAATCCCTCCACCACCCCCAACACCACCTTCACTAGTATATTAACTTTAAGATGTCTGGGCAAGGCGGGGAAGTGGAGATTAGCCTGATGCTCAAGACCCTCCTTTACATACAGCAAGTTAGATGTATCTTATCAATCTGTTTTTCATTTTCACCCTTGAGGATTGGATGGATACGTGAACCAGAGTTACACTAAAAATTTTAAATTAAAATTAAATTAAAATTACAATTATTTTATTTTCAATTTTTTCAGTTTAATATCTGTTAGTTTATGACTGTTGTTTATATAATGTTAATTTACTTTTACTTAATGGGTTAACTTAACAACTAGCAGCATTAAGTTTAAGGGCAGTCCAGTGTAATCTACACTCTAACAAATGCTGGGTTAAAAACAACCCAAGTTGGGTTGAAAATGGACAAACCCAGCGATTGGGTTGTTTTATCCCAATGGTTGGGTTAAATGTTTGCCCAACCTGCTGGGTAGTTTTATTTAAACCAACTATTGTTTAAAAATTGCTATATGGCTAGCTTAAAATGAACCCAAAATAGTTGGGAAATTAAAAACCAGATGCAATCAGAGACAACAATAATAGACAAAAGGTGAATTAATAAGCTTTAATATTTTATTAATATAAATTTAATAGTTTAATAGTTTATTAATACAAATGTATTAATAAGAAATTTAATAAATGTTTATTGTTTGATAATTATTCATTGAAAATTAATACATTTTAATTTCCAACATACTTTGGGTTAATTTTAATTAAGCAATACAGTAATTTTTAAACAATAGTTGAGTTAAATAAAACTACCCAGCAGGTTGGGCAAACATTTAACCCTACCGCTGGGTTAAAACAACCCAATTGCTGGGTTTGTCCATATTCAACCCAACTTGAGTTGTTTTTAACCCAGCATTTTTTTAGAGTGTAGTGACATTTTCATGACGGTGGGTAATAAAATTTAAAACAGTTACAATGTGTTATGTATAAAAATAACCATAATCAAAATAAATGTGGGATTTTTACTAACTATTATTATTTGTATTTATTTATTGAGTTTATTTAATTTTAGCATCACTTTAGTTTGACTTTTTTTTTTTTTTTTTTTTTTTTACAATTACATTAGTTTTTATTTTTGTTTCCATTAACAAATGTGTTTTCATTTGTTTTCATTTTATATTTCATTTTAGTTTTCGTTAACATTTAATCTGATGTGAACTCCTGCAACACTACACTAACTAAAACTAAAAATAATCTTAAAAATATTTTCGGTAATTGAAATAAAGCTGAAATGAAAGAAATAAATAAAACATAAATATTAGATGAAAAATTAAACCTAAAAAAAATGAACCCAAAGTCAGAAATGAACATTTATTAATAAGTTTAATAAATAATAATTAAACAATAAAATTTTTTAATATCCAACATATTTTGGGTTCATTTTAAGCCAGACATATAGTCATTTTTAAACAATAGTTGCGTTAAATAAAACTACCCAGAGCATTGGGCAAACATTTAACCCAACCACTGGGTCAAAACAACCCAATCACTGGGTTTGTCCACATTTAACCCAACTTGGGTTGTTTTTAACCCAGCATTTTTTAGAGTGTAGATGAAAAATTAAATCTAAAAAAAAAACTCTTGAAAAAAAAAAATGAAAAAAATATGAATGCAACTAATTACTGTATTTCTTGCTTAAAATGAACCCAAATGAACATTTATTAATAAGTTTAATAAATAATAATTAAACAATGAACATTTATTCAATTGCTTATTAATAAATGTCCACCTTTTGATTATTATTGTTGCCTCTAGTAATGATGTGTCTGATTTTTAATTTCCAACATATTTTGGGTTCATTTTAAGCTAGACATATAGTCATTTTTAATCAATAGTTGAGTTAAATAAAACTACCCAACACGTTCGACAAACATTTAACCCAATCACTGGGTTTGTCCATTTTCAACCCAACTTGGGGGTTTTTTAACCCAGCATTTGTTAGAGTGTGGTATATAAATAATACTAAAATAACAGAGTGATGCAACACAATTTATGTGTCAAGCAGGCAATAAGAACACAAAACAAAAAGTGCATGTAGATTATCATCCGTAGTACAGCATACATCACTGATCACATCACATGATTATTTGCAGTCTTGTTTAATGGTAGTAAAAGACTGGGAACTTGACTGACAAATGGAAACTCAAGGAATGTGCTTTGACATGGCTATTTATTTGCACTTCATTGAGCAAATAAAACAGACAGCAAAAAGAAACACTGTGTCTTCTCCCTCAGTTTCTCTTTCTGCCCTGCTCCGTGTCTCAAAGTGTGTGTGCATATCTCACCATGCACACCGTCTCGGAGTCGTTTAGTCTGGGTCTCAGGGTGTAGGATGGAGGATGGGGCTGTTTGTGTGCTGTGGAGCATGTCTTAAAGTTGACCCCCTTGAGAAGGAATGTGTGGGCTCCTGCCCCACTAATCCAACACCTGCCTTCAGTAAACCCAGCCTGGGTCTGACCACAGACCTCCCAGGTTATCCACCCCTCTCTCAACACTCAGGTGAGGTCTGTACAGCACCGAAGCTCTTGAAAGAACACATTCTGTATTTGAGCTCACTTGTGTGAAAAGTGAGGGATACGTTTCCTGTAGATGGAGTTTTCAGGAACACATCAATCATGTAAAACATCATTATTCTGAATGTGTCAGGCAATGCTGTAAAAGCAACTATAAAGCAAAACATATATCACATGGCATGTGTTTTTGCTCTGGTTTTTAGTTCTTTTAATAACAGATTTCTATTTCAGTTGCTTCCAATGAGATTAGCTGACTTACATTCACTCAAGCAATATTAGCCTTTCAAGATTGTGCCAACTGGCAAGAGCTGTTTGAATTACCCCTGAATGCAGTTTAACCAAATGTTATTCTACTGAACTCTTGTGGGAATGCATTTTATGCAAGCACACTTTTCACTTACCTTTACGCCATTGGTGTGATTAACTGTTTCCTTTTAGATCCCAGTGTGTTTCTACTCCGTTACACTCACAGAGAGCACATTCATGACCACAATAAACCTTTATAATATAATGATTATTATAGTTTTGAATCAAGAGATTATTTGTTCTTTCAGTTTAGTTTAGTGTTTTATAGAGAACAACTTTTTCAATGTTTTATACATTTTAATTAACAAATAACTGAGTTCTTTATTTTAGTTTTCATCTCTTTTTTTTTGTGAACAATAACACTGTGTGAACACAGTGATGTTATTATTAACTAAAGGTAAAACTAAAAACATTACAAATCATTTTCAGTAACTGAAGCTAAAATAAAATATAAATATTTGATGAAAAATTAAACCTAAAAAAACTTGAAAATGTAAATTAGAAACTGGAATAAAGTGGGTTAAAGTACTAAAATGACTAAAACTGAAATATTTTCGTTATCAGATATGAAATATGAAATATTTTAAAATAAATAAATAAATAAAATGGCAAAACCTCAACAAAAATAATAAAACTTACACTCTAAAAAAAATGCTGAGTTAAAAACAACATTAGTTGGGGTGAAAATGGATAAACCCAGTGACTAGGTTGTTTTAACCCAGCAGTTGGGTTAAATGTTTGCAGTTTTATTTAACTTTTATTTTACTTTTATTTAAAAATATGTTGGAAATTAAAAATCAGACACATAATTATTAGAGGCAACAATAATAATCAAATGGTGAAAATTAATTAATAAACAATTTAATAAATATATATTTTTTAAATATTATTCATTAATCTTAATAATACATGTTCATTTCCAACATATTTTGTTTTAATTTTAAGCAAGCAATACAGTCATTTTTAACCAATAGTTGAGTTAAATAAAACTTCTCAGAGGTTGGGCAAACATTTAACCCAACCACTGGGTTAAAACAACCCAATCTCTGGGTTTGTCCATTTTCAATCCAACTTGGGTTGTTTTTAACCCAGCATTGTTTAGAGTGTAAAATTAAAATGAATAATGAAATAACATAATAAAGGCTAATTCAAAAAAAAAAAAAAAATACTATACTAGTATAAATAATATTAAAATAACACTGGTGCAACACAGTTTGCGGACTGAGGAGACAATAGGAACACAAAATATGAAACGCATGTAGATTATTCATATTACAGCATTAACCATATTTGCTCTAAGAAATCACCAATGATGTATCCATGAAATTCAGAGTTAACACGAAGCGTACTGGGATATCAAAGGTCAACGATTGTCTTCTAAAGTGAAACAGGGCTTCAGGATGGCATGGATGGGATATTGCAGCTTTTCATAGCTGTAGGCAGATCTTAAATATGAGAAGAATAGGAAGAAAAATAGAAACCAAGATGGAGAGTGGAGGAAAGATGTCCAGGTGTGGGATCTGGTGTTGAATGTCCACAGATTGCTTGGGGCAGCAGATTTCTTACACCTGATCTGAGGTGTAGTGTCCTTAGAGCATCAGTCTGAGGTTCTGTCTCTAGTACAAGGTCAGTCATTACCAGGTTCAACCGTCCATCAGTACATGCAGGTAGAATGTTGTGGTAAGCTAGCAGGTTAAGGTTAGCTTAATGTTTTTGTCTTGCAAATAGTTCACACAAAAAAAATAATTTATTTAAACATTTTAGTACACTAATTGTTCACAAAGGCCTACTGATTAGCATTAAACCCTGAAATACTTCAAGTGAAATTGTTGAATGAACTGGTGTGACATTATATAGAACAAAATCGGGCCAAGACTAACTTTCTTTTTGGGAGCTTTTTATAAAGCATAAAGAAACAGAACAGTGAAGGAAATTCTAGGTCTAGTTCTAGTTTGGAAATAATGATTTGAACTATTTGCACACATGTAGCATACTTTTTTGCATGCCATTATGTCAAAAACATAAACGGTTTCTTGTATCGTCACACTAGGAGTTACTTGAATCACATAAATGCATGTTTTCAATTAAAAAAGCCCAAGTGGTTTGCATCACTGGATGTTACTGTCGGTCGTTTAACATTTCTATCACAAAACAGCTGACATGTATTAAATGTTTCGCTATCTGACTCTCTTTTAACGTTTAACTGACACTTGGAATTCACGCTCTGCTTCTGTAAACACTAAACTTCTAAAATTCTGACACTGTTTACTCATGTTTAATACTGTACAAATGCTTTAAAACAATATACTATGATCAGATGCTTTCTTAACTACTGTTTTCTCACCACTGTCATTTTCATTGTGTTAGTCACAGTTTAGTACCTCGGTTTTGGGGTCACGGTTCAGTGCAATAGAAAAAATGGTCACACTTTAGGTAAGGTTCCAATTCTCACTATTAACTATGACTTTTGGCTCAATAAAACCTTAATTACAGCTTATTAATAGTTAGTACGGTAGTTTAGGTATTATAGGATTAAAGGATATAGAATATGGTCATGCAGAATAAGGCATTAAATGTGCTTAATAAGTACTAATAAACAGCAAATATCATAGTTATATGCATGCTAATTAGCAGCTACTTAATAGGGAGAAGTGGACCCTAAACTAAAGCGTAACCGGACAAATCCACAATGCTAGGTTTCTTTTCATTTATTTTGAACAGACAGTAGTGAAAATTACAGTTAGCAGCATTTAGTCCCCTAGCAGTAAACACTAATAGAATGCACTCTTGCATCTCATGTTATAAAAGTACAAAATAAATAAAATAATGAAAAATAAAACTTGTGCATGTTACAATTTGCTCCACTTAAACTATATTTAAGCATTCAAAGCTTAAGCCCGACCCTCGTACTTCATTTTTCCCACACAGTTGAGTGTACGATCCTTTTAAAGTATTCTCCTTTGTCCATGAGCGCAGAAAGACACAGTCGACGTGGACTTTGTTTACAAGCGCTCAAGTCATTTGCATATGCGCTGTTCTTCTTCTGCTCTTTTTCCTGTTGTGGCGATTAGCAAACAGCATTGCATTACCACACGCCCCCTTCTGGATTGCAGTGTGGATCGCCTGTGACTGACTGTATTCATCATCTAACTGCTTGAACCGAACCATGACATCCATACCGTACGGTTCGGGATGAATACAGCTGAAGTCACTTCAGTGTTGATTAATTATTAATTCAATTAAATTCAATTCACATTTATTTGTATAGTAGTTTTCACAATACATATCATTTCAAAGCAGCTTTACAGAGAATGCATGTCAAAATTACAATATTAGAAGAATGCAGTTAGCAAATAATGTTATAATTTGTGCAATTAACACTATTAGCATTTAATTTTAAGGTAGAAGCAATGAGCTCCTGGAAAAATGAAATACATCAACAATAATTAGGATATATAGAAATATTAAATATTAAGTTAGTTCATTTCATCTATTAGCAATTCTGCAATAAAAAAAAATGGAAAAAATGTCATCGTAAAGCTCAGTTCAGTTCTCATACAAAAGCGTCAATACAGTCACATTAGTAATAAGTTATACCACTTCAAGGGTATTTTGGGTTTTTTTACCCCCAGTTGGAGACTGAAAAAGTATAACGGAGCCTTTAGCATTTCAAATCTGTGGCCCTGTGGACTTTTGTCAAGTTTTGCCAAGCCATGTCAAGGTCATAACCATGTTCTTCATTCACAGCCCATGCTGTTTTGAATTGAATGTGCCCACACTTTTAACACTGTATCTCTCTTTCCTCTTATCACGCCGCCTCTCACTGTGCCAGCAAGTTAGCCAAGCATTATAAAGTGATTCTCAATGGCTTTGCATACAATCCTGCACACTTGGCAGAGGCTGGACAGCCACAATGGCCTCACAATTGCCCACAGCTCTAAACATGAATCTCACCATAGACAAATGCTGATAAGCCAGCCTGAGCTGCAGCTAGACCTGATGGGAGACAAACAGTCCCCGATAACGAAGTGGTATCGAGACAAAAGCCACCATCCCCCATCTTATAATGAGGGCTAGAAAAGTAAGAGAAGTTTTTAAGAAAAGTGGCATGCCGATGAAGAACCGTTGAACCTGAATAAGCCAGTTTAACTGGCCTTATAGGAGATTTGGTGGTGTAATGTTTCCTTAATGCTGTGTGACACTGAACAAGAGAGAGCGTTGTAAGAGGATATGTAAGAAACTAAATGTGTTACATGCGTCATTAAGTATGAAACTTTCACCTCTTTCTCTTTCTGTCTTGAAACAGTTTGTCCTTTAGGATGCTGAGCGTTCAGTTAGTGACACAGTAGTGTAAGTATATCATATGAACTTTAAACCTGTCTCCTTAAATTAATGTGATGCTTGTGAAAGCAGAAGTCTGAGGGTTTGACGGTTGGCCAGAGAGTTATTTACGGACGAGGATGTGTGTAAAGTTTAGGCGATGACTGGTTCCAAGTTAATACGTGAGCTTTTCAGCATCTACCAGTGAATCCTCTCTCTGACGTAATGTATTAAGAAGAATGCAATGAGAAAGGAAAAGGCATGTGGGATCTTGAGGAGTTCAAATATGATATTCTTCAGAAAGAGCATTTTAAAAAAGATAGCACTTTCTTCAGTAATGTTAAATTTGAATTAACATGAACAAGGAATTAACAATGAACAATAATCTATGTTAATGATGAGCTACACTCTAAAAATGCTGTATTAAACACAACCCAAGTTGGGTTGAAAATGGACAAACCCAGCGATTGGGTTGTTTTAACCCAGCAGTTGGGTTAAATGTTTGCTCAACGTGCTGGACAATTTTGTCTAACTCAACTATTGTTTAAAAAAAATGACTTTATGGCTGGCTTAAAATGAACCCAAAATATGTTGGAAATTAATAATCAGACACATAATTACTAGAGGCAACAATAATAATCAAAAGGTGAACATTTATTTATAAGCAATTTACTAAATTTAAGTAATTATTATTAATAAATGTCCATTTCCAACATACTTTGGGCTCATTTTAATCAAGCAATACAGTCATTTTTAAACAATAGTTGAGTTAAATAAAACTATCCAGCATGTTGAGCAAACATTTAACCCAACTGCTGGGTTAAAACAACCCAATCGCTGAGTTTGTCCATTTTCAACAAATAAATATACTATTGCTCATTAATGTTAATTTATAATACATTAACTCATGCTTATTTATAACATTTAAAATCTTAAAACATGTATGTAGATAATAACAAATGCAATAATGAATCATGTGAAAGTATGGTTCGTGTTAACTATGCATTAACTAATGCTTACTGCAAAGCGTTACTGATAATACCAACTGTTCTTACATACGGTGCGGCCCCCAGTACAGTTTTGGACATTCAAGTCTTAATTTCATTGGAGACTGTCCTCCAAAAAAAACAACCCTATAGGTTAACAACCCTATTTAATATTACGACTTATATTTACGTGTTGAAGTCATGCGCCCTCTAGTGGGCATAAAAATAATGACAGTGTCGTGTTACGTCTGTCGTCATGAAATGAAGTATGACTGTCATTACCAATCAAAATGCATGTTCATTTAAATGCAATGTGTGGACTTTTTACACCATTTCTCCTATTTCCATTTACCAAAATTAAATTTTATTAATGACTACACCCACCCCATCCCTAAACTTAACCTTAGTGATTTATAGTGCATTTACACTTTATGATCACATGTGGTACCTGGGATCGAACCCACAATCGCATGCTCACATGATTGTATATTGCTATTGCAATGCTCTACCAGTCTACCAGCAAATGCTCCTATGGGTCGTATTTCATTTATTAAAATGAAAGTGTCCTGTTGTCAATAGGGGCGCCACTTTAGTAAACGCTCCTATGAGTCGTATTTCAGGGAAGTGACAAACGACCTATATGGTTGTATTGGTTGGAGAACATGTTGTTTCATTGCATTAGACACAAAATATCAAACTAGGTGGCGTCTGCAAACAAATAATAAGAGTTTTTCTCTGAGCCACTTTTTCAATTATTTTTAACCAACTGGAAAATTGAACACACTTCACATTTATGTTTTTAATCGTCCTATCCTATATGTGTGTGTGAGTGGCTATCTGGGTGTGCGACGGCGTATTCACTGACCATTGTACCACACATTATAAGATCATTTCAATATGAATGAAATCCATGGCTGCATTTAAACCACGCAGGGAGACAGAAAAAGCTCTAACTACGTCTTGAGCTTTCAGAACACAAATGCACCGTGTCTTGGAGGCCAGAGCAAGTCCTTTTCTTCATGCTAAAATTCAGCCATGTTTTTTTTTTTTTCTGCCAAAGGCTCAAGCCACAGGCTACAGGTCTCCTGTGAACTCTTTTTCTCCACACAAAAACAGCGGCGCCCCAGCCCTTCACTCAAACTCAGGCTCCGCCCACACGTCTGTCAGCGACATGAGCGGCCCCTCGCTTTCCTTTTAAACATCTAGGCACATACTCAGAGCAGCTCAAAGCCTGCTGCTTATATTCACTGGCATTGTGAATGCTGAGTAATTCACAGGAAATGGTTAAGTGCAGAATTGTGACATTGTGAATGTCTGATCATGCTTTATGTTGCTGTTCAGCTGCTTGGACACATTTTTATTCTGTTTTCAAAAATGAGATCATCCATGCATATTAGACAGTGTGTCAGAATCACAGCCAAGCGTGTTGGTGCAAATCGCTCAAAGCGTGAGGAATTCTAATGTCAACATCCAGGAGTTTTCTACATTTCTTAAAGGGGTCATGTTATTTATATACACTCTAAAAAATGCTATGTTAAAAACAACCCAAGTTGGGTTGAAAATGGACAAACCCAGCGGTAGGGTTAAATGTTTGCCCAACCTGCTGGGTAGTTTTATTTAACTCAACTATTGTTTAAAAATTACTGTATTGCTTAATTAAAATTAACCCAAAGTATGTTGGAAATGTATGAATGTTCAATGAATAATTATGAAACAATAAACATTTATTAAATTGCTTATTAATAAATTTATATTAATAAACTATTAAACTATTACATTTATATTAATAAAATATTAAAGCTTATTAATAAACATTCACCTTTTGTCTATTATTGTTGTCTCTAATTGCATCTGGGTTCATTTTAAGCTAGCCATATAGCAATTTTTAAATAATAGTTGGTTTAAATAAAACTACCCAGCAGGTTGGGCAAACATTTAACCCAACCGCTGGGTTTGTCCATTTTCAACCCAACTTGGGTTGTTTTTAACATAGCATTTTTTAGAGTGTGTATATATATATATATATATATATATATATATATATATATATATATATATATATATATATATATATATAATATATATATATATATATATATAAACTTTCTTTAGCATGTAATGTTGCTGTTTGAGCATGAAAAAAGTTCTGCAAATTTATTCTCTACACTGCCCTCCAAAGTTTGGAAACACTCCTGGCAAAGTGTGGTTTTGGACGATATCAGCATAAATCCTGATCATTTTTTGGTGCAAATACATTAAAGTAACTTGACATTATCATTAAAGACCAGCAATAATAATTTTCATTTTGATTACATAATAATGGCAATATATACATGTCAAAGTCAGACATGCCCTTTTGCCAGCTAAGATGCCTGGTTACTGGTTTAAACCAGTATAATTGATTGCCAATTAAGTTTAGTATACATTGAACCAATTAGAACCCAGTTTAAGTCAGACAGCTGCTAATGCTGGATATTTTGATGAATCGAAAATGTAAGTTTTTTCTATGTATAAACTGTTCATGTAATAAAATATGCTTTTGTAGGTTGTGTTGTCCCTTATCAGTGCAAAATTATCAGAAAATAATGCCAAAATCCCACTTTTCTAGAGTGTTTCCAAACTTTTGGAGGGCAGTGTATATCAGTTCACACTGTTTCTTAACTCCCTGAAAACCCTCAATTGTAGTTCTTCAGGGAACGTAAATGTCTTTCCTCATTTAAATAATTCCCACCCAAGGCATACGCATAATAAAGGGGACGAGGCCTGGTTAAGTTGTGTTAGTAGTGTGTTAAAACTCTTAGTTATGGTAAAGAAGTGTGATACTTCTGACACATGATCAAAGCAGTTGACCAATCAGAGCACTCTGTGCCTATACAATCTAAAACACGCTGGGTTAAAAACAACCCAAGTTGGGTTGAAAATGGACAAACCTAGCATGCAATTGGGTTGTTTTAACCCAGTGGTTTGGTTAAATGTTTGGCAAACCTGCTGTATAGTTTTATTTAACTCAACTATTGTTTAAAAATGACTGTATTGCTTACTTAAAATTAACCCAAAGTATGTTGGAAATTAACATTTATTAATAAGTTTAACGCACAATAATTCAACAATAAACATTTATTAAATAGGGTATATGTCGAACGTAACATGACCACTGTGTCTCATTGCATCCGCTTGTCAGAGAAAGTGTTACAGCAGTATAAACTGACGGCATATCTATGGACTTAGCGAAACCTTCATGTTATAGGTGTTTTATAGTGTGAAGAAGAAAAATTTAAAAAGCTTTTAAATATCAATCTGCATATGCAGGGGACATCAGTTATGATCATCTTTGCTTGCTTCTTTTAAGTTATCGTGAATAAAACAGCTATTTTTTTCATGAAGCACATTCAAAAGACCTAAACCGGAAGTGACCTGATCTGTTTTACAGAATATAGAAGTTAGATTGCACATAACCCCTATTGCTTATTAATAAATGTTCACCTTTTGATTATTACTGTTGCCTCTACTTATGTGTCTGATTTTTAATTTACAACCTATTTTGATTTCATTTTAAGACAGACATAATAGTCATTTTTAAACAATAGTTGAGTTAAATAAAACTTTCCAGCACGTTGGGCAATTTTCAATCCATTTTCAATCCAAATTGGGTTGTTTTTAACCCAGTATTTTTGGAGTGTTTCTCTAGAAGACCCCAAAAACACAATCAAGACTTTGAAAATAGTTCCCCTTTAAGGTGTGGTCTCAAATTTCATTGAAATTTCAGAGGGGAAAAAAGGTGCATTGTGTATTGTCAACAGCATAGTGATGTATGAAACAGCTCACACTGTAGTCACTTTCAGACAAAGCAGTTTCTGTCGGTCAGTGTGGTGAATTCATGTGACAATCTTGAAAATGAGGGAAATCTGCATGGAGAACTTTTTCGCCCTCACACAAAACTCCAGATCGCACCGATTCCTATTGGAATTAACTGTATTTTGCTTTGCTGAGCGATGGTAAATGTGACCGCATCTTTACTGTAATATTCATTTTCAAGACATCAACGTTTTTCTGCTGGTGAAATCCATCAATGTAGTGGAGAGTTATTATTGTATCAAAGGTTAAAGCTGTTGGGGAAGAGAAATGACTCTCATTTGTTTCCACATCCACTGCTTAAAAACCCTAGGGGGGAATAGCGTCTCGCTCTTTGTTCGTGTCTCTTATTCCATTTCACTTTATCCCATTTCTTTTTACTCATTCTCCGAAATTCATTCTTCCTTGTTCCTTATTTAAAATGCCTAAACAGAGTGAAACTACAGATACTGATACTGTGGTTGCATGCAAATTTTGTATAAATAACCAAGGAAAGGAACTTGCGTGTCATCTCTATTTGTGTATGTTGCTGTAAGTCTATCAGATGCCCAGAGAAAAATAATAATTCACTGTAATATATCTCTTCCCTTCATTGTTCTTCTGCCAAAATAACCCTTCTCTTTTCAGCAAGGACAATTCTGTGGACCTCCATATCCGTTTTTGCCCGCATCCTTCCAGATTAATCTGTCCTCTCCATCTCCCCATCTCTCGACTTTGATTGGTCTCGGCTCAATCAGTGAGAACTCGCCGCACACAAACCATGTGAAATTGAACTTGTGGTCTCATTACCAAACAATAGGATTGAAGTGAGATTCAGTGCAGCGTTACAGGCCAAATACAGTGTATGGCTGAATGGCCCATTAGCTTCTCTCACAGGGAGGTTCCCAGCAGGGTTTATTAATGACCTTAGAGTGCTAATGACCTTTCAGTCTTCACTTTCTCTCTACCTGTAAACTGATCCACCGAAAGCGACTCTATTGTCTGATTCTCAGGGCTCTCTGTATCACTCTCTCTGTCTCACTTGTGCCATTCTCTTTGGCACAGAGTTACCATTGCCACCTTTCAGGAAAGCCCAGGGAATATCCCATGTGATAAATAACAGTATCAACACAAAAACAGACACATTCGCAATTAGTCTGACCTTTGGAAAGGTGTTCTCCTGTATCGCTCAGCAGAAACTGAACTCAGCTGAGTCTGACTCTACAGAATCTGAGAACAGAATCCTCATCTAACTTTAAAGCAAGTGATACACTGTAAAAAATGCTGGGTTAAAAACTACCCAATTTGGGTTGAGAATGGACAAACCCAAAGTTTGGGTTGTTTTGACCCAGCGATAAGGGGTTAAATGCTAAACCTGCTGGGTAGTTTTATTTAACTCAACTATTGCTTGCTTAAAATGAACCCAAAATATGTTGGAAATTAACATTTATTAACAGTTTTAGGGGTAATGCATTACAAGTAACTTGAGTTATGCAATCAGAATACTTTTTTTCATTTCTTTTTTTTTTAAAATTTACAACAAAATATCTAAGTTACTTTTTCAAATAAGTAACGCAAGTTACTTTTTCACATGTATTGACTGACATTCTTCTTTAATCTGCACTGTAAAAAATGACCGATTTTAACAGTAAAAAAATGTAAAAATGCTGCGGTGAAAAACTGTCAATTGGTTTACAGAAAGTTTCAGTACCATTTACGGTGAATAACTGTAATAGATCTAATGGTACATTTAATGTAATTTTACGGTAAAATACCGTTAAATTCACAGTTTTGGGAAGAGAAAAATAACAATTCATTGTAAAATTTACAGTGAAAAAACGTAAATTGACATTCCCACAATTCCCTGCGTGACACTTCACATTTGATATTTTTTCGTTGAAATAACTCTGTTTCTTCTTAGTTTTTCTCATTTTTTTTTTTCTAATGAGTTATGTACATTAGGGTTTTATGTTACATCTAATGTTGTTAAATTAATGTTTATTGCATTTTTAAAATTTCATGAATGTTACCATGATGGTGTTTAGTGTGTGTGCGTGAATGACACTGTGTGCACCTTCCATATATTAGTGTTATCCTCCTCAGCTTGTGGAAAAGCTGCTTGTGATGAACTTTGATTCATCATGTGACTCTTATCACCACTGTGTTTGGTGACTGTCAGTGTATTATAAAGGTACAAAACAGATATTAGTACTTCATTAGTTTGGTAAATTAACATTATATCAGTTAATGAAATATGTTATTTTACCGTAAATTTAACAGATTTTTTTTTAACATTGCTACTGTATTTTTTACTACGGTAAAGTTCTGGCAACCACAGCTGCCGGTTTTTTACCGTAAATTTTACTGGGATTTTTTTTACAGTGTACAATAGCAGCACAGCTGTAAGGTTTGTTTGAGCTGCGCCCTCTACTGTACAGGCGTAAATATGCATTTCCTTCAGCCTGAGGCTTATTTATTTCACTTTTGATGTAAAAGGGCCTTAAAGGGTTAGTTCACCCAAAAATGAAAATTCTGTCATTAATGACTCACCCTCATGTCGTTCCAAACCCGTAAGATCTCCGTTCATCTTCGCAACACAGTTTAAGATAATTTAGATTTAGTCTGAGAGCTTTCTGTCCCTCCATTGAAAATGTATGTACGGTATACTGTCCATGTCCAGAAAGGTAATAAAAACATCATCAAAGTAGTCCATGTGACATCAGTGGGTTAGTTAGAAGTTTTTGAAGCATCAAAAATACATTTTGGTCCAAAAATAACAAAAACTACGACTTTATTCAGCATTGTCTTTCAGAAGGATGTGACAGAAATCTCACTGGAATTCTATTAGATAATTATGTGCTAACAGTTTATATAATCCTCCAAGTGAGGTATGTGGGATTCTGGAAAAAGTCTGAAACAGTGAAGAAAAATGAGTTTGCACCAAGAACCTTCTGTCTTTTCATTACATTTAATTAGCAGTACTGCTTGAATCAGAGCCTTGAGTGCATAGCAGACAGGTCAGGTTATGATACTGTATTTCTTTTGATGCAGGGGATTCCCAAGTCAAATTACTCGTCTCCTAAAACAGTAAAGTGTTTGAGAAGATCATTTCATTTGTTTTACAGGAGAGAATAAGCCTTGTTATTTTCTGAGGACTTTCCAAGAGAGCAGTAATAATGCCTTCTCTAATTTGCACTGTCTAGAAACCCAGTCACAATTTGAAACAAACACCTGGAACTTCTTCAGAACTACAAAGGAGAAGCAGAGAAAACGAGGCTCCTGGAACAGTTGGTATGGATTAAACAAACTTCCCTTCTCTCAGAGCTGAACTCACTGAAGATACAGAATGAGCCGGACCCCCCCGGAGATTTAAGTACACACACATATGAACACATATACACAAGCGTACCCATATGAACCATGCCCACAGGCTTGAGTAATGTCTTCTCATCATGGCAATATAAGCCATATGGTCAGTTTTCCACAGAACATGACTTGTAAATACTCAACATCTTTACTTTGATCATGTGCCTGTTTGAATGTAGGTCCAAATTAAATAAAGATGATAAATGCATAATGGTTTACTTTAGAAATTAATGCAACTATGCAAAATATGATTTGATAAGACTACTAGAAAGTAAGGTTTAATTCATTAAAATTAATTAATGCATTATGTATTACAAAATAATCCATACACTCTTAAAAATGCTGGGTTAAAATGGACAAACCCGGCAATTGGGTTGTTTTAACCCAGCGGTTGGGTTAAATGTTTGCCCAACCTGCTGGGTAGTTTTATTTAACTCAACTATTGTTTAAAAATTACTGTATTGCTTAATTAAAATGAACCCAAAGTATGTTAGAAATTAACATTTATTAATGTTCAATGAATAATTATTAAACAATAAACATTTATTAAATTGCTTATTAATCAATTTATATTAATAAACTATTAAACTATAACATTTATATTAATCAAATATTAAAGCTTATTAATAAACATTCACCTTTTGTCTATTATTGTTGCCTCTAATTGCATCTGGTTTTTAATTTCTATTTTGGGTTCATTTTAAGCTAGCCATATAGCAATTTTTAAACAATAAAATGGTTTAAATAAAACTACCCAGCAGGTTGGGCAAACATTTAACCCAACCGCTGGGTTAAAACAACCCAATCGCTGGGTTTGATCCATTTTCAACCCAACTTGGGTTGTTTTTTGTTAATTTGATGTTTGTTCATAATGTTAATTAAAAAAAAAATGTTAAATATTAGTAATAAACACATACTAATGCATTTTGTAACATATTAACATTACGTAATGTATAATAAACAAGCATCAAGTTAACATTAACCTAAATTAACAAATGCTATGTAAAAAAAAAAAAAAAAAAAATTCATTTCTAAAGTATTGACTATTGTAAAATGTTAATGATCATCTTGCATATAATAATGCATATTCTCAAACGATATGACAACATAATTATAATAATCAAGCTAATGCATAAAAGTGAGTGCTTATGGGTTAATTTGTAATCATACAAAACAAACATAATCAAGAGAATTCCAAAAGATTGATACAAACTTTATTTCAATAGCACATTTTTATGTCAGACAATATTTCTAAACACTGAACATACACAATGAGTATATAAATATAATTTTATTTACAAAACATTTACAAATGCAGCAAGCATTGTTCCTGAAATGTACAACTTATCTAAAAAGTGTATCATTTCCCACAAGCAGAACAAACAGCATGACATCAATTTACAATATCTCTTGATTTGGACTTGCTTATCTCCACTCCATTGTTTGGGTTTTCAACATTACCCTCCATTTTACCAGACATAACTGTACATTACACGTTGTGTATGAAAACTTGATCTTGGAGTCTTTCCGGCAGATGCAGGAAAGCCACAGATAAGTGGAGAACGGATTATACAAGTCTTTCTGTGGCTCCAGGACAGGAAGGGGCCTTTTCCACCAATTTCAGTGACACAAAAGCCTAGCTAGACTTACAAATCAAATCAATACAAGTGCTTTCTCAATACATCTATAACTGTCATAATAATGTACAAAAAGCATAAACATTCATCTGTTTATAAAGATATACTCTAAATCCACAGCGCAATATAGCGTGGGCCAGATCTGGTACATGTGGATTACGCGCGGACCAGATGTCGGCCGGATCTGGGCCGACAAGTCGGGTTGAAAATGGACAAACCCAGCAAATTGGGTTGTTTTGACCCAATGAATGGGTTGTTTTAACCCAGTGGTTAGGTTAAATGTTTGCCCAACCTACTGGGTAGTTTTATTTAACTCAACTATTGTTTAAAAATTACTGTACTGCTTGCTTAAAATGAACCCAAAATATGTTGGAAATGGGTTGTGTTTTGAGTTAATTTGTAAAACAATAGTTGATTTAAATAAAACTGCTCAGCATGTTGGGCAAACATTTAACCCAACCACTGGGTTAAAACAACCCATTTTTTAACCCAACTTGGGTTGTTTTTAGCCCAGCATTTTTTAGAGCGCAAGCAAACTGTACATGTACAAAGCTGTTTTACAAAACATCAAATTTGGCCATGTTTCAAGAGCAAAACATCCAGAGAGATTTCCATGACTGTTGATGGTCAACACCATCATAACATGTTCATAACGGTCCCTGGTTCTCCACAGCAGAGTATTCTGTCTCAGACACATGTGAGGCATCGATAAGCCTAGCGAGGCCAGTTTTGGTAGAGTACTTGAAGATGAAGGCCTTCATGAGGTCGTAGCGGTAGTTCTTGTTGATGAAGTTGTAGATGATGGGGTTCACGCAGCAGTGAAGGAGGGAGAACCACTGAGTGAGATGCAGCGCTGCATAGAGAGCGTTCTCCAGAGTGCAGTTGAAGGGGAGCACGTTGAGAAAGGCTAGCGTGTCAAGCAGTAGAGCTCCATGGTAGGGCAGCCAACACACTAGAAAGACCACAATGTAGGTGAAGATGAGGCGACGGCTGACGCGACGCTCCTGGTCAGCTGAGGGTTGGATGGTACCGGCCAGGAGGATGTAGAACACGGCAATGACAGGGAAGGGAATGGCAAAGCCGAGCATGAAGAAACTCAACTGGATGCCAACTGTCCACTCCTTAGTGCTGTCCGCGGGGTACACAGACTTGCATACGATGCTGTCTGAATGGCTGGACTTCTCAGCCTGAAGGAAGTATGTTTCAGGGAGGGCGGCAAAGAGTGCCAGCAGCCAAACGCCAACGCAGATTAGCTGCCTGGTCCTTCTCTTCCTCTGACTGGGACCGTCTCCAAAAAGTTTCACGGACAGGTAGCGGTCCACACTCATGCACGTGAGGAAGAAGATACTGCTGAAGAGGTTGACACTGAAGATCAGGTGTGTAATTTTGCACATGGCATCCCCAAACGGCCAGTGGCCGAGTTGAAGCAGAGAACTAATGTAGACCGGAAGAGTGGCCACTACGCAGAGGTCAGCGATGGCTAGGTTGAGGATGTACAGGTGAGTCTCGTAACGTTTCCCCTCGGCTCGCACGTTCACCCACACCACCAGAGCGTTGGCGGCGAGGCCGATGATGAAGAGGAAGATGTAGAGCACAGAGAGGCCGTAGAGCAACGCCCTCTGGCTAAAGGCGCTGTGACACACTTCCACATGGGAGATATTATCGTCAAGAGTTGAGAAGTTCAGATCACCCAGTGCATCCAAAATGTCATTGAAGTCATTCACGTTCACACTCATCTTGCCACGTTTTTGTTATTGCCGCTTTCGGGACACAACGGCAGTGACCTGAAACGTAAAGAGAGACGCTGTTATGACACGTAGACAGGAAGAAAACATGAACAGGGACTAATTAAACTCAGAGGGACAGAAAAATGTATAACAAAGAACGTTTATTTATAAAACACTCATAATCTGAAACATCTCGAACACAGCAGGATCCTTTCTCAGAGGGCAGGATTTTTCAGTGCATGGGTTTATTTCCCAGGGTTGCTGGGCTGGGCTTAATTTAAGAATAAATTTAAACTGTCACAAAATCAAAGAAGGAAAGGGTCAATGGGTCAAATAAGAGTGTCTACAATAAATAAAAGGAATATATCTTTCGAATTCTTAGAAATGTATTCATGAAAACTCTAAAACCATCAAGCAAAAAGTTTTCTTTCACCTTGAATACATGTGATTGTACACATCTTAATCATTATTTTCAAAATCTTTTTTAAATATACTAGGGATGCACCAATATGACAATTTTGGCCAATACCGATAACCGATAATAACCGATAAAGAACCATAGTTCTTTATATTTGAAAGCCGATAACCGATATATAGGCAGATAAATCTAAATCCAATTTTTATATAATTTTTGAGAGCCTGATTACAAAAACAAAAGTCTCACCATTAAAAGCCATGTCCCAATCACACAATTATAGTATAACTATATGACAGACTTGCACTGTATTCTCCTTTTTGAAGTGATTTCAATCATATTTCAAGCAATTCATAACCATCATGGCGAACAGTGCGCATCTGAAGCGTAATCCATCTTTTAATATATCAACCAAATTTTCTTATCAGGCCGATAAGATATGTCTGTAATATTATCAGACTAGACTAACAAAAAAGCAACAGTGCTCAAAAGTTGTACTACTTTGCTGAACATAAGGACTAAATGCCTGGCAGCAATACTCAGATGGTTGAGCAAAAAAAAAAAAAAAAAGATTATTGGCAGACCTCAGTTGTCATGCAGTGACCTAGTGAAAAGCTAAGCAGATATCCATGGCGAATGGGAGGCATTTTGGCTATACAAAAAGTTCAGCACAAGTACGAGTGAGTACAATGATATAGAGCAGAGTGTAATGCTTCAGGAGTCATCAGAGAGAGACTAATGCCCGCTAGAAGTGAGATAAGTCATAGACCGAGGGGAGGATGGGCGGCTGCTGCTCACTCTGTGACACAGAGGGGTGAAAGGTTCTTTTCTCAAAATGATATGCTCAGCTTGAGGACTGGGTGCCAGGCTTTGAACTGACAAAAGCTAAGGAGAACAGAGAACCGGCACACTGGCGCTGTGTCAGAGTTTTCATTTGCACACAAATGTACACACATCTCTAATCACACAGTTTTGATCTTCATCCCCCAGGGTTTGCATAATATTAAAAACAC
This sequence comes from Chanodichthys erythropterus, assembly GCF_024489055.1. NCBI lineage: Eukaryota > Metazoa > Chordata > Actinopteri > Cypriniformes > Xenocyprididae > Chanodichthys > Chanodichthys erythropterus. The sequence goes on along the minus strand of NC_090241.1, from coordinate 2,394,521 downwards.
TGGCAAGTGTCCTTTTAAAAGTTTGTGCAGTGAAGCAGAAATGATAAACACATTTATGCTCTTTCACAATTTCTAAGTAAACATGGAGAATATTAAACACAATATCTGTTTACAATTGGTAAAAAACTAAAAGATGCAACTGCAAACTTGTTGTGTTTTGCTAAAGAAGCATCAAGAAGGAGAATTTGTTTAGGCTTGTTTATTTTCATTCCACTGTTTTGACCCTGGAACACGGTTAGCGCCTGACCTTAATATCACTAAAAGAAATATGAGAAGAGACACAGCTGCTCTTAATGCATCCTGTGATGTACCGCAAGAAAACAAAAACTTATTTTACCGCTTTCTACTCTGACATCATTAGATTAGGGAGACAGAGAGGGCGGCATAAACCTCTGACCTGAATGACCAGGTGCAATTGAAAAAATCAGGTGCCATAAAATGTGACGGTCCATTACAGACGGCCCCAGGCACCATCACGTCCCCCAGCCTTGTTGTAAAACTGTTGCGTTTACACTGCTCAAACACAGCGGCCCCTCACCTGATCTCACGGCCCCAGGCGTCAAGCACACTTGCCCGCACAAAGACTTAGCTGTGCGGACACAGCGACTCCCTCTCTCCCTGTCTCTCTCACTTCAAGTCTCTAAGTTCCATTGAAACTCAGTGTTGTTTCACTCCAAGCATGAAATAAGGGAATTATCGGTCATGGTTAAAGCATGAAATCTTCACTGTAACTGAATGTGAGGGGAAATGTAACAACAATACAGTAAAACAAATCATGCTGATCATGAAAATGGAAGGAAACTAGAAATTTACATAAATAGATGAATAATGCAAAATGAAAAATAATGCAAGAAGCTTTAGTCAACATTTACAGAAGAAGCTCATCATTAAAACCACCTTTGGTCCAAAAAAAAAAAAAAAACAACCCTCAGTCAACAAACTACCTCATTATTTACATGAATGGATATGGATTCACAGGAACTGATCTTTACGCCAGAAAACAAACAAAAAAAAAAGAGCGAAATAAAGAGTTCCTCTACCTGATCCTGTAGACACAAGAATGCATATTCTGCTCTTAAAATGTGCATTTAAAGTCATTTATTCTAAAACAACATTCATTTGTCTGTTATAGCTATTAAACAATATAATCCGACATCACGTTGGTAGCCTATTAAAGAGACAAATCCGCGGGATTGGAAACTGCTGATCCACACCACCAACTGAGAGTTTCGGGATCAGTGAATTTGTTTAAAAAAGAGCTTTTTAAGTACCTTAACTTTCAAAGTGTAGAATTAGAGGAAGTTGCGTTTTAAGATCGCATTTAAATCTACTTATATCACTAGTTGGTCCGATACGAGTGCATTTAAAAACTCAAATCTCTCACACAAGCAGATGCACGCATACAAGACGCAAAAATGAACTTACAATCCTTGTGGTGTGTTTTGGTGCTCCTACACTTTTAAATGTAGCCTTTGGTAACGAGATTCCGATGCCTGGAGAAAATGTCAAAGTCTGTAGTTAGTTATCCGTACGAGAGGATAGCGTGATTGTCCCTCTGCGCTCCGACTGCACTTGCTGATATAGTGCTGCGCGTAACGCCTCCTGAGGCCGGTCGGAAAACTGAATCACTCCAGTTTCTGTCCAACAACAATGTGGATGGCGGACGTGCGACACATCGGATTTCCACCCCCTTTTTAAACAACGATATCAACAAAAAAGACTGTTCGAATATAAAAATAAGCTTTTGTGTTTTGTTTTCGCACGAGAGTTGTTTAGAGAAATCAAAGAAGATTGTGCATGCGAAAGTTTCATTGAGGACTTCCACAGTTTCACATGCATATTCTCAAGATGTTTAAAACACTATTCAATTAGGTAACACTTAATTCTGTAACAAGAAATATTTCATATTGCTAACATATATTTCTTATATCATAATATAGAAATGTAGGCTATATATTAATATTTGAATGTATCAGCTGATATGTTAAGCATTAGACTAATATATCATATTACCTGTAATATGACTTTAGTACCCTATTAGTCATATAAAATTGATTTAATGCTCTTTTTAGTTCATGCTTCAAAGTCTTTTATCAAAAGCTGTAAGTAGTAGCAGGTGAATGTTGTTTTGTTGTTTTTCCTGTCCCATGACTGTTTCATTCTTTTTGCATCCTCTTGGCAATCTCTTAAAGACTTCCAAGCAGTTTGCTAAATTTAGGCACGAGGAAGCTCACCTGTTCTGAATCTTCAGCTGGCCTCTGTTTAGCTTTATATTTTCTGGCTAAAGGCCAGTGGCTATTGTGTGTGGCTTGGAAAAGTGGAAACTGAAATGAAACATAATTAACAATATCAATGGAGTCTTGATGAGATAAATTGTTCAGAGGTAGTGATGCATTTGACTGTAGAAGCATAAACACTAATAGTGCATTGATCCAAAGGCAAAACATAATTTGGCAATGTGAGGGTACTGATGGAAAAGAGATAAGCCAGATGAATGCAACTGTAACCACAACATGGAAAGTGTAATATCTTTGCCAGCATTATTTTTTTTAAAGTGTGTGAATAATTTGCACGGAGATGCATCAATGTGCTTATGCATGTAAGCATTAGATGGAACAGCTGCCTGAACAATACACATCATTTGTGGAGCCACCCCTGAAATGGGGAAATACACATGTAATGTCCATATACGTGCAAGCATAACAGTTCACACCAGACTCAACAACAATTGACTGGTCAATGGTCTCTGTTTGAAGAGTCTGGGTGGAAACCATCAGGTCTTTTTGTGAGAAGTATACATAGAAATCCAGCAGTTAAAAGACATTTGGTTTTAGTTAGGGGCGTAGTCTGGTAAACTGAGACATGTTCCAAATTAAAGACTGTTTAAATGGTCTTTCCATCTTATTAAGTTTTCACTGGAGTCTATTTTTTTGTGTCAGGAATGGGAAGGTTTTCACAAAATAAAACTGTTTTTTGGATTAAAAATGCTAATGGGGTGCCTATGAAACAAAACAAGCTTTCTTGACAAGCTCATTGTTGACAGGTTTATTAACAAATTGCTATCAACAGCAAGTAGCTGTTCACTTCCCATCATAGAGTGAAGCCTGTAAGGGATCATCCCTAAAGGCGGGCGTGCACGGTGCGATTTTTGCTGTCGTACGAGCTCGCAGGCGATTTTTTTTAATCGCGTGGAAATCGTTGATGCTCGTATGGTCGTGGCTCGTATCGTGTGCGAGGAATTACGAGCCGAGCAGAGTACCTTACGAGCACTTCCCGACCTCCTTATCAACATGTCGAAAAAGTTCAGGAGCTATCGGTTTGAATTTGTGACGTGTGTGCGGTTGAACGAGCCGATTTGTTGATCTATTTAGAGTTGATCAATCACGAACTAAGGAAAACCACAGAAGAAGAAAGACGAAGATGGCAGCGAATGTGGACTATTGATAAAGAAGATAAACTCGCGGAACTCTGGCAGGGAACATTGTCAGACTTTAGGCTAACTTTCTAGCATGGTTCTCTCAAAGCTATGAACAAACAACGACCAATTCATAACTATTTTACGAGGTGGCTAATTTGTCTAAACCCCAGTGAGGTGTGGGTTTAGGGGTACGAATTCATACAAATTTTGCAACTCATAAAATATGTACGATTTAGCAAAAAAAAAAAAGCACAAATTCGTACAAATTAGCCACCTTAAAATACGCATGAATTGCGTGTGATATCAGTTGGAACAAATGTTCTTCCAATAATATTAATAGAACTTTGTTCAAATGATCTGGTCTTTAATAATGTTCTCAAAATTTTATTCATACGTTGTATAGTTGGACATTCGTCTAACATATTTAAAGGGATAGTTCACCTAAAAAAGAAAATTATCCCATGATTGACTCACCCTCATGCCATCGTCTTTCAGACAAACACAATTTGAGATTTATTTTAATATATCCTTAGCCCTCCAAGGTTTATAATGGTTGTGAATGACCATACGCAGAATGTGCAAGTCGACTAGCACCAAATGAGTAATCCTTTGACGCGATGTATGACGTAGAATGTAGTATTGTGAGCTTAGACACCTCTCGCGGTTTAAACAAATATAGCTGCGCAACAAACTCAAGCTCCTCTTCTCTTATATCGAAATCCTCCGACATTTCTCTTTAAAAATTATCGTTTTAGACTTATAATCCGTGACTGATGATTTGTTTTGCTCCACCCTCTGCGCCTCCGCGTTCGCCATTACGTTGTGCGTCAGGTCAAAGGATACTCTTCCGCCGCAAGTTGACTTGCTCATTCTGTGTACGGTCGTCTGCCGGAAGCTAGTTATTTGAATTCATAAAGTTTTAAATATGGATATTTTTCTTACGAAAACCCATCCCTTCACTTTAGAATGCCTTCATTACTTTTTTATGGATTTATGCATTATTTTTGGCTTCAAAACACGGGCCCCCATTCACAACCATTATAAACCTTGGAGGACTAAGGATATTTTTAAATATATCTCTGATTGTGCTGAAAGAAGATCAGAGTACATATGGTCCCTCTCTAAATAGTGTTAAAGTAACACTGAAGCAGAGTTAAAGTTAATGAGATAATTAAGCAATTAATAAGGCTGTGACTTAAGTCACTTGTAGTTCTTGTGTTCTTGTGATTCTGCTTGTTAACAGCAGGTGTTCATCACTAATGCACAATCATTACTTAATTAATTGCTTTATTATCTCATTATTTTTTTATTTTGCTGTGTAGGATGGCTTGAGGGTGAGTAAATCATTTCATTTTTAGGTGAACTATCCCTTTAAAAACCTTACTAACTTGTTTCAGAATGTTCAAAATGTTCAAATGTAACGTTCCAAAAATGTTTGCTAAATGATAAAATGGAACATTCCCCTAACGTTTTCTCAAATGTTTGCAATAACCAAGAAAAAAAAGCTTTGGACATTTTGAATGTTGAGAGTACATTTAGAAATAACATTTTCATAACTTAAAGGGATAGTTCACCCAAAAATGAAAATTCTGTCATCATTTATGGGTCACTAAACAGTTGATGGCCCCAATTTACTTCCATAATATGGAAAACAAATTAACTGTCATCAACTGTCTGGTTACCAACATTCTTTAATCTATGTGTTCAACATTCAACATTCTTTCTTCAGCAGAAGAAAGAAATTCATACTGAATTTGAACAACATGAGGCTGAGTAACAGAAGTTTCACAACTATCCCTTTAATGGGAAACGTTCTAGCTATTTTTGTTAGCTGGGATATAACACTCTTTTAAAAACTATATAGCCTATTCATGGTAGGACCACCAAGAAGGTAGAAGACAAGGATAAATGATGCATCCATTGAAAAATAAATTTCACACTGCACTTCCACATACCTACCTGCCCACATGGTCCTTTTGACTATTGAATTCAAACAATATGTCGACCAAACATACAACCAAAGGAATATAGCTCACTTCCAAAGTGACAAATATTTCAAAACGTTCTGCGTCAGAAAGACTCTGCCAAATTGCTTTGTTAACAAATGGCCGAATGGCATTCATACATTGAATGAGCTCAGCAACGCAAGCGTGGCGTGGCGTTGTGTTGTGTTGCACAGCGGGATGCCAAACAAGAGCTTGTTAGTAACAGAGACTTGACATGCTCGCGGCTTATCGGATAAGATAAGAAAACGATGAAAATGACCGGCTAGTGTGTTAGAATCGCATTATGTGTTATAGTTAAGTTGATAGCGTATTGTATTCCGATTTGAACTGCATGCATAGATGCCTCTGTCCCAGAAGCAGTGAAGAGGCTTTGATCTCGTTGCCATGGCGGCTGTCAGAAGCGCAGAGCAAACCGCAGCCTGTCTGGCGCGAGACTTGTCCAACTCTAGTTAAAAATGGTTAACTAATGAAACTTGGATGCTTTACTTCGCTTCGTTTAACCATTTTAGTTTCGAAAGCGGCGGCTTGCAATTATGTTTTCCCTCTGATATTCAAACAGGCTGCAGCACTTTCTAAACTAAACTCTGTAGCGCGTGGAATCATTAAGGATGTCGCAGAGGTGAGTTAACTGCCCTTTTACCTTGTGCACTGTGATGCGAAACGCTAATGTTGATGTGATGCCAAAACCCACCAGTGTTTATAATTAAGGAAAACCGTGCAATGTCTATCTATGTGAGAAAATATGTGTTATGTAGCCTACACAGCTACAAGCCTACATCTGTAAAGTGCAGAATATTTAGCTTATATTGTAAGAGTCTAAGAGAATAGGCTATGCAAGACTTGTGCGAAAAAAGGAAGGTGCAAAAGAAAGTGCAAGTTTGAGAAAAACGCCAACTAGGAGAAAGTCCACATTGTATTGCAGTTCCTATGACAACATAGAGCAAAACTCCTGAGAACCAGTATTTTTGTCCCAGCTTTGGTGTAGGTGGAGGCGTGCTTTTTTTAGTCACTCTACACAATTAGTTTTCTGAAGCAGAGCACTAACTTTAGACCTACACAAGTTGAAATTTACATCAAGGAATTTTCCCTCATCAAGCAAGTGCTACTTTTAGGGGACATTCGTGCTGATTTCGAATGAATTAAAGTACTTCTGCCTTTGTTGTCTGCCATATTAAAGATATCTCTAAAAAGCCGCTCTCTTTTTTATTGTAAATGTTCTTTTACAACCTTCCTTCGAACCTCCTCCCAGAACTCCTCCCCTGCCCCCCTCCTACTCTAACCATCCCGTCCCCTCCTTTGATTTTGCCATCCCTACAATTTGAGTAGCTCTTGGCGGTGCTAATGCCCTGAGGGGAACAATACTGTATGGGCCCATCAGAATAAGAAAAGAAGGTGGTTTCACCCTCGCCATGAACTCTTTCAACAATCACAAAAGGAGCACCCACACGCAAGGGAGTCAAAGAGGTCAGAGGACATCTGTGGAATTCATGTGTATTCAACTTTAGAAAACGAAGAATGGAGAAATAATGTTTGTCAGGGGATTTTTTTCCATTATGTGGCTTAATATGCTGACTTCAGTTTGAATTCAGTGTGCATGCTGTGGTTCCCCCACATTCAGTTTGCACAGTCAGACATTGGCGGTGCTAATTTTGGCCCGAGGGTCTAAAAACTGAGGGTCGGGAACATTTTCCCAGAGGGCAGGTGCTCTCAACAGGTGCAATTAGGCCTGTTAACAAGTACTATCGCAGATTTACGTGTCTCTGTTGATTGCATTTCAAAGACAGGTTGTCATGGAAGGCCATGGACCTTTTGCACCGCTGTGCACCATTAATTAATAATAAGTACACAAGAAAATATAATCATTGTTTCATCCACATTAGCTGCATACCTTTCTGTCATGAAACTCTAGATGGCACAGGCTGATAGGTCCTTAACACAATCTGCTTGCAATCATATCACTATAGGGCACAGCTGATTGGTTCCTGCTGTATCTGTAGGCAAAGAGCTTGCTGATCAACTTTCAAAAACTTGGTTAGCCGAGGTAGCCTCGTTTGCCTTCCCCAGCTCCACCTGTATAGTGGAGGTAATTCATGTACACTATATTGTACAGCAGCAGCATTTCTTACTTGCTCACAGCAGCATGTTGTGTATGTATTGGCAGTAGCAAGTCCTGTACTTGCTCTACAACATGAGCAGCAGCGTAGCAGATCAGCGAGACCAAATATATCAACATTGGCTGCGTTTACATGGACATTTTTTTTCATTCGGAATGAATTCATGATGAATCCAAACATAGAGAGTACATGAGTACATGCACGTTTATATATAACAAGCTTCATATCGCAATTGATTTTTTGATATGTTGCAATTTTCCTGCGGAATTGGGCTACGTTTAAGTTGTTTCCGTGGGTAAAAAATGTTTCCCGCAGGTTGATTTCCTCCCCTGTATGTACGATTTTGGCGCTCCAACACCACGAAAACACCACCCAGATGTACAAATTGAGTGGCAAATTCGGCCGCCCGATGGAGAAAATCACATTGGGCTATTTTCGGGCTTCTTTTGACTTGCGATTGGGTTACTTTTGTTGCACAGACCTGGCAACCCTGGATGAAAGTCCAAAATGAGGACTAGTGGAAGGTTGTCCTGCTCCAATTCACAAATGATGAGTGGAAGGAAAATTTTTGATTGACACAACAGTCATTTATGACACTTCATTCAACAACTGCTACGCGTCATACGCCATTTCTACGTCATTGCACATGTGCAGTACTTTCCAGTTTCGGCTTTCAATCCGATCAAGTGTTTACATGTTCTCTCGATCGGATTAGAAAAGGTTTAAACCACCTCTTACAATCTGAATGAGATTTTAATCAGAGTTGGCCAATTTATTCTGACTGATAGTAGTCCGATTACAATCCGATTATTAGGGTCCAAACACTCATGACAGAACTGTCAAAAAAGAGGAAATATATTAAAATCTAAGATTTACAGGACTATTATCTCTTATATTATAACCTATTTAGCTATTATTATTACCTAAATGTAACCCCTTTCCTTTACCCAGTTCATATGGCCGAATGTGGGATGCTGCTCAGGGAGCTTTGGAGTACCTTTTGGAGGATGAATATCCCACAATGCAACTCCGTCCTCAAAAGGACCGCCTGCAGGTCTTTCAGACATTGGCAACTTTCTACCTGCGCTACCTGAAGATATTCCGTGCCCTGGAAGAGGTTTATGATCAGCTGGTTCACCCCCAGAAGAGACGGGTTGTGCACCAGGTTCTTGAGGGGGTGATGGGACGACTTGTAGAGCTGAAGAATGAGATGGTGGAGCTGGAGCACTCAGAGTTTCACTACTTTGATGACATATTGCAGGACTTCAAAATGACACCTGTGAGTGAGATATTCCAATACACTGTTACATGTACAGAATGCTGGGAATGTTTTGGTCTGTTGATGCTGTATATTCAGAAGAGTGGGCCCAGAGGGGATTTTGAAGATTTGGGCTTGGGGAAGATTTAAGTGCTCAATGTCAAAGTGGATTTTAGCAGGCTAAGCCTCTTGTTTTTCTCTGAATTTAGTGGATGCTAATTGGGGTCACTTTTACATATGACCTTCTCTATTCAGTGCTGAAAATAGTTTGAATCTTGTTTTTAGGAGGATCTTGAGGTGCCTATTCCACGCTATTTTGTGAGGGAGAAGATGAGGGCACTGAAAGAGAGGGAGAAGATGTTGGCTCATATTTTGGCTAAAGGAGGATGCCAGGAACATAAAACTGTGAGTGTATCTTGATGTAAAACACTTTAGTGAAATATTTTTTTTTTTCTCAGTACAAAAACATGCAATGCAAGAAGTTCTGGCTTCTCATTCAACAGGTGCTAGTTCAGTCCATGTCTATGGAGCGCGCTGTGTGGCTGCTGCAGGTCAGTGAGCGAGCTCGGCAGGGAAGACTGAGAGCTCACTTCATGAAGACGATTCGACAGGAGGAACAAAGAAGACTTCAGGGTTCAAGCTCTAGCATGCTGGACCCTGACCGGGCAGCCACCTGCATTCAGAAGGTATCAGGAAATCACTTGATTTTCAACAGTGAGTTTGCATTCCAGTGAAATCACTGAAGCATTGCATGGATGGGTTTGAAATTGACAAAACAAAGGAATGAAAGCTTCTTGCAGTGAAATTATAAATATTACTACTTTTATATTACAACGATTGCACAATCTCAAAGGAATAGTTCAAACAAATATGTCCATTCTGAACACAAGGGAAAATATTTTGAAGATGTTTCAACTGTTTTTGTCCATATTATGAAAGTCAAAACGCTCTAAAAAGGACATAAACATAGAGTGCAATTAATCCATGTCTTGACTGATATATGATGAATGAATTATATTTAAGCCCTTATTCAATGCATGGATGCACAGACTACATCGAAAATGGCAATACAAGCCAGAAAATTTGGAGTATACCAGTCGAGTTTTATAGATTAATTTTATGGTTTTGTCCAATTTCATGTTTGAACGTTTTGGAACCCATTGGGTTGGGTTGAAAATGGACAAACCCAGCGATTTGGTTGTTTTAACCCAGTGGTTGGGTTAAATGTTTGCCCAACCTGCTGGGTAGTTTTATTTAACCCAGCTATTGTTTAAAAAATACTGTATTGCTTGCTTAAAATAAATAAATAAAACTGCCCAGCACGTTGGGCAAACATTTAACCCAACCGCTGGGTTAAAACAACCCAATCACTGGTTTTGTCCATTTTCAACCCAACTTGGGTTGTATTTGACCCAGCATTGTACATATTTTATGTGACCTTTTGAGTTACAAATACTAAGAAATGTGAGTTACTTTCCCATATTTAATCAATAGAATTCCCCCAAATGTTGTCCCAACTAGTCACACATGGTACTCTGAATAAATCATGTCATATTGAGCAATGATGTCTCAGCATGCACTGCAGCATGAATAAATTATGTGGTTATTGTTACCGGATTACTGTTTTGAGTAAAATTATGCGTGCACAAGCTACTCATTCAATGTCATCAGAGTAAGCCAATTGGCTATCAAGGAAATAAAATAAATGATATTATGGCCCCCAAGATGATACATACATCATAACATCATTAAATATATCATTATATAAATTGATTGTTGATGTTCCAGCATCATACACAAGGGAGGTAATGTCTGCTGCCCTACCTGTGTATGAACTCAAATGTAGAGGTCAGGCCATCTCCTTTCACTGTCATCAGTTGTCACATTTGACATGTAGTCTGCTCACAAAGGACTATGAATGACATGCGATCCCGACCAAGCATAAAAGATATATGTCCACCTCAACTGTGGGAATAATGTGCTTGTAGGCCCTTTGGCAGGAGGAGGGAGATTAGCATTGGAGTGCTGAGAGATGGGAAAAGGAAAGAATTCCTGGATTTTTGGTGTTATTTTTCAGTGCTATCCTAATCATGAAATCTGAGCTCATGTATCCTGACGTCTTTTTGAGTGAGTGTTCGCTACGGATGGTGAACCCAGACATAGATGTAGCCTGAATGAGATAACAGATATGATTTTGGAGATCTGACATTTTTTACAGTGAAACTGACATTGCTGAGTGAAATGTTACAGAAAAACATAGACGATGGTCCCTGTTGTCAGGATTATGTTCTGTTTATTGTGTCCATTGGCGTTCTTGTTCTTGTTCTTGTTCTTCTTCTCCCGCTCTGGGAGTCTATGGCAGCCCATAGAACCATTTGTGGGAAAAATTATGAAATTTGGCACAATGATAGAGAACAGTCTCAACATTAACCACAGCTAATTTGGAAACTCTAGCTCAATCCCTCTAGCGCCACCACCTGTCCAAATTTTCACTCATGTTTATGCTAATAACTTATGAACAGGAAGGGCTGATTCCTCTGATTTTCCTCTGATTCCTGAGCTCATGTCGATTCGATTGCACCCTATGATGTCATTTTCCGTCATGAAAATATTCCCGCCATTTTCAATTTTGCAAACAAAAACTACTTTTTCAAACTCCTCCCAAGCCGTTGCTCTTATTTTCAAGAAAATTGAGCCAGATCATCATCAGACCATGCTGACAAAAAGTGCAATTCAAGATGATTTGTCAAACCTTTTACGAAAAACGTGCATTTTACGTAGCGCTCCTCAGTGCTTTATTGTATTCAGACCGAGGTTGGTCCATGTCATCACAAGCATGACCTTAGATTACATGCTGCATTTCGGTGCAGCACCACCTACTGGTCCTGAGATACTTCTGAACAGTTTGTCCAAAAATCAAAAAAGTGGTCTTGTTAGATTCTGGGCACCATGTCAAGTCGAATGATATCTAATTTTCCCATATCGGCCATCAGCCATTTTGAATTTTGAAGTAAAATTCTGTATTTTACGAATGCATGCACATTTCATTATGAAACTTGGTATAGGTCATCAGCACGATGCCCTGAAGGAGTCTGAGAAGTTTTGGTTGACTTATTTTTGGTTGACTCATTTTTTGCTAGGTTTTGCATTATGGTTAGTGCAACGTTGTGATTTAGCATTTTAACAACATTCAGGAATATCTTAGAAACTTTTAGTCTGATCGAGATGAAGCCAACATAGGACAATCAAAAACATAGGTCATTAACTATATGCTAATGGCCAAATGCCAAAATTTTAATAGTAAGTGGCAAAAAAATGCAATCCATGTTAGGTGTGTTCATACATATAAATGTCTAAAACTCCTAAACGAAATGAAATATTTTCACCAAATTTGACACCCTTATGTATGGACACACACAAAAAGTGGTGGGACTGCACCACTTGGTGGCGCTATAATTGAACAAAACATGAAATTGGTTCTAGCTACAGTACTGTTGGTCTGATTGAGTTCAAACTTGACATGCCGTGTCTTAAAGACAGTTTGTGTTTAGATATTCTCCTTTCCTGTGCGTTTGTACTCAGCCTCCCTTGACAACATTGCAGCTAATGGGTAATTCATTTTCAAATAGCTCATCCTGCAAGCACTGTACTGTGTTTGAATGCCATTGAATGTGATTACAAGAGGTGATAAACAGAGATTTTGGGCTCTCACACTGCGTTGCTGTTTTCACAAGGTCTAATCCTCCCTTCTTTCTCATTCTGTTGCTCACAGCAAAGCTGTGATGTGAAACCCTGGAAACATAATCCTCTCTCTTCAGTTGGCTATTGTTGTTTTAGCATGATTGTCGTTCAAACTCAAAAAGAGGATTCATTAAAAGTAATATAGGAAATAATTGAAAACCCTTGCCTGCATTTATGGACTATAAGCACGGCCTTGAGATTTATTTGCCTTAATGTTGATGCGATCTGAATATCCTCACATTCTCACTGACAAACTCAATGGGGAAATTCTTTTTGTCAGATTAGAGTTTCAGTTGCTGTTGTACATTCCTCTCATCTAAAAGTCCACAGTGAAAGAAAGAAGACAGTAGATTGTTTTCACCAGATTACACCAGAGCAGATGAATGTCCTTGATCTCAAATTGACTATGATAGCATCATTTCAGGTATGTTTCCTCAGCCATAGTTTTTTATATTTCCTGCTATGATAATGTGTTTTTTCCACTACATCTTCTAGGTTTGGCGGGGGTTTCGAGACAGGAGGAGGGTCAAAAAGGACTGTCTAGAGGAGATGATATTTTTGGGAATGGTAAACACCAGGTTGATCTGTCAATCCAGCTAACAGAGAATGTTCTCAGAACTTTGGCAAACATTCTTTCATTAATGTTGATAGAAAATTAATTTAATAATGTTTTTTCTGGAACATTTTAGTTGGACATTTGGTAACAATTTATAAACAATCACGCCCCTACCCAAAAGGATCACACCCCTATCTTCATAACTCCGCCCCCAAATTCACTAAGATGCTATGCAACACAGGCACCTCCCCCCTAATGAATATATACACCCCTTACTGCTGATTGGCTACAAGTGTGTTTTGGTGCTGCTCGGTCTGATCCACTTTCAACAGCGTTTCTCAGAAATTGCATACTGCACCTTTAATTAGTAATTTTAAGCACTTCACACAAACTATTCATGTTAACATTTTATTCATTAACTCATAACCACATTTGTTTGTGGTGTGTATGCAGACGTCTACTGATTACACTTTTTTACAAATCATTTATTAACTATTTGTTCATGTTTTTGCTGTACCCATTTTAAAGTTGAAACTATTCATCATTTGTAAGTGTTTATAAATATTTACTTTTAATCATTTAGTACCTTTGTTAGCGTTGTACTTTTAGCTACTGTGACAATGCGTGTGTAAAGCTAGGTAAGTTTAGCTAAATTGTTAAAGACATAACAACACTTAATGGAAATTTGGGTGCAAAACATGTTTTAACACTTAGTATACTATATTCTTAAACAGAGGATATTCCTTGAATCATACATTAACAGGAGAAAACAATTATTAGGATTATTAGTGCGTTAGGTTATATATTAACTAAAGTTTAATGACATAAGCATTTTAATTTAATTTACATTAAATAATGGTCTGTTAATCATTATGTAATATTTAATAAGTTCACTGGTAAACATTAACAAGCACATTCTATTTCTAGCTTTTTAAATATTAATTAATGATCTGTTAAGTATTATACAATGTTTGTTAATGATTTATTAATGAAAGTTATTATTAAGTGTTACCACATTTTTTAAATGTTACTGCCTGTTTCAGAACATTCAGAGAACTTTCAAAAGTAGCGTTCTGTGTGCAAAATTCCGAAATAGAATGTTCCATTACACTTAGTATAACCAAGAAAAAAAAACTTTTTAAAACTGGATATTGTGAAAGTTCAGGGAACATTCAGAAGTAATGTGGAACATTAGCAAGATGTTCTTAGAATATATTTCTGTTAGCTGGGAATGTACTGTTAGTGAAAAGCAAGTCTCTTCATGCATTTGTTGTTTTGTACATATCTTCTTCTATTTTTGGTCAAACCACATTCTGAACTTTTTGTACCCTTCATTAACAGTTTTGTCTCCTCATGCCCTGTTTCCAGATACCAGCCCAGCAACTGACACCCTGCCCTGCCCAACTGCATGCCCAGCAGGTGGAAAGCAGGAGGCACGGCGTGCAGGAGGAGCACGAGGCTGAGTACCAGAGGGCACTTGTCAACATCAAAGAGTCAGTGCGATCTGTGGATGGCCCAGATATTAAAGAAAGCCTGCAAGAACAAATACGGCAGTGGTTTATTGAGTGTCGGTAAGCCATACACAAAAATCACAGATGCTATCTGTAGTTTTTAAGATGGATTACATTTTAGCTAAAAATAATAATCATAATAATTACATGAAAGATGATAGGTGGGGCAAAGACGCTACATGACACAATTTATTGTCCTATCTATTAATTTATTCAGAAATTAATAATGCATTTCATTCATAAATACAATTAATCCATGATGATAATGTATTAAATTTCTGCTAAAAACTTTGATATAAAAGAATGAAAAGAAAATGGAAAGAAACCCATGTTAAGTAGTTCAGCATAACATATATAATATTTAATAAAAACAACTACACATTAATATTTAAAAAACAACAACTTTTGACTACAAAATCAACAAAGTGGTCAAATCAACATGCAGGGGGAAAAAAACATAAAATAGGAAATGATATCATAGTGAAATTACCTGCAGACCCTACTATGTCAAGGTCAGTAATTCTGATCGTTTGACTTTATGTGGTGTGACTCCCCAAAAAAGTAATGAACTTAATCATTCACAATCTTGAAAAATATTTATATTTTAAAAAATGATTAGGATATGTTTACACACAAGTATTCAATAAGGAAAATATTACTTGATGGTAACACCACATGACATTTTTATAGTCATTAAATTGAAACTTTTTGTGAAAATGGTATTAATGTTTTTCAAACCCATATGAAACCAATATGGATAAAAGAGTACATTTATAGGAACTTGGCTCGTATGTTTTAATATCATTAATATTTTTCCACTTATGAAATAAAGACTTTTTGTTCCCTCAGTTACTTTCTCTGGAACTAATCACCTCTATGGAAGCTTCCACCACTCAGACTTCCCTTTAGCCAACGTCTCCTTTAGATAATCTGTTAATTTGCTTCCACACTCACAAGAGCTTTTCCTTGCTTTTCTCCATCCACTCAACCCATTATTCCACTCTAATTGCAAAGAACATTCCTGGTCCTTCGTCTCTTCCTTTTGTGCGGAGACTGGAATGTAAGCAGTCGTAGAGATGGTCACTCTTACCCAGGGCTGTTTATGCTAACCTAATGCATGTGCTATTTTCAAGTGTGTATGGTGTAGAGTGAGACTGGGCTGATTAGTGCATTCCAGCCTGATTTACGGCCTGCCAATGCATGCTGCTGCCCATTAATGCCGAGACAACAGTCATAAGTCATCTCAGTTGGACAACACAATGTGGTGGGGGGGTGTTCAGTAGCTTTGTCTCCGTTTAGCGGCCCCTTTCTCTGGCCCCCTCCAGTGACCTTGCTGGGTCCCTGCTGGTTGTATAAGGGATGTATGGGATCCCGGGTCAGGACCCGCAAGGTGAAGTATGTTGGCGTGGTTTCCATGTGCTGAAGAGGTAAAGGCGGAGTATTTGAGCAGCCAGACATATACATGTCTCTCCGTTATTACATTTTCACCCTGCTAACAGACTCCAGCAGTCGGGTTCCAGAAAAAAAACTTTAAAAAAATTAAAAACTTAATTAATTTTCTTCATAGATAAATTTATTTTTAATGACAGCTTTTCATTTTTGACCAAAAAAATGTTATGTTTTTTACTTCATCGGAATGGTACTAAAAGTTTTGGCACTGGCTGTGTGAACAAAAAAAACAAAAAAAATGATGATTTGAAAAGGTGGTCCTGAAAAAAATAGTCATGCTTGTATTGTTCGCATTGGAAATGAATGGGAGACAAATTTCATCTAGTGGAAGGGTTTGGTACTGCGCTCAAACAAATTCTTACTGAAAGCTAATTTTTTGAGATATCAGCCTCAAATTTGGAACACTTTTTTAGATTTATGGCTTTGAGGAAAATATGTTTTGGAAAATATATATTTTATATAATAATTGAAAATGGTATTTTTGTGCATTCTTCATAACAATAAATTGAAAATTTATCAAGATCACTTTTTAAAACGTTTTTCTCTGCAGCAATAATCTGCCAAGTGTCATCTTTAAAAAGAGACAAAACTTATGTCTGTGCTCCAAAGCATTATAACTACTGCATGAATATACAAAAATACAAAATAGTAAATAAAAAAAAACATTATCAAACTAAAATATAGTGCAATCATTTCATTGAAATAAAAAAAAGGGTCATTTTTGACCGACACGCGAACTGTTACAGAATACAGAATTGATTGGATATGATTTAGTTAAAGCCATCCGTTCACATTATTTAATCTTATTTTGAAAATGATTGTTTTTTACAGTTGAATTTGTGGTGAAAAACTACATTACCCATGATTCTGTACAAAAAAAAAATCCACCAATTAGAGTCGCGGTGAGGAAATCACGAAATTGAGTCTCGCTAATAGTCACTATGCTCTCAAAATACTTAAATATGTGTATTTATATGCATATTTTTGCAATACACTTAAAAAATGTTTCTATAGATGTAATAAACAACTTTAAATCCGTCACTTTAATTCGATTATGTCATTTGCAATGCTTCATGGGATTGTAGTTCTTTCTCTTACTATAGCCGTTAAATAAACAGTCTTGTGCCTTTGTCTTTTTTCTGATTTTCAAATACTTTTTTGCTTCAAATGAAAGTTTGCTATGATTCACCTCTTAGCTTTTTGGCTATGTTCATGGCTTATAATGCTTTAATATAGACTTTTTTTGAAATCCAAATGGAAAAATGAATGGAACTGACAAAGTGGACAGGCACTAATGCACTCTACACTGAGGTATAGCCAAGAAACTAATGCACAGTTTCATTGTACAGTCCTTACTTTTAAGTATTTGAATAAAAAGTATGAAATGAAGTGAATCTATTTTAGTTTAGCAGATTTAGATGAAATTCAATCCCACTGCATTACAGTAGTAGAGCTTTCAGCATGTGCTACCACATTGGGAGTGAGTTTGAGTTGTGTGCTACTGATTGAGTTAGCTAGAGCAGAGCGCTCAGGCTGCGCCCTGACTGACACATTTACCCTGTTATTCTAAACCTGCCCCGCTCCCCTGAGAGTCAGCGCTGGACCTGGCTAATGTATCCTCCCCATGTGTGAAGTTCACAGTTCAAATATGATTGATTTGCCTTTGTTCACGCGATCTGCTTTGTTTATCTATATGTTCACACAGACATGAAGTCTGCCTTACCTCATCTTTAAAAAATCTTTAAGAAAATTGTTTTTCTCACACTGAGTTCTCCCCATATATTTTCTGTTTTGGGAGGGAAATATGGAATATATATATATATATATAAGCCTTCGTTACTAGTTCTGAAATTACATTTAGGAATTAGCAATGGAGGCTTGGGATGAGATGTGTAATAAATTAGTCCTACACACAAGAGTATTTTAAGGACAAAAACCTGACACATGTCTTAAAATACAACATCTGAACAGTGTCCTGAGATGTGGTAACCGTAGTATAAGTGGAATAGTTGACTCCAGACCGTTGAATTATTAGAAAATAATGCACACCCGAGGTGTAACGGCATTACCACCTCAGTGGTGCATTATTTTCTAATTATTCAACGGCCTGTCATCAATTATTCCTTACATGTAGCTACTGTTTTGTGTTTCAGAGATGCCACCGGGAAGTTTCCTGACTTCCCAAGCCCTGAAGATGGAGGATCTGCATCCTTATTTGCTCAGAAGACACCAGAGCAGGTTATTAATCCTGTCACTCCATTAAATCCATTCAGAATTATAATTACAGACCCAATACTGTACTTTTACTAAGAAATTTTATTTCATTTCAGATGTATATACTGCTTCTTGATACTGTTCTTTTCAGATGCAGAATATAATTTTGTTTCAATTATTCTTAAGAATCTTTACATAATGTTTTGAAGGTGGCTGCTGAATTTGCTGCTAAAGAAGAAGAGAGGGAGAAGAAGAAAAAATCAAAAGAAGATAAGGACAAAAAAGGGAAAAAGAAAGAGAAAAAAGGGAAGATGAAAGGAAAAAAAGGGAAAGGAGATACAGAGGTAAGATCATGCCTTCAAAACACAGTATCACAGTTGCACAGAAATCAATACAGGCTTTTTAAAGTATCTGTATCTGCAGAATTAAATCAGCTGATGTTGCTCATATTTGAGTGTCTAGGGACTCCGATGACCTCTGTGGTCAGGCCCACTCACTGGTTGAGCTGACTTTAGGTGGATAATTTCATTACAGAGCGGGTTTACAGAAAAATCACTTGGCTTAGTGTTTCCTTGTCCTTGTAACAAGTCTAGGATGCAATAAGACATCTAACCTATATGCTTTTTTTGCATGAAAGCAGGTTTATGGGCGTTCATATCAACATCTGTGTTAGGGAGTTTACAGATTTCCCTTAGGTGAGAAGGCCTGAAGTTTGACTATTAAGTTAAAAGAGTCATAGATGAGAGAATTATGACCTTTTACACCAGCACTTAGAAAAGACATTTAACGTACTCCATACACTCATATTCTCATGCATAATTACACATTGTGAATATTCCTGCATGTGTTCTGTTCAGGGTAGATTAAGATGAGGAATGGTGAGTTTGTTAAACTCATCCACGATCTCCGGAAATATCTGTGATTTCATCAAGGCGTTCCTGCAGTGTTCCACCAACTATCCTTGATAACCTCTTGCTCTCCCTATTCTCAACTCTTCCTCTTGTTCAGTATAGATAGAGGTTCTGTTTTCTCTACTATGACGTCCAGATTTCCTGTGTTCCTACATTTTATTTTAACAAAGATTTGAAGATAAACTGGACCGATGATTTAATAAAGCATAGGCGTGGCAGATAGCAGTCTTTCATAATGGACTTCACTGGGGTTCAGTGGGTCCAAATGTCAGTTTCAGTGCAGCTTCAAAGAGCTCTACATGATCCCAGACGAGGAATAAGGGTCTTATCTGGAGAAACCATTGGTTATTTTCTAAAAAAATAAACAATTAAATATTTTTTTACCACAAATGCTCGTCTTGCACTGCTCTGCGATACGCCACGCATGACATGATCACGTAGGAAAGGTCACATGTGACGTATGAGGATGTACCGCAGTAGAGCGATAAACTTCAAATTCGTCTGACATCGTTGTTTTTTTGTATATACCGTTTGACTTAGTATTTGCACATTTGCATTGTAAACGTTTGCTCGGTACCTCCGCCTACGTCACGCTTGACCTTTCCAACAAGATGATTGCATCGCAGAGCAATGCAAGATGAACATTTGTATTTAAAAAATATGCAATTGTTTATTTTTTTTAGAAAATGACCAATATTTCCTCTAGATAAGACTCTTATTCCTCGTCTGGGATCATGTAGAGCTCTTTGAAGCTGCACTGAAACCCGTTGAACCCCAGTGAAGTCCACTATATGGAGAAAAATCCTGGAATGTTTTCCTCAAAACCTTAGAAAGAAAGACATAAACATCTTAGATGTAAATTTTCAGGAAATTTTAATTCTGAAGTGAACTAATCCTTTAAGTTCAAAGTGATTTAGGTTCACGTGAGGTTTTATGTTCTCTGATCTGACCTCTGAACGTCATATGCTGACCAGTGGTTACTGTGAGGCAGTCAAGCGATAAAAATAACCGCTCACACTGATTGGCTGCGTTCCGGAGATCTAGAATGGAGCCTTTGTTCAGGCTTTCCTTCATCATAAGAGCACCTGTAATCCTCATTGGAGAGCCAAACCACTGATATCTGCTCACAATGAGGCCGAAAGACCAATCTGACCTTTTTCAAATGCTCACATCCTGTCTGAAAGCCGAGCCTTTCAATAGTTAATTAAGAAATTTTTGTCGGAGCTCTTATGTTGGCCTAGTTTAGTCCTAGTTTAAATTTCCAAGTGCCACTCAAAGGCTCCTTGTTAAAGAAAAAGAAGGCAGTACCAAATACATCGTTTATAAAGAAAAGAATGTTTATTAAACTGTGATTAGTAAATATTTAATATATTCCACCAATTATATGGCCAAAAAATATTTCAAATAGATGCTGTAAACAGTGCGACTTAATGAAATATATTTCAGAAAATATATTCAAATTAAATAAATATTTTGTTAAAAGGCCAAAATATATAAAAAAAAATGGACTTTAAGATGCTAACGTTAGTTAATGCATGAAATAGCATTAACGAACAATGGCCTTAACATTTGTTATCATCTTTTTTCATATTTTTTAACATTGGTTAATAAAAGTATAAAAATACAACTGTTCATTGTTATTTAATATTAGCTTGGATCTTATTATATTAACAGGTGCAGCTTTTGTTTTTATAATTTATTAAGAAATGTTAAAATTAACATTAACTAAAATTAATAAATTATTATAAATATTTTTCATTGTTCGTTCATGTTACCTAATCCAGTTAACTAATCGTAACAAATGGAAACTTACTGTAAAGTGTTACCAGAAAATGTCTGATCTTAAAATAAAAAAGCAAAATGTATAATGTTTAAATATATTTTGGGCGATACAGATTGAAAATATATATTAAAAATTACCGAATATAAGTAACTAAAACAAATCAAAATACATTTATAAGTACATTTATAAGCTGTATTAGCAATATATTTGTATAAAATGAAAGCTAAAAGACTTTTAAATCACACAAGCCAATATTTTATTCACAATAGAACATAGATAACATAACAGAAATGTTATACTTTTTTTTTTCACTAAATGAGCTCATTTCAAATTTGATGCCTGCTACAGGTCTCTAAAACTTGGCACGGGGGCAACAAATGGCTAAAAAAGCAAGACATTTTTAAAAGATTCAGCTGGGAGAACATCTAGCAATTAATTAAGTTAATTGATATCAGGTCTGTTACATGATTAGCTATAAAAGGGATGTCTTAGAGAGGAAGAGTCTCTCAGAAGTAAAGATGGGCAGAGGCTCTCCAAACTGTGAAAGAGTGCGTAAAAAGATTGTGGAAAACAATTTTCCTCAATGTGAAATTGCAAAGGTTTTGCAAATCTCATCATCTACAGTGCATAACATCATCAAAAGATTCAGAGAAACTGGAGAAATCTCTGTGTGTAAGGGACAAGGCCGAAGGCTATTGGATGCCCGTGGTCTTCAGGACCTCAGGCGACACTGCATCACTCATCGGCATGATTGTGTCAAAGACTTTACTATATGGGCCCAGGAATACTTCCAGAAACCACTGTCGGTAAGCACAATCCGCCGTGCCATCTGCAGATGCCAACTAAACCACTGTCGGTAAACACAATCCGCCATGCCATCTGCAGATGCCAACTAAAACTCCATCATTTAAAAAGGAAGCCATATGTGAACATGGCCCAGAAGCCCCGTCGTGTCCTGTGGACCAAGCCTCATTTAAAATGACTGTTTCAAAGTGGAAAAGTGGTCAGATGAGTCCAAATTTGACATTCTTGTTGGAAATCACGTACGCCGTGTCCTCTGGAATAAAGAGGAGGGAGATGTTCCAGCGTGTTATCAGCATTCAGTTCAAAAGCCAGCATCTCTGATGGTATGGGGGTGCATACGGTATGGGCAGCTTGCATGTTTTGGGAGGAACTATGAATGCTGAAATGTATATAAAGGTTTCCAGACGACGTCTATTTCAGAGAAGGCCTCAGCAGGACAATGCAAAACCACATACTGCAGCTGTTACAACAGCATGGCTTCATCGTAGAAGAGTTCCGGATGCTGAATTGGCCTGCCTGCAGTCCAGATCTTTCACCTATAGAGAACATTTGGTGCATCAATAAACGAAAAATACGTCAAAGACGACCACAAACTCTTCAGCAGCTGGAAACCTTTATCAGGCAAGAATGGGACAAAATTCCAACACCAAAACTCCAGAAACTCATTACCTCGATGCCCAGATGTCTTCACACTGTTTTGAAAAGAAGAGGAGATGCTACACCATGGTAAACATGCCCCCATCCCAACTATTTTGAGACCTGCAGCAGGCATCAAATTTGAAATGAGCCATGTAGGCTGTTGCATATTACCTGACAAATTCAATTGGAGCTAAATTATATAAACCCGGCACATGAATTCATTTTACTCCTGACCTGGCCACAGGGTTCTTTTATATAAGCTGCTAGATCCATTTGGAAGTTCTGTCTAATGCCACATGAATAATCATAAATCACTGCTCCCAGGCACTTAAGGGCCTTTCATATTTTCAGATGGATTTCTGTCTCTTTTGGGGGTCATTAGTTGCTAATGGAGAAATGTGTTTAAAGGAAGACAGCCCATAAAATATACAGCCTCCATTTGGCTTATTCCTTCTGAAAAGCTCTGCTCCTGAGCAGACACATTCTGCGATCTGAGTGTGTGCTTGTGACACGCAAGGCAAACATTCGCGTGAGTATGTGAGGACGTTGATTTACTTTTAATGTGCGACCCCTGGTTGAGAGAAAGCAAAACAGGAGGCGCCGTAAATCATACTCGCAGCATCGCGTCCAGCCCCCGCTGTGTATTCACATCATTAAAATGCCAGTGCTGAGGGTGACCCCGCTCCAGAGCAGCATGCAAGCACCTCGCCCTGGGAAGAGCTTTGATCACACATTTCAGAGAACTTTCCTTGTCTCACCATGTAAAGTTCATTTACAGGAAAACAGCAATGCTGTGCTTATGAAGGACCCACCTTGATACTAACTGTCTGTTTTGCAGGAGGAAGAGAAGGGATGGAAGATGACTCCCAGTAATTTCCTTCCTACGGTAGTCGAGGGAGCCAAACTGTACAAAGGTAAGTGGGAAATGACGGTGAAAGGGTGCAGTCTGTGTGTCTGTCATCGATAATTTATGCAGCATTTCCCTGACCAAATGACTAATGCTCAACAATGTCAACAGTGTTTGTGTGAGGTCAATGAGCGAGTGAGCTTTCATCACAGTTGTGACATGAGATGTGTCTGGAATACGTCTAAGTAACCAATAATGATAGGGCCATGTCAGTTCTCAGGTCAAGACCGGTCCAGATGGTTCCCCACCCCACATGGAGCCTATTTCCTTTTCCCTCTCTCTCTACATCTTTCTCCTTCCCCCTTCTTTTGTGACTACAGATTCGTTTTCTTGCCCTCTCATTAAAACCGAGTCTCTTGACGCCACATTGAAGTCCAGCTCCTCCTCGTTCTGTAATCAACAGCAGTTGTCTGTCAACTCCCCAGTTGCCTTGGTTTCACGGCAAGGACAGTTTTCACAGGCCGTATATCTGACTACATTTGTTTGTGAAGTGAGAGCTGTTCATCCAGTTCTCTCCAAACAAGTGTACACTGTAAAACAGTACTTTGCTCTGTACAGTAAATAACTGTCAGTTGTTGTTGCCAGATATTCCCTGTAAAAATACAGTGTTTCAGGAATTACTGGGGGCATTTTGATGCTTGTATATTTTACAATTCATAACCGTTTAGACCATTAATTGACAGTGTTAATATATCTGAGACAGAGTAAACTAGCATACTTCAAAGGGTTAGTTCACCCAAAAATAAAAATTCTGTCATCATTCACTCACCTTCATGTTGTTCCAAAGACTTTTGATCATCTTTGGAAAACACAAATGAAGATATTTTTAATGAAATCTGAGATTTCTGTCCTTCAATTGACAGTCCATGCAACTACCACTTTGATGCATTAAAAAGTTCAACAAAAAAAAGATAAAAAAAAAGATAACAAAACTAATCCATATGAATTGACCAGTTGAGTCCAAATTTTCTGAAGAGACATGATCGCTTTATATGATGAACAGATTGAATTTAGGCTTTTATTCACATATAAACATTGATCAGCGAACATAAACAGAAGATCAACCAAACCTGCTGCGTAACACGAGAATGAACCTCATTGGTTCTTGCTGAAGCTCAAATGTGCTGCGTAACACGAGAATGAACCTCATTGGTTCTTGCTGAAGCTCAAATGTGTTGCGTAACACGAAAATGAACCTCATTGGTTCTCGCGGAAGCACAAACGTGCTGCGTAACACGAGAATGAACCTCATTGGTTCTTGCTGAAGCTCAAATGTGCTGCGTAACACGAGAATGAACCTCATTGGTTCTTGCTGAAGCTCAAATGTGCTGCGTAACACGAGAATGAACCTCATTGGTTCTCGCGGAAGCACAAACGTGCTGCGTAACACGAGAATGAACCTCATTGGTTCTTGCTGAAGCTCAAATGTGCTGCGTAACACGAGAATGAACCTCATTGGTTCTTGCTGAAGCTCAAATGTGCTGCGTAACACGAGAATGAACCTCATTGGTTCTTGCTGAAGCTCAAATGTGCTGCGTAACACGAGAATGAACCTCATTGGTTCTTGCTGAAGCTCAAATGTGCTGCGTAACACGAGAATGAACCTCATTGGTTCTTGCTGAAGCTCAAACGTGCTGCGTAACACGAGAATGAACCTCATTGGTTCTCGCGGAAGCACAAACGTGCTGCGTAACACGAGAATGAACCTCATTGGTTCTTGCTGAAGCTCAAACGTGCTGCGTAACACGAGAATGAACCTCATTGGTTCTTACTGAAGCTCAAACGTGCTGCGTAACACGAGAATGAACCTCATTGGTTCTTGCTGAAGCTCAAACGTGCTGCGTAACACGAGAATGAACCTCATTGGTTCTTGCGGAAGCTCAAACGTGCTGGGTAACACGAGAATGAACCTCATTGGTTCTTGCTGAAGCTCAAATGTGTTGCGTAACACGAAAATGAACCTCATTGGTTCTTACGGAAGCTCAAACGTGCTGCGTAACACGAGAATGAACCTCATTGGTTCTTGCTGAAGCTCAAACGTGCTGCGTAACACGAGAATGAACCTCATTGGTTCTTACTGAAGCTCAAACGTGCTGCGTAACACGAGAATGAACCTCATTGGTTCTTGCTGAAGCTCAAACGTGCTGCGTAACACGAGAATGAACCTCATTGGTTCTTGCGGAAGCTCAAATGTGTTGCGTAACACGAGAATGAACCTCATTGGTTCTTGCTGAATCTCAAACGTGCTGCGTAACACGAGAATGAACCTCATTGGTTCTTGCTGAAGCTCAAACGTGCTGCGTAACACGAGAATGAACCTCATTGGTTCTTGCTGAAGCTCAAATGTGTTGCGTAACACGAAAATGAACCTCATTGGTTCTTGCTGAAGCTCAAACGTGCTGGGTAACACGAGAATGAACCTCATTGGTTCTTGCTGAAGCTCAAATGTGTTGCGTAACACGAAAATGAACCTCATTGGTTCTTGCGGAAGCTCAAACGTGCTGGGTAACACGAGAATGAACCTCATTGGTTCTTACTGAAGCTCAAACGCTGCGTAACACGAGAACGAACCTCATTGGTTCTCACACGTCAAGCAAACACGCTTGAGCTTCCATTTGCCATAACTAATGTGTGAGAATGTTTATATGCCTAAATTAAAATTTTTGGGTGAACTAACCCTTTAAGTACTAAAATCTGCTTTGTGCCTAAATATATATTGCATATTATTGCATATGCATTTGTAGGAGTTTCCCTTTCAGGCACAAAATATATGGGAGGAGAGTATGTAAATGAATTACGCAAGATGATTTACTGAGGTTACAGCTAGTCAATTTAATGGTATTTGCGCCATTATTTACCTCATGAAAAAAGGATGTCTTAAATCACGCGCAGAACTTTCCACTCACATCTGCCCTTTTTTGAAATCATAACTCTTAACTCTTCTGGTATTTTTGCATCAGTATTTCATTCTTTGTGACTCTTGGGATATATATGTATCTATGTATGTATGTGCTTGTTTTTGTCTCAGTGTCATAACTGTGGATGAGCTCACCAAGAAAAATTCCAGACAACCAGGTTGTTATGGCAATAAATAATAAATAAATTGTGCTCTCACGCTAATTTGCCCTGTTTAGTAAATCCAGCCCTAAGGCTATAAACGTCAACTAAACAAAACATATAGCCAGCACACTCTTATGACAACAGTGATGAACTGTATGAGATGGCAAAATCATATAATGTAGTATGACTTTGGATTGTACAAAAAACATACTTTTTTTTTCCTATTACAGTCATGGTTAAGGTTTGGGGTTTGGGTCTTATTCTGCAGCGTGTGCGGACAGTGTGTTTAGGAGCCATAACTCAATCTGTAGAGCAGCAAATCAATCAAGTCACCCCTGAAACCTCTTGACAAGACAAGCATGTTAATGCCTGAGACACTACTTCCTGTTTGTGTAGGGGTTTAAGGTCTCTCAACAGGAAATGAGAAGACTGAACTGCACTTCTGTGTTTCAGTGATCCATGAAGACCGGGTAGAGAGCTAGATCTTAGATCTTCCGAAACTTTTTGAATGTTTTTGTGCATGTCTGTTTGTGTCAGTAGGGAGCAGGTGAACCAGAGGTCTGCAAAAACCTATTCTAAACATGTCATTCTAGCATTTCCAGGATAGATTGCTATGACAACATCCTGCTCTGTTGCCTGTGTTCAGTGATTAGAGAACTTCCATCAACAAACTGCACTGCTCATTACACACCAGTGGGGAATTACCATGGGCAACTCCTTTTTAGCTCGGGTCCGGTCCATTACAAACCATCTATAGGGTCAGCCACAGATTGTTAGATTTCTTTTCTTCCACTCCAGCTATAACAGTCTCATTTAGTTCCTGTTACCCGAGGGAGGTCTGACGTGTCTTTTAAAGTCAAGATCTGATAGGGAAAACGTCTGTCTTTTTAAGTCACTGAATCTCACATTTATCTCACAGCTGTGGATTTGGCTTGTAACTCTGAATGAATCTATCATTCTTTAAAGAACATAGAGGTTCACTAAAGCGCATCACCCACATCGCATCTGCTAAAGTTCTTTCTGTTCTCAGCACATGTATTTATCACAAGACATGAGTTGACGTCAAGTCAAGTCAGTTGCAGGTTTTTGATGCTTTATCGCTTGCTTTAGGAACTGCAGTAAAACTTGCGATTGTACTACACTCCTAAATGGCTAAACAGTTAGCTTTTAGTTGTCTTAACCACAAATTAATGGTCAGGAAATTAGCAAAATTTAAGTAAATGCACTCCTTAAAAAGCATTAAAAACAAGACAGAATGAAGTTTTTGGCAGAATATGGGAAGTTGTATGTGGAGTGATGAATCGAGTTGCATGCTCCAGATTGGTGTCTTCGAAAATCTGCTGAGAAATATAATAATAAATGCATCTTTAGCACTGTGAAGCATGTATGAAGAGGTGTCATTGTGTGGGGAGGCTTTTCATCTGCTGGTATTAGTGAGCTACTTCACTGTGAAAAGTGATTTAATGCTGTGGAGTTCAGGAGAATATTGTAGAATGGCTGGATTGAAAAGTCGTTATCTAAAGAGGAATGATCAGATGTTATTTTTCAACAATACAATGCTCCTGCCCACACTGCAAAGTCAACCAAGAAGTGGTTTGGGAAAAAAACAAGTCTATCAGGCTCATGTTATGGCCTGTACAATACAAGCAAAACTTTTCAACAGTACTTCAGATCAGTAAAACAACTGGTTTGACTGACAGCTGCACTGCAACTTGAACTGCAGCTACTGGGAAACAGCTGCAGTGCATTGGCATATATACTGTTGCAGGCTTTATACTACACTGTATGCAATTGTGTAGCTTTTCATAGTAGCCTACTATATACTGAGGTTAAAGTACTGTTGTTGTTTTTTATTATTATTCATTTTGTTGCTGCTATTGTAGCTGGACATTCTTATTTTGCTATTTTAACATCTATTATTTTGGTACATTTATTTATTTTTTACAGTGAGCAGATAAAACACTGTGTATAGAGCATTTTAAATATACTATATTTTAAATATACTATAATTTTATATAATATAATGTTTAATATATAAGTTAATAGGGATGTAACGGTACACAAACGTGACGGTTCGGCACGTACCTCGGTATTGAAGTCACAGTTCATTACTAAGCATAAACATTGCTTCTTTTTTTATTAAACAGTGGTTTATTCAACAAATCGTGTCTTTCTCTTTAAATAAATTCAATGATAATTAACATTTGCTTAAGAATAAAATAACCAATGCTGTAAACTATATACAGAAAACCATTTCTTACACATTACTATAATATTAAAGGTTACAATTAAAAACAGAGCACAAACTATTAAATTCAGTTGCTATTTATTTTTAGAAATAATAATCAACACTAAAATAAAATAAAAACATGTAAATTGCACATACGGCAGGTTTTGCATTAACTTCTAAATCTAATGATAAAATTAATTTTTGAAATATAATCATTTACACAGTTTTCATGACAAATTTATTTAAACATATATTTAATAATTAAGATATTACTAACAGGTAAAGTGAATATAATAATGAACATATAAGCTAATATAGTGCCTAAATTTAGTTAAATACTCCTCTCTAGAGTTAATTTCTCTAGTGAACTAACATGCTCTGGACACTAAATGACTTTCCTGAGGTAAATGTAATGCTGCGTGAGATATTATTCTCAAGCTGTTTTATTGATGTTTGTGACATTTCTATATCGTCTGTTTTTCTTCTTCTGCACTTTTTCCTGTTGTGGCGTTTAGCAAACAGCGTTGCATTACCGTGCACGCCCCCTTCTGGATTGAAGTGTGAATCACCTGTGACTGACTGTATTCTAACTGCATGAACAGAATTGTGACGTCCATACCGTACGGTTCATGACGAATATATGTACCCTTATATCCCTAGAATAAGTGCCA
The DNA here is from genome assembly GCF_024489055.1 of Chanodichthys erythropterus. NCBI lineage: Eukaryota > Metazoa > Chordata > Actinopteri > Cypriniformes > Xenocyprididae > Chanodichthys > Chanodichthys erythropterus. The sequence continues at coordinate 2,365,249 of NC_090241.1, read as the reverse complement.
TTTTCAGTACTGCTGTTGTACTGTGCCCAATTCTACAAACCATATATTTTTACTAAAGTTACAAATATTGCAGTTAACGTTTTATACTGGCTATGTAAATACTTAAATATGTTGCAAGTGAGAGCATGGCATGCTAAAAGTGTGATGTATGTGTGTGAGTGTGTGCATGTGGAAATGCATTTTTGACTGGAAAATTTTCAGCCAACTAGCAGCTGTAACCTCGCAGGAAGCAATTATATGCCCAGTCAAAGCTGCTTAATTCTTTTCATTAAGATTTTCCTGCAAATGTCACATCGCTCTGTCTGTGGAGCAAAGGGTTGCATTCCTGAGGAATGAAGCTTAAAGGTGTAATGAAAAGCAGAGATCAGAGCTCACCTCCCAAATATTTGACATGGGTGAGTGAATAGCGATGTCAGTCTCACATGTGTTGGTTATAGCTGTTATATTCATCAAGCAAACTGCTGTCAACAGCATTGTTGACAGAATACAGCACTTTTAAATAAAATATTTTTTTATTAATTGTAATGCAACTAATTGTATTAGATGTGCACTTGTAGTATACTTCAAATCTAAAAAGTATATATATTTACAAAACTGCACTTGCAGATAATGTTAATAAAATAAAAGGCTACTTAAGTGTACTTAAAGAGATTACATTGTTACATTTTATTTTAAGGTGACATTGTTGCAGTGTAATTACAAACAAGTACTAAGTAATATTAATTACATGTACTTACTATAAGGTTAAGGTTAGGACTTGGTTTAGGGTTAGTTACTTGTAATTATGCATAATATGCTGTCAATTACTATAGTAAGTACATGTAACTTGTAACTGTGTCACCTTAAAAAATAAATGTTACCGTGTATACTTTAATGATTATGTTTCTTAAGTACAGTTTTTAAAAGTGCACTTTGTAATACTGTCAAATTGAAAGTTTCACTTTAAAAAACATTTTAAATCATTAGGTTTTAATAATTTTTTGCTGTGCTTAAAGTACACTTATTTTGATGCACTGACCAACATACATGGATTATAATTTTGACTGTAGTGTGTTATTCGATATTACTTTTAAAGCTAATATATGTAAATGTAATCAGATGCAATTTCATTATTACAAATGCATTATTAGAAATAAATTTAAATACATTTCAGTGACATTAAAGTATATTTTATTTTACCGTAAATGCTACTGTAAAAGTAATTATGAAATTATATGTAAAATTGGATGGGTCTAAAAGCAGTTCAGATGATAATATAATAAACTACAATATGTTTTAATTTAATTGCAATTAACATGCAGTTAAAGGGTTAGTTCCCCTAAAAATGAAATTGCTCACCCTCATGTCACAAATTAATGAACACAAATTAAGATATTTTTGATAAAATCCAATGGCTCAGTGAGGCCTGCATTAACAGCAAGATAATTAACACTTTCAAATGTCCAGAAAGCTACTAAAGACATATTTAAAATATTCATGTGACTACAGTGTTTCAAAATTAATGTTATGAAGCGACGAGAATACTTTTTGTGCGCCAAAAAAAAAAAAAAAATAACGACTTTATTCATTTATTTCATCTTTATTCATTTTTTATTTGACGCTTTACGAATCTTTTGTTTTGAATCAGTGGTTCAGAGCGTGTATCAAACTGCCAAAGTCACATGAACAATTGAAATTTCGAAACGTTTTGAAACACTTATGATGTAACGAAGCCTCGTTTACTGAAATCACATGACTTTGGCAGGTTGATGCATGCTCCTTTCAAATAATAGTTTCATAATAAGTTTAAAAGCATGCTAAATTGTACTTCTTTTTCACAACGTTCTAATCTCTCCCGGCTTGAAAAACAGTCACATAAACAATGTGATCAGCAATTCTGAACATTTGTATGATGTGTTCAGCAGACCAACATGTCCTACATCCGGCCTGCGAGACAGCTAATTAGAGCCGAGAGTCTTTGCTGTGCGAGTTAATCGGCAGCACACTGTTTTATCAGCTGTCTGTAATTGGGATATGATCATGTGGTGGGTTTATTTAGTTGTAATGAGGCGGAAAGGTGAGCTCCATATTTACCCAGAATCCGACGATAGCCAGCATGATCCCCAGAGGGACAGGCTTTGTTGGGAAAGTCCTTCGCGCCGCAGTTGAGAATGGCTTATAGCGAGGCCGAGGAAGTCATTTGTAGTACTCAGGGTAAGATTGAGATTGCCTGTTTGGTCTTGTCTGGCCCTTGCCCTCTTTCCCTTCCTGCATCCCAGCGTCATGGCGCACTTGCTGGATGTGACCGATGGATTTCATTTCAGTCTCTTGGCAGAGGAAGTGTAAAGGAAGTGTTTGTTTCTCACTGTTAGCTGAATGACCGGGACAAACAGGCAAAACAGGTTTTCAGAATGAGTGCGGCTCCATCGTCGCTGACTGACCAGCATACAAATCTTCACAAATGGGACAAAAGACCATGCCGTGAAGATAACAGACCACTACGGAGCCCTGAAGTGTTTTTTTACTCAATCCCCATATGGTGGGTGGCAAATGTGCTGTATTTACACTATGTTCAGTCAGAGCAGATGTGTGTGGCCGCCCCCTTCCCACAAAACTGGCCACCGTTTCACGAGAAATGTTTTTCTGTTCATCCACAGTAGTGTCTGTTGTTCTTGCACTGTGTGGGCTTGGATCATTCTCAGAGGTCTTCCGTCCCAATAAAGCAGGTTTAAAATGCTGACCCCTAACAGTCATGTGTTTTCAGGAGAGTTAGGTGGATGTTGTCTTTAAACAAACAGGCCAGGCTATGTGAATGCATCCCTCTGAAGGAGCGAGGCAATTATATAGATCGCATTGCCCCGGGATGTTTTGAAAATGTGACTTTGAAAAGCAGGCTTTGTGGACGACAGTTTGACCTCTGACCTCAGCAAGGGATCTCATTTCAAAGTTACTGAACTGATGCTTATTTTTAGGTTCCACCAGAGTGAGCTTTAACATCAGTGCCCTTTGACCCCTGTGTGAACTTGACAGCACTGCTTGCTTATTAAGAATGTATTATGCTTTTTTATTTTACATTTGCATTAGTGTGTAATTTAGCTGTTTGTGCATGAACATGATCTGTCCGCACCAAATGGAGTTTATTTCTCCGTTAGGAAACACTTGCTTGAAATGGCTTGTTTGTACACTCTAAAAATGCTGTTTTAAAAACAAAGTTGGGTTGAAAATGGACAAACCCAGCAATTTGGTTGCTTTAACACACTGTTAAATTCCTGTTGGCTGACTACTTTAAATTAAATGCAACAACACTATTTATTTGAATTTGAATTTCAGGTCTAGTTCTTACTTGCTACCTCAGTTTGGATTACAAAAATGTATTCAAATGTATTCAATTTTAAAAGATGCACAGCCCTGCTGTTTATTAAAGGTTAGTTCATCCAAAAATTAAATTTCTTTCATTAATTACTCACCCTCGTATTGTTTCAAACCTGTAAATTAATCAAATTAAGATATTGTTGATGAAATCTGAGAGGTTTTTTTTGGAAACACTTTACAATAAGGTTCAGTAGTTAAACATTAGTTAATGTATTAACTAACATGAACTAACCATGAGCATTACATTTGTTACTGTATTTACTAATCTTTGTTAACATTAGTTAATGAAAATACAGTTGTTTATGGTTTGTTCATGTTAGTTCACAGTGCATTAACTAATGTTAACAAGATTTTAATAATGTATTAGTAAATGTTGAAATTAACATTAACAAAGATTAAAAATGCTTTATAAGTGCAGTTCATTATTAGTTCATGTTAACTAATGTTAACTAATGAACCTTATTGTATAGTGTTACCGTTTTTTTTGTTTTTTGTTTTTTTTTTATCCCAGAAATTTTTTAGCCCATTCAGAAATACCAGTTCTTTGGCAGAAATGCCACTTCATTTTATCAGTAAAAGCCCACAGAAGAACCAATCGAAAGATGTGAATCTAATTGTATCATGATTTCAAGATGGATAATGGTGTGCGTATGAGCCGCTTTCAATTGCCAAGCTGCAAGTTTTTATCATGTTTTGTCCATCGTTAAAGTGGCACAACAGTGTTCATTTTGCTGCTGTAAAACTAACAGAAATGGACGTTTTCTATGTGTTTTTGTCTGGAGGTAGACTTAGAGGTTTTTTTTTTATCCCCCATAGAAAGTAAAATAATTACTGTCATTCAAGGTCCAGAGAAGTAGTAGTAGTCAATACTGTAAAGACAATGATCAGTCGCGTTTGGACGTAAAACACGGAAGCTGAGTTCACTGCATCAACTGCATAGAAGAATGACAGGGTAGAGAAGAGATGTTGTTGGATAAAGTCGTTATTTTTGTTTTGTTTTTGCACACAAATAGTATTCTCGTCGCTTCATAGCATTAAGGTTGAACCACTGCAGTCACATGAACTGTTTTAACAATGTCTTTAGTACCTTTCTGGGCTTTGAATTATCATCAAATTATCATATCATGAATTATCATCAAAAATATCTTAATTTGTGTTCTGAAGATGAATGAAGGTCTTACGGGTGTGGAACAACATGAGGGTGAGTAATTAATGACAGAAATTTCATTTTTGGGTGAACTAACCCTTTAAAGGTCATGGATTTGATTCTCAGGTAATACGTGAACTGATAAAATATGAAGAGTCCAGATGCAAAAGCCGCTAAAAGCCACCTCCGTCAAAATGAGATAATGATATTGAGCGAATGCTCTCCACACATTGTATACGTTCATCAAATATTTGCACTTCAAATCCGCTAAATCCCAGTGTCAGCCCATTCAGAAATATCAGTTCGTTGACCGAAACCGCTAAACGCCACTTCATTTTGTCAGTAAAAGCCTCTAAGTCCACAGAAGTACCAACTGAAAGACTGCCAAATGTAATATATTTTAACACAATTTCATAAATGTTTGTCTTGGACAGGTTAGATTAAGTTGTTTTATTTTCTTTCTGTGCATCTCTATGATATGCAAATGAACAAAACAGGGAAAAACAACTTCAGACTCATTGTGAGGTCAGGCCCTGCCAGTCCTTTTCCAGTTTCCAAATCAACCTGGCGTTCTGCCTTTAGCCCGGACAGGAAGTGGGTGGAAATGGGTTTCCCGTCAGGATGTGGCGCGTGAGAGCGCAGCTCGGAGTACAATCAAACTCTGAGTTCTCACCCAGACTACAGCACCTGTGCTTCCTCTACGCTCCACACGCAGGAGGTCCGACTGAAGCCTACCAGACCTCTCTCAGAATTGTTTCCTCTTTTACACACAGTGCTGACTGATGTTCTCCTGACTATACTCTGATGCTTTGTGTCCAAGTCGAATTTGTTTTCACATGTCAGAGATGTCTGTATGTTCTACTGTTTTAGATATATGTTCCCCATCATATTATCACTGTTGTTGCAATTTAGTTTTATATAAATCATCATCCTCTGTGGATTTGTTGTGCGTTTCAGAAGTTTGGCATAACCGAGACGAAAAACAGAACTTCCTTCAAAGTTTCGACGCTCAGTTGGTGCGGGAGGAGAAGAGATTGGAAGTTGAAGAGGAGCTCAGAGTTCAGGTGGGAGCAGAGCTGTCATCGGGGGCCTGTGATGAATAAACACATCTTTAACCTGCCAATAGTATGAAAAGTGGGGCCCTCAGCTTCATAATTTTGTCTCGGACCCTCATGAATTCAAACCCTGGTTGGGAGTAAAGAAATCAACACTCTTTCTGCACTACATTTTATGAAAGTCATAACACTCTACGAAAACAAAACACCTCAGCTCTTTCACTTCCCTTGTGCCTCAATTCATTCCATCTCATTTTTTCCCCTCTTTGTTTTTATCTCTGTCTCAGGTGGACGAGCTGATGAGGCAGGAACTGAAGAACCTTAAGCTGGTGGTGGACAGAGACAAGGGAAAGAAAAAGAAAAAAGTCAAGAAAAGTAGTAAAAAGGTGAACGGCAGGCATGCATGCGTCTTCCTTTGAGATAAGACCTTGTGCGTATTTTAAATTCTCTGCACGAGTGACGGTGTACAGATGCTCAGATGTTGCTCAGATTATAGATGGTGACTGGCCTGTAAAACCCTGTAATGTGTCTTTTAGTCTGGATGGATCCAGATCTTAAGATATACTCTGTGTTTATGCACCTTGTACGAGAGGCCCCGGGGTCATACAGTGATCTGCCCTCATGACCAGGAATGTGGTCTGGACAGAGAATTAGTAAAGGTGTCCTGCCCTCCTCGGCTTGTGTTTTGATTGGGCCCCTATTCCCCACCTTCTCTACCACACACACACACACACACATGTTGGGTTTCCATGTTTTATGGGGACATTCCTTAGACATAATGATTTTTTTATACTGTACAAACTGTATATTATATCCTCTAACCTTAACCCTACCCCCAAACCTACACTCTAAAAATGCTGGGTTGTTTCAACCCAAATTTGGGTCAAATATGGACAAACCCAAAAATTGACCCAAATTTGGGTTGAAACAACCCAGCATAATTTTAGAGTGTAGGTTAAGGGGTAGGGTTAAAATTAGGAGATATAATATACAGTTTGTACAGTATAAAAAAAATCACTTTTTGCATTTTTACATTTTCAAAAAAACATCACTTTGTATGATTTATAAGCTGTTTTCCTCATGGGGACCAAACAATGTCCCCACAAAAACAAGGATTTTGTATATTGCCATTTTTGTGGGGACATTTTTTGGTCCCCATGAGGAAAACAGCTTATAAATCATACCACATTTTGTCCCCATAACGTAGGGTATACCAGGACCACACACACACACACACAGTATATATATGGCAATATATGACTAGAGGACCAAGACATATGGTAAAGTACACAATGTATGTAGAGTCTTAGGGCCCTATTTTAATGATCTAAGCACATGGTCTAAATTTTGGGCGTGTCCGAATCCACTTTTTCTAGTTTAACGACAAGAGAAATGGTTGGTGCACCCGGTGTATGGTCTAAAAGGGCTGTCTTATTCTCTTAATGAGTCATGGGTGTGTTTTTGGCGTAACGTGCAATAAACTAATCAGAGTCTCATCTCTCATTCCCTTTAAAAGCCATTTGCACTCACGCCATGGTGAATTCGCTATTTACATAGAGCAATTTGCGAACGGAAAAACTGAACGCTTCTCTAGCGAGGAAACGGACATCTATGGGACAAGCTGGATTCCACCAAAGCATTTTTATCTTCATGCACACAATAATAATATTTTACATTGTAATCATTTTATTTTTAATATTTGGCATGTTTGTGTGCTGCTGTGTGTCTCTGTGTGTGTATCAAGCAGAGTGTACGCGCGCCTATAGCCGCATATTACTAACGCACTCTTTAAATAACAAAAAAAAAAAAATACTGCGTCATTAACTTAAGAGCAGGTTTTTGTTGGTCAATGGTGAACAGATGGGTGCGAGTGCATTTGATATTTAAACAACATAGCAATGTAACTATTTGTTTTGCAATTGCTGCCATGTTTTTAATAATTGCAACTTTAGCTCCTACTTTACTTCTCATAACTGACTTTATAACTGGCTTTTCACACTTGAAATAGTTAACCTTGGGTAAACGGAATCCTGGGTTATCTTGCATCCTGGGTATTCATAATCTGACATTTCATTCCTAAACCCTGGGTTAACATTCTTATTTGCATATTTGCGGTTCCAGTGTCATTGATTGGATAAACGCAGCATGTGACCTGTTTACATAAAAGCTCCACTCATCCTTGTATTGCAGACTGTACTCTAGTTTATACTGAATGGACATTTCTGACTATAAAAATAAGAATGAAATGGTCTCCACTAAAAAATTGTCATGTTTTCTGTCAGCATTTGATATTCCTCATCTCAAACACTTAATTTACAGTTTATATACAACGCACAGTGTTTCTGTGACTGTCCAAAGGAGGCAAATATGAGTATGTGATTGGTTGTCTGTTGCTAAGCACCTAGCTGTAATATGCAATGTGGGGTTAACACCGCAAAAGCTCCGGAGCAGGGTTTCATAACCCTGGAAGAAAAAGCGGTGCTAACCCCACTTCTAAATTACAAGTGTGAAACGTTGCTTTACCCAGGGTTAAAAGCAGTATTTAGAAGGACGATAACCCAGGGTTAAGCACAGTGTGAGAAGCCTTAATGTGACTTTACATTTTTGCAATTGCAACTTTGTTTCTCATGATTGTGACTTTATATCTCACAATGTGACTTTATGTTAATTCTATCTTACCAATACTAGACATTTATATTTGCAAAATAAAGACATGCATTGCTATGCCAGACAGAATAATGTATATAAAGGTATAGATCTGTGTGTGTATGTATGTGAATATGTGCATGGCTCTGTTTAACTGTGACCTGTAAATATATATGAATATATAGGAGACCAATCCATCTCTGTATTTCCTGCACTCAGTCAGAATTGTGTCTTCTCAAAAACAAGAAGCACAGAAAAAGGCCTCACTGCATGCCTGCACAAGAGCTAGAATTCATCAACAACATATTTGGCACCCTGCTTGTGTTGCTTTACGCTGAGAGGTTTTGACAGCTAAATCGGTCACAGACGCTGTCTGTCTGACGCGTGTAATTTATACACAAAGATGCTTTATCATTAATCATTCTGCAAATGCATGCACATGCAAACCCCATTCAGCTCCGTTGGTGTAAGACGAAATTCCAGCTTTTAATTCATCTCACTAGGTTTGCACATTGAACTTTGTTGGAATTTTGAAATGCATTCAGGGAATTTAGGAAGCATGCAATTTGGGTACAGCTAATTGAATATTATGCAAAAGGGAGGATTGTTTGTTAAATGGACATGCAACGCCTAAGCTGAGCTAATGCTAGCAGGAGTTCACCCTGTGTGTTATATCATTGCAGGGAAAAAGTTTCCCGATCTTAATATCACTGACTAACAAACTCAGACCTGCCAAAAAATGATCCAATATTCTCCATAAAACTATTCTGGGGAATCACAATATGTTCAGTCCAGTGATTTCTGAGAAAATGAAACAAGTGGCCATTTCCTATTCCTCACGGAACAAATATTTAGAACGTTTGGTAACATATAATTCATGGAAATACCTGGTTGCCAGTCCTGCTCGTCTGGTTCAGTTGTGGTTTGGAAAAGCCCTGCATTACAGCAGGTTATTCCAGGGTGTCTCCAGCAGCATAAAAACAACTGCACTGAAAGTTCATTCTAGATAATTAGAGAAACAGATCTCTTGATGATTGTTATGTCAAGCCACCAGATGATTTTCTACATTTTGGATGAAGGAAAATCTTGTTATTAAAACGTTACATTGTAGGGTCAGAAGATTTAATATACTGAAACTTACACTCTGGGTTAAAAACAACCAAAGTTGAGTTGAAAATGGACGAACCCAGTAGTAGGGTTAAATGTTTGCCAAAACTGCTGGGTAGTTTTATTTAACTCAACTATTGTTTAAAAATTACTGCATTTCTTGCTTAAAAAGAACCCAAAGTATGTTGGAAACTAACATTTATTAATATATTTAATAATTAAACATTTATGAATAAGTTTAATGAATAATAATTAAACAATAAACATAATTGCTTATTAATAAATGTTCACCATTTGATTATTATAGTTTCATTTAGTAATTATGTGTCTGATTTTTAATTTCCAACATATTTTGGGTTCATTTTAAGACAGCCATACAGTCATTTTTACACAATATTTGAGTTAAACAAAACTATCCAGCAGGTTGGGCAAACATTTAACCCAACCACTGGGTTAAAACAACCCAGAATGCTGGGTTTGTCCATTTTGAACCCAACTTTTTTTGTAAAGTGTACCTTGGTGTTAAAATAAAAATAAACTTTCTTTATAGTCTGACATTAATCTAATCACACTTTAATTCATGTTATTTCAAATATAACATTGGTACCCTCTAAAAAAGGCTGGTTTAAAAACAAACCAAGTTGGGTTGAAAATTGACAAACCCAGTGGTTGGGTTGTTTTAACCCAGCAGTTGGGTTAAATGTTTGCTCAACATGCTGGGTAGATTTATTTAACCCAACTATAGTATAAAAATGTCTATATGTCTGGCTTAAAATGAACCCAAAATAGGTTGGAAATCAGACACATAATTACTAGAGGAAACAATAATAATCAAAATGTGAAAATGTATTAATAAGCAATTTAATAAAAGATTATTGTTTAATTATTATTCATTAAATGTATTAATAAATGTTCATTTTCAACATACTTTGTGTTCATTTTAAGCAAGCAATACAGTCATTTTTAAACAATAGTTTGGTTAAATAAAACTACCCAGCAGGTTAGGCAAATATTTAACCCAACCATTGGGTTAAAACAACCCAAAATGCTAGGTTTGTCCATTTTTAACCCAGCATCTTTTAGAGTGTACTCAAATGTACATCATATGACATACTTTACTTCCCTTGTCATTCTTGACTCTTAATTATTTTCATATACTGTTGTCCATAATTAAAAACACATTTTCTTTGCTTTAGAAAAAAAAGAAAGGGCGGAAGACTGGAAAGAAGAAGAAGAAGAAAGAGAAGGACCTCACAGCTGACAGGTTTGAATAAATAAACTGGTTCAAAATGCAAAGTCTGTTTCTAAAGGAATTGTATAATGTAGTTTAATCTTTGCTAAAAGAGCATATTCGACCCCTGCCACTGTTTTCGATTTTGGTCATATGTTAAACAGCCATAAACTGTGAGAGTTCCCAAACAGAGGGATTGTGCTTCTGGAAAGTGCTGGAGTGTTGTAAATGTCAGGGTTTGGAGCTCAGGGGGTGACTGGCGAGTGTCCATGTGGAGCACAAGAATTCACGGCTGGCTCTGAACGCTGTGATGTAATAGACGGTTGCGTCAGATACACAGCATGACTGATCAGTTTGCAATGCTCTTTCTGTTTATCTCTCTTTCAAACTTTCTCTCTACCTCTCTGTTTGTCTTCCCTCTAGGACCACTGAATCTCTATATGAGGAGCTTGTGCTGGAAGGCTTCATAATCAGGCCAATGAACGTCAAGTTGTCAGATTATATAGGTAAAAAACAAACACCACTGAGATACATTTCACATCTTTTTAGTTTTTAACATTCTGTAACTACTTGATCCCATAACTTGTTTCACTTTCTTAAAGGGTTACTTCACTCAAAATTATCCCATGATTTACTCACCCTCAAGCCATCCTAGGTGATCCATATATGACCATCTTCTTTCAGACAAACACAATCGGAGATATGTTTAAAAATATCCTGGCTCTTCCAAGCTTTATAATGGTAGTAAACAGGGGAACTGATTTTGAAGCCCAAATAAATGCATCCATCCATCATAAAAATAATCCATATGTCTCCAGGGGGTTAATAAAGGCCTTCTGAAGTGAATCAATTGGTTTTTGTAAGAAAAATATTATATTTAAAACTTTATAAACTAAAATAAATTTGTTTTGCTCGCCATTGCATCATGTGTTAGATGCATACGGCCATCTGCCGGAAGTTAGTTATTATAGTTAATAAAGTTTTAAATATAGATATTAGTCTTACCATAAAAACATCATTTTGCTTCAGAAGGCCTTTATTAACCCCCTGGAGCCGTATGGATTATTTTTATGATGGATGGATGCATTTATTTTGGCCTTCAAAATCACGCCTCCTCCTATTCACAACCATTATAAAACATATTTCCGATTGTGTTCGTCTGAAAGAATATACATCTAGGATGGCTTGAGGGTGAGTAAATCATGTGATAATTTCATAATTTCATTATTCCTTTAGTTCTGCATTAACGCTTACACGAAACATTACACTCAAAAAAAAAAAGATATTTCATTCTTTTTGAAGATGTCCACATTTCATTGCGTAACTGAATTGCTTGCAGCAGAAGTTTTCAGTTGCCAAACGTTTCAAGCGTCAGCCAATCAGATCACCTTATTCAAATACCCTAGCACAGATTCTAGCCAATTGCTTTCATGCAACACTGGAAAGTAATGCAATTGGCTGTTGGAACTGTGATGGTCGCGTCAGCACCAAGCTTCAGACACACCCTCCGTCAAGCGTCGACGCCAGCGCCACATGTGAATGCAGCGTAACAGTCCACTAATACTCTAATGAGAGTTAGTTGAGATAAGGTTGCAAAGTTACTTATAGTTAGTAGAAGGTCTAAAGTGGACTATCAAAATAAAGTGTTGCTGTATTCTAAATTCTGAATAAATGTGAAGTTATTAAATAAAATTAATTAGGGCCCAAGCGAAAATTCGCGCAGGGCCCTCTTGTTCTTCTAAGGATTATTAGGGCCCAAGCGAAAATTCGCGCAGGGCCCTCTTGTTCTTCTAAGGATTATTATTTTTTTTTTTTTTTTTTTTTTTTTTTTTTTTTTTTCCGTCTTCCGGGGCTTTTTGGGGGCCTTAACATGCTCAAAAACTCTTGAAAATTGGCACACACATTGGAATCCGCGGCCATTAGGACGCCGGAGAGGCTGGTACCCGGGCGTGGCAGGGGGGCTCGACAGCGCCCCCTTGAAAAAAGTCTGAAAATTTGGTCCATATATTAAACATGCTTGCACGTATTAGTATGAAACTCGGTACACATATAGACCTCATCGGGCCGAACAACTTTCGCGCTCTAAGTTAATCGCCACGCCAACAGGAAGTCAGCTATTAAGGGTTGTTTGAAAACGCATGCTCTGGAATTTGATATACTCCTCCTAGACGATTAATCCGATCGCCACCAAACTCGGTCAGCATGAAGTCAAGACACTGATGATTAAAAATTGCCAGGGGATTTTTGATATCTCGAACGGTTTGGCCGTGGCGAGGCAACGAATTTATGGCGAGAAAAAGGAAACAGGAAATGTGTTATAACGTCTTAATACATATATTGATCTTTATGAAACTTCACGAGTGTGTTCGTTATAGGAGTCTGATCACATGGATGTGACTATTGTGAGTCAAAGTTATAGCGCCACCAACTGGCAGCAGGAAGTGTATCACTTTTTGAAATGTTTTGAGATCACCCTCTTATTTTTACCTGATTTGCTTCAAACTTCATCAGTGTAATGTCAATACACAGCAGATGTAGACCTATGACAGGATTTTTGATATTTGAAATATTGTTGCCATGGCAACAGGTCAAACTGTAATAATATTCTTGAGTGTTTTTGAGGCTCTTAACATGCTTCAAATTGCATGAAACTCGACACACACATCAATATTGTCAACCAGTAGACATGGACAAAGCCATAGAAATGGGCGTGGTGGAGGGGCTCAGTAGCGCCACCTTTTGACAAAAGTGGGGGTTAGTTTTTCCTACAGTCACCAAACTCGGTACACATATTATTCTCATCAAGCCGGACAATTTTCTAATTTACATTCATTAGCTCCGACCAACAGGAAGTCAGCTATTTTTGGTTTGAATGTTAATTTTTTGAAAAAACAGGCTATGAATTTTATACTACTACTCCTACAGGGTTTATCCAATTTACACCAAGCTTTTTTTAACTTGTTGCGAACACATTGAAGTTGTTTAATTGCAAACGGATTTTGGATATCTCAAACGGTTTGGCCGTGGCGAGGCAACGAATTTATGGCGAGAAAAGGGAAACAGGAAATGTGTTATAACTTCTGCATACATTGATTGATGTTTATGAAACTTCAGGAGTGTGTTGGTTGTAGTAGTCTGATCACATGGATGTAACTATTGTGAGTCAAAGTTATAGCGCCACCAAATGGCAGCAAGAAGTGTATCACTTTTAAAATGCTTTGAGATCACCCTCTTATTTTTACCTGATTTGCTTCAAACTTCATCAGTGTAATGTCAATACACAGCAGATGTAGACCTATGACAGGATTTTTGATATTTGAAATATTGTTGCCATGGCAACAGGTCAAACTGTAATAATATTCTTGAGTGTTTTTGAGGCTCTTAACATGCTTCAAATTGCATGAAACTCGACACACACATCAATATTGTCAACCAGTAGACATGGACAAAGCCATAGAAATGGGCGTGGTGGAGGGGCTCAGTAGCGCCACCTTTTGACAAAAGTGGGGGGTTAGTTTTTCCTACAGTCACCAAACTCGGTACACATATTATTCTCATCAAGCCGGACAATTTTCTAATTTACATTCATTAGCTCCGACCAACAGGAAGTCAGCTATTTTGGTTTGAATGTTAATTTTTTGAAAAAACAGGCTATGAATTTTATACTACTACTCCTACAGGGTTTATCCAATTTACACCAAGCTTTTTTTAACTTGTTGCTAACACATTGAAGTTGTTTAATTGCAAACGGATTTTGGATATCTCAAACGGTTTGGCCGTGGCGAGGCAACGAATTTATGGCAAGAAAAGGGAAACAAAGTGTTACAACTTCTGCATACATTAATTGATTTTGATGAAACTTTGGCTTAGTCTTCGTTGTACAAGGCTGATCACATGGATTTGACTATTGTGATTCAAAGTCATAGCGCCACCAACTGGAAGCAGAAAATGTGTCACTTTCAGCATACATTGAGATCACCCTCTTATTTTTACCTGATTTGCTTCAAAATTCATCAGAATAATGTTAAAACTTGGCACATGTAATCCTTTGAAAATGGGCAGGGAGGAGGGGCTCTATAACGGCACCTTGTAGTGCAGTAAATGTGGAGTGAATTTGACATAGCCCTTTGATGTTTAACCGTTTTAAGTGCCTATTGCCCGCTGTGCGCAGTTGCCCTGAAGCCACCGGTGTGGCGGTGCCACCGGGCTTGGGCCCGCCATCGCTGCTCGCAGCTATATTTATTTATTTTTTTTTTTTTTTTTTTTTTTACGTCTTCCGGGGCTTTTTGGGGGCCTTAACATGCTCAAAAACTATTGAAAATTGGCACACACATTGGAATCCGCGGCCAATAGGACGCCGGAGAGGCTGGTACCCGGGCGTGGCAGGGGGGCTCGACAGCGCCCCCTTGAAAAAAGTCTGAAAATTTGGTCCATATATTAAACATGCTTGCACGTATTAGTATGAAACTCGGTACACATATAGACCTCATCGGGCCGAACAACTTTCGCGCTCTAAGTTAATCGCCACGCCAACAGGAAGTCAGCTATTAAGGGTTGTTTGAAAAACGCATGCTCTGGAATTTGATATACTCCTCCTAGACGATTAATCCGATCGCCACCAAACTCGGTCAGCATGAAGTCAAGACACTGATGATTAAAAATTGCCAGGGGATTTTTGATATCTCGAACGGTTTGGCCGTGGCGAGGCAACGAATTTATGGCGAGAAAAAGGAAACAGGAAATGTGTTATAACGTCTTAATACATATATTGATCTTTATGAAACTTCACGAGTGTGTTCGTTATAGGAGTCTGATCACATGGATGTGACTATTGTGAGTCAAAGTTATAGCGCCACCAACTGGCAGCAGGAAGTGTATCACTTTTGAAATGTTTTGAGATCACCCTCTTATTTTTACCTGATTTGCTTCAAACTTCATCAGTGTAATGTCAATACACAGCAGATGTAGACCTATGACAGGATTTTTGATATTTGAAATATTGTTGCCATGGCAACAGGTCAAACTGTAATAATATTCTTGAGTGTTTTTGAGGCTCTTAACATGCTTCAAATTGCATGAAACTCGACACACACATCAATATTGTCAACCAGTACACATGGACAAAGCCATAGAAATGGGCGTGGTGGAGGGGCTCAGTAGCGCCACCTTTTGACAAAAGTGGGGGTTAGTTTTTCCTACAGTCACCAAACTCGGTACACATATTATTCTCATCAAGCCGGACAATTTTCTAATTTACATTCATTAGCTCCGACCAACAGGAAGTCAGCTATTTTGGTTTGAATGTTAATTTTTTGAAAAAACAGGCTATGAATTTTATACTACTACTCCTACAGGGTTTATCCGATTTACACCAAGCTTTTTTTAACTTGTTGCGAACACATTGAAGTTGTTTAATTGCAAACGGATTTTGGATATCTCAAACGGTTTGGCCGTGGCGAGGCAACGAATTTATGGCAAGAAAAGGGAAACAAAGTGTTATAACTTCTGCATACATTAATTGATTTTGATGAAACTTTGGCTTAGTCTTCGTTGTACAAGGCTGATCACATGGATTTGACTATTGTGATTCAAAGTCATAGCGCCACCAACTGGAAGCAGAAAATGTGTCACTTTCAGCATACATTGAGATCACCCTCTTATTTTTACCTGATTTGCTTCAAAATTCATCAGAATAATGTTAAAACTTGGCACATGTAATCCTTTGAAAATGGGCAGGGAGGAAGGGGTCTATAGCGGCACCTTGTAGTGCAGTAAATGTGGAGTGAATTTGACATAGTCCTTTGATGTTTAACCGTTTTAAGTGCCTATTGCCCACTGTGCACAGTTGCCCTGAAGCCACCGGTGTGGCGGTGCCACCGGGCTTGGGCCCGCCATCGCTGCTCGCAGCTATATTTTTTTATTTTTTATTTTTTTTTTTTTTTCCGTCTTCCGGGGCTTTTTGGGGGCCTTAACATGCTCAAAAACTCTTGAAAATTGGCACACACATTGGAATCCGCGGCCATTAGGACGCCGGAGAGGCTGGTACCCGGGCGTGGCAGGGGGGCTCGACAGCGCCCCCTTGAAAAAAGTCTGAAAATTTGGTCCATATATTAAACATGCTTGCACGTATTAGTATGAAACTCGGTACACATATAGACCTCATCGGGCCGAACAACTTTCGCGCTCTAAGTTAATCGCCACGCCAACAGGAAGTCAGCTATTAAGGGTTGTTTGAAAAACGCATGCTCTGGAATTTGATATACTCCTCCTAGACGATTAATCCGATCGCCACCAAACTCGGTCAGCATGAAGTCAAGACACTGATGATTAAAAATTGCCAGGGGATTTTTGATATCTCGAACGGTTTGGCCGTGGCGAGGCAACGAATTTATGGCGAGAAAAAGGAAACAGGAAATGTGTTATAACGTCTTAATACATATATTGATCTTTATGAAACTTCACGAGTGTGTTCGTTATAGGAGTCTGATCACATGGATGTGACTATTGTGAGTCAAAGTTATAGCGCCACCAACTGGCAGCAGGAAGTGAATCACTTTTTGAAATGTTTTGAGATCACCCTCTTATTTTTACCTGATTTGCTTCAAACTTCATCAGTGTAATGTCAATACACAGCAGATGTAGACCTATGACAGGATTTTTGATATTTGAAATATTGTTGCCATGGCAACAGGTCAAACTGTAATAATATTCTTGAGTGTTTTTGAGGCTCTTAACATGCTTCAAATTGCATGAAACTCGACACACACATCAATATTGTCAACCAGTAGACATGGACAAAGCCATAGAAATGGGCGTGGTGGAGGGGCTCAGTAGCGCCACCTTTTGACAAAAGTGGGGGGGTTAGTTTTTCCTACAGTCACCAAACTCGGTACACATATTATTCTCATCAAGCCGGACAATTTTCTAATTTACATTCATTAGCTCCGACCAACAGGAAGTCAGCTATTTTGGTTTGAATGTTAATTTTTTGAAAAAAAAACAGGCTATGAATTTTATACTACTACTCCTACAGGGTTTATCCAATTTACACCAAGCTTTTTTTAACTTGTTGCTAACACATTGAAGTTGTTTAATTGCAAACGGATTTTGGATATCTCAAACGGTTTGGCCGTGGCGAGGCAACGAATTTATGGCAAGAAAAGGGAAACAAAGTGTTATAACTTCTGCATACATTAATTGATTTTGATGAAACTTTGGCTTAGTCTTCGTTGTACAAGGCTGATCACATGGATTTGACTATTGTGATTCAAAGTCATAGCGCCACCAACTGGAAGCAGAAAATGTGTCACTTTCAGCATACATTGAGATCACCCTCTTATTTTTACCTGATTTGCTTCAAAATTCATCAGAATAATGTTAAAACTTGGCACATGTAATCCTTTGAAAATGGGCAGGGAGGAGGGGCTCTATAACGGCACCTTGTAGTGCAGTAAATGTGGAGTGAATTTGACATAGTCCTTTGATGTTTAACCGTTTTAAGTGCCTATTGCCCGCTGTGCACAGTTGCCCTGAAGCCACCGGGGTGGCGGTGCCACCGGGCTTGGGCCCGCCATCGCTGCTCGCAGCTATATTTAAAGTTTGAACTTTTAAAAACAATTTTTTTTGTTAGACCTGTATATTTAGGCCTTAATAATAATAAAAAAGATATGACATCCAAAGTATGTAAGGTAGTACAACTTGATCTCTTTTATTGAATCTAAAAGGTTTTAATTATATTTTGCTACATATAAAAGGTATTTTAAAGATTTTGAAGTGTCAAAAGGTCATTCGGTTTAACCGTCCAAAGGCCAATACAGCCATTTCATTTGTGATTAAAATATCTTAAAATATGATAAATGTATATATTTTTTTATTCTGGCATGATTTTTTAACATCATATGTCAACATAGTGCAAAATGATATTAAAATTATGTGTAGAAGTCGTTGCTTTGTTATGAGAAAGAATGTCCGGAAAAATGAATTTCATTGATGTCATTTGGAGTAACCAATAGGATCAAGTCATGTGGTCAATATCATGTGACAGGATGTGACATCATTCAGACACCTGCAAAGGACCACATGGTCATGAAGCAAAGTAACTAACTCTCTCTTAACTATTTGAAAAATTCATGTTTTCACTTGATCATACGCATGTCCTGAAACATCAGGTCATTCGGTGCAACCACTATAAAATACCCAGGATGGATGGATGGATGGATGGATTGATTGAACATGGAAAATGTTTTAAAAACTTGTACTAAATATAAAATGTTTGATTGTCCTTTTGCTAGCTAGATAGATATCAGCCTGTTAGCATTGTTTGAAAATATCGTCATTCGGTATAAACAAAAGTGTCATTCAGTAAAACCGAAATTTTGGTTAAACCCAATGACTTTTTTTTTAATTCTTTATAATGCATTAAAAATCTGAAATACGATTTTTACGATTTTAAATGTTACCATGTTATTACTACATTTATCCCTTTTTATTAATTAAAAACCTGAGCATTTCTTCATTTCAAATTTACATGAACTACAGAAAAAAAATATCATGATAAATTTAAATTCATTACATGAAATTTATAAAAACATACAATCTGAGAATTACCAGTTTTAACTTGAAATCAAAACCAGTCCAAATTTATGAATCCTACGTTTTCCTTTTCTAACAAAACATCAAGATATATAATAACAAACAGAATGTTTTCAAACTTTTACTTTCCAGTGAAAAATACAATTTTTTCATGCTTCAGTTGTTCATCAATAAGTGTGCATATTCATGTTTATCAACAAAAATTGGTCCCATTACTGTGTTTTAGATATAAAATATTTTTTAAAAATTAAAGACATATCTAACTCATAGATGTGTTTAAAAAGTCCAGTTTATACCCAGGATGGATGGATGGATTGATTGAACATGGAAAATGTTTTAAAAACTTAAATATAAAATGTTTGATTGTCCTTTTGCTAGCTAGCTAGATATCAGCCTGTTAGCATTGTTTGAAAATATCGTCATTCGGTATAAACAAAAGTGTCATTCGATAAAAATGAAATTTTGGTTAAACCAAATGACTTTTTTGGTAACAAATTTTGTCCATCTTGTAAAAAATGACAAAAGCAGTGTTAATTGATTATAAAAAAAAAACACAATCTCATTGTTAACACTTAATAAAACTTCAAATTAATTTAACCAAATTAATTATATCTCCATTATGTTTTTGTACACTTTTAAAAGCTTATAACCTTTTAAAAGTTAAGCATGTTTAATTTATTATAACATTTGTTTAAATATTAATTTCAGGGGGTAAATGTATGATTTGTTTAAATTTATAAATTTAAATGTTTTTTTTTATTATTATTTTATTTGTTTCACTGTCACTATTATTATTGTTATTACTGGTCAGACCTTATAGTTCATAGTTGCCAGTGATACCAAGAAAGAGCAGATCTTAGTTTGGCACAAGAAGTTCACGGCCTCTCACGAATCATTCCGTCCCCTCTGTTTCCTGGCACAGTGTAACGCCACATGAAAACAGAGACTCTTGTGCCAGTTCAATGGCTGTGGTCACACTTATCAGGGCTTCAAACTGCCTCTGAAGTCATTTGTTTGCTAAACATTTCAGTATTCATGCTGATAATTCTTGGAATTAATTAGTACAGCTCAATCACATGAAGTGCATAAAGTCCAGTCTGGGAGCGAAAGCTTTTCATGT